>NW_006399822.1:7667313-7738078 GCF_000299155.1 Elephantulus edwardii
AAAAAAAAAACAGAAGAGGGAGAAAACTGTATAAAAGGAATATGTGATTAGGTATTATTGGCATGACAAGAGCTGCATAGCAAAGTGGTCTGGGGGTGGGATTGGGAATGTATAAGACCAAAAGAACTTTTTTTTTTTTTTTAAAGCAAACTGAGGGAGAGGGGGGCTGGGAGGAAAATGTGCAACAGTGGATGAATGGAAATCCAAGTTCTTTATAAACTTTCATTAAAATCTCAGTTTAAAAACAAACAAACCAAAAAAAAAATGTCCACTCAGGGGAAAAGAGAACGGGCACACCTTTGTGTGCCGAGATCTTGCGTCATGAGGGAGCTTTGTGTGGGCAGTGAGGACGGCAGAGGCTGATGGCTTTGCTTTACCTTTGGTGCAAAGAGCACGAGAGGGTAAAAGACAGTCTGCTGAAGCATCATTTAAGGCTTGCAGTACGAGTTCAACAGAAGGCCTTGCCATGCAGAGCCTCCCAGGAGGGCAGCTTCACACAAATAGCTTGTAGTTGAGAAACAAGGTGAGTGTAAGATGATACACCTCTGCTACCACTACTGAGCTTTTAAAAAGTCCATTATTATTATTATTATTTTATTCTGTAAGTCAGAGGTAGCCTGGGATGGAGTTTCTCTGGCTACACCAGGGGTAGGAAATAGCCATCCTTTCTTTGAAGGTGAGAACCGTGGATGTGGATGGGAACTCAGCTGGTGCCCCAAGAATTCTCCAGGCAAACAAAGCACAGGCACAAAGCCAAGCCATGCCCACTGCCATACATCCGGTCAGCTCTGGCTCCTGGAGACCCCAGAGGACAGAGGCTGTCTGTAGGCTTCCAAGGCTGTAAATCTTGCAGGGAGTGAACCGGCACATTTTTCTCCCGCTCACAAGGCAAGAGGCTAGGACCTTTCACTTGTGGCTCTCACGGGCTTTCATTCCCTTATCAGAACCAAAACCAGAGTCCGTGGTACCGGCTGAGCAATTGGACGTGGCAGTGCCGCCACACTTGGACAATTTCCAGAAGCTCCATAAGAAATTTTTGACATGGTGTCGAAGACTTACAAATCCCACTCCCCTTCCACGAGGGATATTTTAAACACTTTAAAAAATATGTGTGTTTTCCTCTCTTATTAATTGGCAAAGTATATTAATGAATTAAAGATGTACGTAGAGCTTTGAGGCAATAGTTAAGCTTTTGGGGCCTTTTTAAAACCTAAATATTTATGCATACACTACTCCAGAATCAAGAGTTTTAGCAATATCAAAGAGCTTTCAGAAAGAAAATGCCGAAAAGCCTTGGCCAAGCTGGGGCATCTCTGCAATAGGTATATTACGTACTCTGAGGTTTTGTGTCTAACGTAATTCAGTATGTTTCTCCGTGCAGCTGATATCTATAAAGATATTTTATATCTTTCATTCAATGGAAGAGTGTGATCTTATATAAAAAAACCTGTCTATATATGCAACTACCATTCACCCATATAGCAGTCACTGATCCATTCACCCATAATCCATTACCCATCGATCCACTATCCACCCATTCATCCATCTGTCACCTATTACCCACCTAGAGACCTACCATCCATCCATCTACCCATCCGTGCATCTAGCCATCTAACTCCATACTTTGAAGATGCCATGGTTAATGTGTTCAGCTTCTAACCTAAAGATCAGTGGCTCAAACTCAACAGCCTTCTTTGAGAAAGAAAGATGAGGTCATCTACCTCTATTAAAAATTTACAACTAAAATCAACTTTTCCCATCAAGTCAGAATCATAGTTGACCCTCCAGCAGGTTTTTATAGGCTTTAAATTGTTTGGGCGGTGATTACTCATCTTTCTCTTAGGAAGCAGTTGGTGGATTTGAACCTGTTATCTTTGGCTTGGCAGGTGACTTAACTCACTAAACCATCAGACCTTCATAAAAGATTTATAGCCTTAGGAATTTGATTAGAATAGTTCTACTCTGTCCTTCGGGGTTGCTATGAGTTAGAATTGGTCCAGTATCTCTATATCCATATATACGGAGGATATTGACAATGGTTGTCACCATGAGGACCAAGGTGTAGTTGATGCAAACCATGATATTTTGAATCACATCTTTTGCAATGAGAAAGTTGGACAATGAATAAGGAAGACTGAAGAAGAATTGACCGAGTTATGGCATTGCCAGGGAACATTGACTCTATTATTCTGAACGGCCAAAACAAGCACATCTGGTTTCGATAAAGTACCACCAGAACGCACCTTAGAAGTATAGTAGACATGCTATCTACACGGGACAGGCACTGGAGAAAGAAGATATCGTGCGTACAGCCAAAAAGAAAACCCTCAGCAAGATGGTTTGACAGAGTGGCTACGACAATGTGCTCAAAAATAGCAACCATCAGTGTTGACAATTGTGATGCAGGACCAAACAGCAGTCCAGTTCTGTCAGGCTGTGAATCAGAGCCAACGGGATGGCGCCAATCAACAGCTAAACTTAGGCTTCACATGAAGCCTTGGTTCCTGCCCTACCGATATTGAGGGGCACCTGCCCTAGCCCTCACCTTCCCCAGAGTTTACAAAAAGCTCAGGTTATCACAAAACCCTATTTACAGAGTGTCTTCTGCTGGCACACCCGGTTAAGCGAAACGTGCAAAAAAGCTTAACCTTTTCTGGATTTTCCTAAATGTAATTTTTTCCTTTCTCAAGAGATAGCTGCGAATCATTTCTGGGTAGTCAGGCAGCTTATCACCGATGGTCTTCCTGTCTTCTCGAGGCCTCAGAAGCAGCTCAGTTCTGCTGTGGACCCTCACGGCAGGTCAAAGAGCATCCCCGTAGCCCCAGAACCATATCTCCTCAGACACCACATGGACCACCTCTCCCAAATCAGCCGAGACAGCATGTTTATGAGGAACAAACTGCAGTTCTAACTCTGCCAGAGCCAGAGAATTCTTATGTCCTGTCAAGTCAGAACTGACTCCTACTCGCCCTCCAGCAGGTACTCACATGGGAGGAGACTGCCCATCTTTCTCCTGGGGAGTAGATGGTGGATTAGAACTGGGTGCCTTTGGATTAGCAGCTCAGTTCTTTCCCATTAAGCCACCAGAGTTCCCTAGAGCTATAGAGCAGATGTCTAAATGCTCAGGTGGTTAACAAAGACTCCTGTTGTTGTAGTGGTTGTTATGTGTATTTCAGTCTTGTACGACTCATAGCGACCCTATAAACAAAAGCTCTGAACCGTCTTCTATCCTGCACCATCCTCACACTTCCTGACACACAAGAGCCCATTGCAGCACTGACTGTGTCAATCCAGATTGAGGGTCTTCCTCTCCTTTACCAACCCACCACCCTTCCCAACATCATGTCCCTCTCCAGGGAATAGTCCCTCATAGCAACATGCCCAAAGTATGTGAGGCAAAGCTTCATTATTCTTGCCTCCAAAGAACATTCCAGCTGCACCCTCTCTAAGACCTATCTTGGTTGATAAAGACTCCTTGCTAACTGAAACAGTCTTCAGAAAGACCTCTAGACTGAGGTATACCAGTACACCCAACCCCTGTGTAGAACATCTGTGCTAGTGACTGAGGAGTCAGACAGGAGCCCTGCATGGTCCTTGGCCTCTATGGGTTTATGGTTGAGTAGAGTCAAGTTCACGACAGGCGGTGCGGAGGGTGGGGTTGGGTCCTGTGAGCTCTCTCCTCTTCCACGCTCACCTTGCAACTCAGAGGGAGTGCCTGTAGCAGTACCCAGATTCTGTTTCTACCCAAGCTCACCGATCTGACCCCTGCCCAAGGTCCTGTTCTTCTAGGAAACTCAGAAAACAATGCCACAGCGTGTCTCGCGCGCTCGCTCTCTCTCTCTCTGTGTGTGTGTGTGTGTGTAGCAGAATGGAACTCTAACTGGCCAACTTTGCCTGCCCCTAATGGACGTGAAGCCTCTGCAGATTGCATTCCCATTTCTGCTAGTCTGTGGATTGGTTAGCTCTCATTCTACTGTCCAGAGAACCTACCTACATCTTCACAGACCCTGTCAGCGGGCTGTGCCTTCACCCTGAGGTCCAGAGCTAGGGCAGGAGACAGACAGTTGGGGAAGGCAGCAGGAAGGCAGGGAGCCCAGCCCTGTGCCCATAGACAGTGTAGGCCCTTGTCTAGGCAGCTCAAAGAGTTCCTGTGTACACAAATCACCCCCGGAATGATGCCTAGTCCCTGCTACTCACAAAACCGTGAACCCACCAATCCTAAACTGTAAACCCAGACGGTGCTCCGTGACGTGGGAGATGCATACAGTAGGCATCTTGGTTCCGAAGACTTGTAGTCAAGCGGCTCTTGTTCAGAACACATGGTATAAAGACGAGCTTGGGCGAGACAGTGATGTGATGGGAAAGCAAACCTGAGGATTTGCAAGAAGGGAAAACAATCCTGGGAAGAGATTTTGTTAGCTTCGTTTGCTTTTCCTCTCTGTACTGGGAAGGCACCAGGCTTTGGCCTCCAGCAGGGGAAGGCATTAATTGTTAAGCATGGTGTTCATTTTCACACAAGTCATGACAAAATGTTACAAACACACACAACTGCAAAAAGGTTTGGAACTGAAGGTCAGCACTAAGCCTGCCCCTCTCCGGCCGGGCCTGGATGTCACCTGGTCCCTGCTTTGCTCACTGCTGCTGCCAAACATGCATTTGGATCTCTTTAAAGGGTCAAGGAGCTACTATATTAAAAACCAAACCAGCCTTCAGTGCATGCTGGTCAGGTCTGACTTGCAGGCTGGCACAAACTTTCCACAGTGGAGTCTGTGGTTCATTTCAAATTTATTTTTCAATCAATATGAGATTTTCAATGACCTTCCTTTCAATTTTTGGTCAGAGGAGATGCTTTACCGAGATTCTTGTCTGACCTAATCCCCACCCCCAATCCCACCAAAAATAGAAACAAAATATTATGATGCTTTAAATTCTGATAGTTCACGGGAGGAGTTGTTGCCGCCAGGTGCCGTAGCACATCCACGACTGATAGTGACCCTACGAACAACAGATCGGAACTGTGCTCTGTCCTGTGTCGTCCTTGGAGGTCCGCCGTGCCCAAGCCCGTTGTTGCGGTCACTGCGTCTGTCCATCTCCTGAGGTCCTACTCGGTGACCCTCCACCTTTTCCAGCAGGATGTTCTTGTCCAGGGACCTGGCCCCTCACCTGATAGGAAGACCCACCACCCTCACCTCTAAAGGGCACTGTGGCTGCTGGACCTCGTCCAAGAACATTTGTGTGTTCTGTTGGCCGTCCACGGTGGATTTAATACTCCTCCTCAACACCATGATTTAAAGGCATCATTCTTTACGTTCTGATGGTTCAGGAAGACGAGATAATTTGCAAATACAGGTAGTCTTAAAAGAACCTGCTTGAGTGGGCAGTCTGGGCTAGCTTTGAGTTCAAGTCCTGTTTTTCCATGAGCAAGTCCCTTCCCTTGCCAATGTCTCAATTTCTTCATCCGTGTGAAGTCAGTGAAGGAAACCTGGTGGAGGAATGGTTAAAGAATTCAATTGCTAACCACAAGATCGGTGGTTCAAACCCACCAGCTGCTGCATCAGACAAGGTAGTCTGCTCCTGTCAAGACCTGGAAACTGGTTGGCGTGGTCCTACAGGGGCAGCCCTGAGTGGAGTCAACTCAGTGGCAGTGGATTTGCTTGTTTGTTTATTTTTAATGAAGTTGGTATTATCACTTCACTTCCATCTTGGACTTTCTGTGAGTATTCAATGAATAATATATACAAAGAGCTTGGCGGAGTGACAGTCAGAGAAATTCTCAGTAAAGATTAGCTATTACTATCACAGGAAACCCTTGAGTGACACTGGTTTGACCTTCTCAGGCCCGTTTATATGAGAGTTCTTTTTTTTTCCCCCTCCCCTGAAAGCTGCACTACTCATCTGGAGATTATGAACTTGACATGGTGATAAGCAGATATTTGCAAATCTTGAGCAGTGCTGGTAGACATTGCCGAGTTGTCCCTGACTCATCGCAATCCTCTAAACAATGGAGTAAAACCCTGTCTGATCCTGTACCGCCCACAATCTCTGCCGTGCTTATACTCGGTGCTGCAGGCACCATGTTGCTCCGTCTTGTCAGTGACTTCTTCCTTTTCTCTGGTCACTACTTTACCTATTACAGTAACAGAAGAAAGAAGATTCTATCTGTGGACTCATGCATCAAAATCATTCATAAGTGAATTGCACATCATAGTTAGATTGTTGACTGCTTGGGGAGTGGGCACTCCTAATCTCAAGTAGTTCAAAGCCAATGGCATTGTTAATTCTCTGCAGAGAGGATGGTGTTTATTTTGCCTTTTCTAGGAGCCTGGAACTTACTGTCCAGATAGCGTACTTGGGGGTTACTATCTGTGCACAAGGCATGATTTTGCAGCTCTGAGGATTTAAGTAAGACATCAAGATCACACAGTTTTTCATTTCCTGAACTTGAATGTTAGCCTATCTGTGCTATAAAGTGCATTCATTCCTTTGTACCTCTTTGGCTGTCTGTTATAGGTTTCCAACTGTGGAATGTTGTTAGGTGCTATTAAAATAATCTACAACTCACAGAAACCCTATGAAAAACAGATTAGAGCCTCGCCCTAACCGGCACCGTTTTCATGATCTCTACCTCACTCTAACTTGGTGTCAAAACCTAGGTCAGTACCATGACATTGAGAGTCTTCCTCTCTCTTGTTGACCCTATGCCTTTACCAACATGCTGTGTTTTCCCAAGGACAATGGGAGAAGAGACAGAACAAAGTCCCATCCGCATTTCAAGTCTACCTTCAGACTTTGGCATGGGGAGGAGGGGGCCAATCCAGCAAAAGTCATCTCTCAGGAGTTACAAAGCTCAGGGATGTGAATGGGAAAGGAACTAAGTCACGGTGCAGGGCAATAGTGACAATATCCTCAAGGGTCGCCTGTCTGTAGAGTTATGGTTGACTGGGTTGTAGTTATATGTTAGGATGTTCAGAGGGACATAGTTTGGAGGGAAAGAATGAAAGGATGGATGCGAATGAATGAACTACTTCAACTCAGAGTATTAGCTCTTGACTGCTTTGAGGGGTCTCCCCTAATGACCATAGCTCCTCCAAGGTCTACCCCAAGTCTCAGGGGGTTCAGAGGTGGGTGGGGCCTCTGGGTGAAAGTGTCCTAGTTCGGACTTGAGCACAGAGCAGCCGTGTGGTCTGGTTGTCGCTGTATCCGGGTGCAGAGATGAACGCTGTGCCAGCCCCTGACGGGTGCACTTGGCCGTGGGCCTCACGCTCGGGGCCTTCAGCAAGCGGGCACCAAGAAGTCAGGTGGCGCTGCCCCCGCCGCCTGCTACTCTTGGGTCTGCACTAAAGGGGGCTTAGGTTTCTGCACTTTTCATGTGGCGTCTTTTAAACTTGAAATCCACTTGAAGTGGTTTGGGTTTTTCTCTTCCCCGCCTGGTGTTTGCTATAGAGAAATGACTTCAAACACAGCCTGTGCTACTCACGCCCTCTGTCACCAAGGGCGCGCAGAGGAACCCAGAGGCCACATCAAGCTGGAGGTTGTCATCAGAGACACCTTGAAGGGACCACACCTGCTGCTAAGTCAACGAGGTTTCTCTGACCACCCCCCCCCCCCACCCACTGCTGGCTCACACTTCCCTGGTCCCCGGAAAAACAAGACAGCCTTGTTCTCAGAATGGACCTCTTTGGGGACATTTGGAGGCTGTAACTGGGGGAATGCTACCTTTGATCTCACATCCTGTGGACCCCTATTTTGCTTTCTGAGCCTATTGGGAAGGCAGCTGGGAAAGCAAGGTGAACCCTATCCTAGGGGGCAAAAAGATACCCCAGATGGAAATATACTCTACAGACATCATTTTGCTAGGACATAAACAGGACAGACACAAACTAAGGCATGTCATTCTGGAATGAGGGGAGCTGTCAGCATGGAATCAAAGAAATGCGACCATGACTTTCAGTGACGTGAGTGACAAAATTCTCACCATGTTGTAATGAGTGGTGGCTACAACCTATCACTGTTGCAGGAAGGACTGCAGAAGGAGAAAGACATTCCAATTGGGGTATGGACACAGTTTCAGAGTTAAAGGCCCACCGGATTGGTTCAGGGGTTTCCAGCACCTGGCAATGTGGAGGCTGGGCCTAAGACCCACAGAAAGTATGGAGGACGTGGTTCTCCATGCAGCTCCCGAGGATGTACTTCCTCGTGCTCTGCTCGCCTCGCAGTTGTGACCAATTTGCAACTGGACAAAGCTGTGTGGCTGGCTGGCTGGCTTGCCACAAGCCACCAAATGGAGCCTGAGCCCATGTCAAGAGCCAAGACCCCAACCGTCCACAAGTCAAGTGCTTCAGCTCTTTCTCCTATATTGCTACGTGGCTGTCCCTTCTCCCCACCCCCCACCCCCGGGACCCCCAGTTATCCCTTATTTTCTGGGTTTCCCACCATGCTCTCTAGCCCCCGCTTCGAAAAGACTTGAAAGGAAACATTTAGTCCTGTTGGCTTGATGTCCAAGTGATAACCTACACTTCCCCAGCTCTGCCTTCGCAAAGATCTTCTGGCTGCACCTCTTGCCCCGTTTCCTGGTTTAGTACTACGAGCTCCATACCCTGTTGCTAGGTGCCATTGGGTCACTTCGAACTCGTGAACCCGTGTGTGCAGGAGACCAAAACACTGTCCAGCCCCGTGCCTACCTCACAGTCGTTGCTGTGTTTGATCTCATTGTTGAAGCCCCTGTGGTCGTTGATGATCATTGAAGGTCTCCCTCTTTTTGACCAAGCATATGGTCTTTAGTCCTAGAGATAGGAGGTGCAGACCATGGAAGAGAGAAGCGTCCCCGGGCTCGTGGAGACGATTTGAATGATTTCATTACCCAGACTTTGTAGCTATCTGTATTTGTGTCACGGTAGAGGTGACAGTGTGCAATTCCTCCTCTTTATTCTGCAGCCGAATGGATTCCATGCTTGCAAGGTTTCTGGGGGATTGTTCTCTTGCTCTGAAGGGCCTTGTGCATTTTAAAAGCATTGAAGGTGTTTTTATTCACTAAGTGAACTTTGTTAACAGTGACCTCCATGGGTCCGTTGAGACCAGCATTCACCTTTGTATAAATGGGGAGCAAGGAGACTAGAGGTCTGACATGACCATGGTATTATACCCCCCTAATTTGAGAGGTTGAGAGTATGGCATCTTTTCAAGCCTCAATCCCTAGAATCGATCTTCAAATCAGAGGCCAAGCTGGGGTCTTTCTGAGTCTGAGCATTAATACACTCAACTCGGGCTGGTGGGAACATTCCCTCGGGAGTTGCTCTGCTTATCCAAAGCTCTGGCAGTTCAAATCTCCCAGCAACTACATAGACGACAGACCATCTCTGCCTCCTTACAGCCTTGGAAGCCCATCGGCGGGTCAGCTGTGAAGCAGTTCTGGCTGGAGGACAATGAGGCTGAGTTTTTCTCTTCCGGCTGTCACCAGGGCATTTGCTTCTAGCGTCATGATCCGCCTGGACAAGTCCTGTGTCTTTTGTGGGGTTTGCTGGGAGCTCTGGTAGCAGCGCATGCCGAGGGTCGAGCTGCTAGCCAAGGGTCAGCCATTGGAAGCGCCCGGCTGCTCTGGAGGGAAGAAGTGAGGCAGCCTTCCGCATTCGGGGTTACAGCCTGCGAAACCTGGTGGCGCAGTTCCGCTCTTTCCTGAGGAGTCTCTGTGAGCTCGAAGCCACTCAGCAGCAGTGAGCTTAGTTTGATTTTAAACGCTAAGGCAGTGCGGGGGCCAGGGCTGAAACTAGAGGCCAGAGACGGTGGATCCCGATGGCCTTACTTTCAGATGGAGACACCAGGGTCCCATGCCTAGGACTGAATCCTTCACGGTCACATAGACTCAGAGTCTCAGCCGAGGCCTCCCTCTCTCCGTCTAGTAATCTCTCCTCTACCACTGGGCTATGTCTACTCCTGGAGGGTATTGCCTTGGGCTCTAGAGAAACATGGCAGACACCTCACTATATTTCAAGCTGGCACGGAGAAAAGCCACGAGAAGCCCTCAGATCAGGAAGATAGATACCAGCAGGCCTCCAGCCAGCGCACAGTAAGACATGAGTACGGGGTGGGTTTGGTCATCTCACAGCAGGACACGAACAATGCAGGAGGCCTCCAGCTGCCGTTACGGCAGGACATGGGCATCAGAAGATCTAGGCTCAGTCTGCTGTATGACATGTCTGTAGTTGGAGAAAAGTAGGACACTGATGCCACAAACCTCAAGGTCAACTGACCACATACCACGCATGCCATGGGAAGGCGCCCAGGGGTCTCCGTAATTAATAGCTTGCTCCCCTTGGGGGCCCTCAGTGGAGGCTACCTGGAGCAGGGGCCTATTTTCCATGGCTTACTCTGTCCCTTCTGTCCCAACTACCATGGCCCTCATGGCCCTCACACCTTCATTCTCCCAGCTCACTGAGGCCCTTCACTTCTTCCATCCCGCCTGTCTTGCAGGACAACAGATGATGTGTTGAAGGGAAACCCATCAACCGCCCCAGCTGTAGCCGTTTCCTTAGTGGGGTCAGTGCCCGTGTGTCTTGAGAAGTGGTCCACAAGGGCAAAGCCACTGCTTCCAGATTTGGGGTTTGCCGAAGCAGGCAGGTCCCAGCCAAGGCAGCACTGGGCGTGGGGAAGGCCACCCTCCCTCAGGCTTTTCTGGAGAACAGAAAGTAGGGGAGGGGGCGGCTGTGCTGGCAGCCCATTTCTGCCCTCCCTCCCTTTGCTCATGAAGCCACCCCCCACCCCCCATCCCCTACCCAGGGTGATTTGCATGAGAGGAAGTCTGAGAGGCAGGGACAGCCCCAGCCTTGAAGTTGCAGGCCACAGAGAAGGAAGCTGAGCCAAAACTAGACTGAGTGTCATTCCACTGTGGCCCCTGAAGTTCACGGAGGTTTCACAACAGCCTCACTCTTCACCATGACCTTATTTCTGCCGAGGAACCTCAGGCTTCCATTAATCACAACTCAGGAAGCAGGGGCGTCGGCTCATCTTGGGATGAGAGGTTTGCTCACCTTTACCTGCACACCCCTTTGCCTGGGATGTGCAAACTTCTAATGGATGTTATGTTCCTCCCGTTCCACAAAATACATTTTGTGCATTATCTCAGTTAACCATCATGATAATCCTACAAGGCCAATGCTGTTATCGTTGAGCCCGCTTGACAGATAAGTAACTTGAGGCTAAGACGCGTGAAGGGATTTCCTCAGAATCATGCTTCTAGGGGCAGCAGGTTCACAATATATTCCAGGTTTGGTTCCAAGTCCAAGTTCTCAACTGCAGAGCCTTTGTGCTATTACGGGGCATTTCCCATCTGTCTCTTGATTTTTCTTTTCTTTTTTTTTTCTATAATTATATTTTATTAATTTTCATAAACATTTACAGAGATTTTGGGTTTCCATTCATTCATTGTTGCACTATTCTCTCTACCCTCCTCCCAATTTGTTCTTGTCCAAATGCCACAGTGCTTGTCAAAGCCAGTTCTCATTAATCTTCTTTGTCAGTGTGTCCTTTGCCATTCCCTATCACTCCTCCCTGAGAGAGACTTCTCCCTGAGTCATAAGGAAAAGGGGATGGCGTATTCTCTTAGCTACTTCCTGCTGAAAAGGGACGCTGTGGGTTTCAGGGTGAAGATCTTCTCTCACTACTCTAAAGGGCCCCTTTGGCAGTAGGAAACACATAGACTATTATGGAGATTGATTTTGGAATTTAGATGCACTCTTATTGATTGTGCTTGGCCGTACATGTTCATATCCTTGAAGATGTATCATGGGGGTGTTGCAACCTAGAAGACACAAATTTGACTAACAAGTTATAAGTACATGAGTCCAAAAATTATGGAAAAGTAAAAGAAAAGATTCTTTCATTGTTTTACAAACCCTCCCCCAGGTCCCCTCCACCATGTAGCCCTCGCTCTAGTCTCCTGTGATGACAGAAATACCTAGTTATATCTCTCTTTTAAACAGTTTTCTCCCTCCTCTGTTTCAGTGCAGTATACATTATTGAACCCATCTTACTCAGTCTCTCCCCAACCCCAAGGACAGTCCCATTCTACAACAGTGGCATCATGTAATATTTGTCCTTTTGTGACTGGGATATTTCACTCAGCATAATGTTCTCCAGAGTCAACCATTTTGAATAATATTGCATGAGTTCCTTGTTTTTTAATGCAGCATAGTATTCCATTGTGCGAATATACCACAGCTTCTCTAGCCATTCGTTTGTTGATGGGCACTTAGGTTGTTTCCAACTCCTTGCTATTGTGAACAAAGCTGCAATAAACATGGGTGTGCATATATCTGCTTGGATGTCAGCTATGGTCTCTTCAGGGTATATTCCCAGTAGTGGAATTGCTGGGTCAAATGGTATCTCTATTTGCAACTTTTTGAGAAAGCGCCATACTGCTTTCCACAGGGGTTGCACCATTTTACACTCCCACCAACAGTGAATCAGGGTTCCAGTTTCTCCACAACCTCGCCAGCATTTGTTGCTTGTTGTTCTGTTAAATTTTGCTATTTTGACTGGGGTGAAATGATATCTCATAGTTGTTTTAATTTGCATCTCTCTTAGGGCTAGGGATTTTGAGCATTTCTTCATGTGTTTGTTAGCCATCTGAATGTCGTCTTCGGTGAAGTGCCTGTTCATATCCTGTGCCCATTTTTCTATTGGATTATTTACCTTGATTTTTCTTTTCAAAACTTCCCCCACTTAGAAATGAAAAGAGTAAGAGGAGAGGGTTGCAAAAATGATTTGGCCAAGAAGCTTGGGGTGACTGAGTCCTAAATTGACCAGTGCTCTTCTGTACCCCCACTTCAGAGAGGTTCATGAGGGCTGGGCCAGTACTGTATCCTCGGAGTCCATCCAGTTTCTGGAGTAAGAAGAACCTTAACTAAATCATTTTTGCGCTTGACAACCCTGTGAGTCTGGAAGAGAGAAGTTTACCCTCGAGGGGTTGGATGGAGCGGCATAGTGACTTCAGGAATGACCTTGAACTTCGTGGAGACTGTGGTGGTGGTTCAGCTAAGGCAAGGTGAAGGTCTGCCGTGCACAGGGTCACTGTCACTACCAGCTGACTGGATGGCACCCAACAGCAACAACACATCTCTTTCTAGGGTCTTCAGAACCACCCCAGTTACTCTTTCCCTTTTCAAGACTCTTCTCCTCCCAGTTTGTTGACAATGATGCCACATCTCTGTTAGGAAGATGGGGAGCAGAGGAACTCGGGTTTAGGCCTCACTGGAACCCAAGGGGTCACCGAATGGTTCTTATTTCCAAGGAGCACCCAGGTTCAACTTCATCCTGAAGACTGAGCTGTTTGTTTCCTTGTCAATCCATGGGATATTCAATGCTCTTCTCCAATACCACAACTCAAACTTGGCAGTCAAGAAATCAAGACATGTCACATTAAGGAAAAACTACTGTCAAGGACCTCTCTAAAGTTCTAAAGAGCAATGATGTCAGTGTAAAGATTAAGGTGCACCTGCTCCAAGTCCTGATCTCAATCACTGGCTTTGCCTCTGAAATTGCACAGTGACGAAGGATGTCAGAGGAACTGATGCCTTTGAGTCATGGTGCTAGAGAAGAGCCTCAGACCTTTTTCAAGGTTTCCTCTAGGGGTGCTTGACCTGCAGCCTTTTGGTTAACCGCAGAATGATCTAACCATTTGCACCACACGGGAGTCTCTGTGCCACCAATGGCATTCATTGCTCTACGCCATTGAGTCAACCTCAACTCCTACAGACCACCACACGACACAACAAAACTGTCCTACATACTTGCAAAGCAAACTGCCTTCTCTTTTTCCCACAGGGTATTTGGTGGGTTAAAACCACTGGCCTTTTGGCTAACATCCAGACCCTTAATTACTATGCCACCGGGTCCCTTTATTCCCACTTTACAGATGAGGAAACTGAACCTCAGAGCCATAACAGGAATTGGTCCTGAGTCAGCGCATGGAGCTAACAGGGTTTATACACCTGGGATGCATCTCCAGTGGTCAACCGGGCACTGCTTTCCTTACCCTAAGCTCTGTGTCCCTCCCAAATCTGTACAGACAGTTGAAAACAATGTTTTTGCCAGAGCAAGGATGTCTGAGAATAAAAAGTTTAGAAGTGGCTGTCTCCGACCCCCAGCTAGACTCCCCAGCATGCTCTCCCGATGAGCCCCGAGGCCCCTGCCGGCACTGGAGCAAAGCTGATGTTGCCGCGAGGGGAAGGCTGCCGAAAGAGACAGCACAGAGTTCAGCTCCAAATGGATTTTCTGGATGGATCTGGTGTTTATTCCTTCTGAAAAGAAGGCAGGTCGTGAATTTCACTGCTGTCACTTGGAACAGGAGGTAACTGTCTCCTGAAATGAGGAGCAAGGCCGTTCCAGTCACTGTTGATATCCATCACGGACCTCAACGCCAGACCACGGGCGTGTCTTCGTAGGCTGAACACCCCAGGTGAGGCAGGGTTAGTCTCGACAGTTGTTGGTGCTTTGTAACAGAAGAGACAAGACAAAGAGTTCCTAGGCTGAATTCAACGTGGGCTTTTCAGAGGTCAGATGTGTGCGCATTTTGGGGGTATATTTGAGGGAGTGTGTGCACAGTGACTTCAGCAGTGGACAGAGCAGAGGGGAGACTGGGCGGGGTGGTGCAGGATCAAGCGAGGTTCTGATCTTTTGTGCACTGCGTCGCTGTGAGTCAGACCAACTCAATGGCACCCTCCAACAACATCATCTGATTGGGTAGGGGAGGTCCATTGCTGTCCAGAGGATTGATTGACACTCAGCTCCGCAGGGATTGCAGCAATGGACCCGAGCATGTCAAAGATCATGACACAGGACAGAGATCGTGACACAGGACAGGGCAAGCCTCAGCTCTCTTGTTTGTAAGGTCTCTGAGTCACAGCAACTCGACAGCACCTGACAAGAAGCAGCAACATTTAAAAGGACGGTGGTCGGGATCGATCTGACGATGCCAGAGAGGAAAGGGCTGGTGATCTGATTCTGTGAGATGATTACCAGTTTCTGCTGGGTTATTTCTGACACGTAGTGATTCCACTTGGCACAAACTGGTCCCTAGTGTTTTCAAGGCAGTGAAGTTGCAGAAGCTGAACTTCGGATCTTTCAGCTAGTAGTTGAGTGCACAGCCATTGCAAACCTTGTGAGGAGAGTTCTTTAAAGCACAGAGTCACTCAGAGTCAGAACCAACTCAACAGCAACAAGTTTTAAGGGTTCTTCTGTTTAGCTTGGTGTTCTGTTGTCCAACCCCCCCCCCCATATGATTGAGTACAGGAACCAGTAAGTAATTCACCTCTTTGAACATGTAGAAGGAAGATGTTTGCAGGAAACATCACAGGCCTTGGAATAATCAACCACACAAAATCAAAAGGGTGTCATTGTTCAAGGATAAGTTCAGAAGGTAGAAAGAGGTAGGAGAGAAGGATTAGTGGAAATGAGAATCATAGGGAAAGAAGGGGAAGAGTGCAGTGGGTTATTGTGATCAGTGTTATAAAACAAAGTATGTAAGAATGGTTGAATGGAAAACCAATTTGCTTTGTTAACTTCTACTCAAATAATTTGACAAAGTTATTGGGGTAGAAAGCCTGTATCATTGCTGGACTGGGATCAATGTGGGTGATCACTTACTCTCCCAACGACTTCAGCATGAAATATGGCAGCTTTACTTCCGAGTTTAAAGGCCATCACCACATGTAAGGATGAGTGGAGCTGGGGATTCCACTACTGGAATTTTTCTTAACACGAAGAAGTCAGCTTGTACTATATTTCAGAGACGAGTTGACGAGCTCAGAAAGGTCACACAAAATGATAAATGGTTGAGCTGGTATTTATGCTCTGAAACAAAAGGCTGGACTCGGTGGTTGATCCGGTGTGTTCTGCAGCCAAGTGAACTCACAGGAAGGGACGAGCTTGACTTGGAACAAAGGTGATGAGCTGAGCAGACAGTCCTGGAGAATTGCTCTCTCTCGGTCTCCGGGCGGTCACTCCAGAGACTAAAGCGCAGTCTGTTAGAAAAAGCAGAATAATGGAAATACTGAAAGCAAGCAGCTTTGATGGACAGAGTGTGTCTTTTCACCGTTTGGGAGGCTGTTGTTATTGTTAGGTGCCACTGAGTTGGTTCTGACTCCCAGCAGCTGTGCGTACACTAGAAGGGAACACTGCATTTCCCTGTGGGATGTTCAAATCACTGCTACGTTTAAGCTCATCCTTGCAGCTTCTGCGTCAGTCTATCTCATTGAGGGTCTATCTCACTGAGGGTCTTTCTCTTTCTCACCCACAGTCTTCTATAGAAGAGAGTCTTCTTTAATCTTCTTTAGAAAGACAAGCACGCTGTCCTTCTCAACTTCAAAATTAGGACGCTGGCTGCAGGGGAGGCATTCTCTCTGTGTGTCTGTTCTTGACAAAGGTCTTTGTCTTTTCGACTTCTATTCCCTGATCTCTTGGTGATCTTCAAGTGGCTTTGTATCTGCCTTCCCCCATCGCGGCCTGCCCCCGTGCCTGTTTGTTGTTGTTATATGCCATCGAGTCGACTATGACTTGTAGCAATCCTATGCCCCATAGCTCTGAGCCCTGCTCTGTCCTGAGCTAGTCTTACTCTGACACACCTACCCTTATTACGGCAATTACTGTGTCAATCCATCCTATCTGGGGTCTTCCTCTCCTGCGCAGTCCCTCAAGCCTTCCAAGTGTAATAACCTTCTCCAAAGACCAGTTCCTCCTAGCCACTTCCCCAAAGTATGTGAGATGGAGTTTCAAAATCCTTGCCTCCAAGGAGCAGCTTGGTTTCAGAGTTGTATCATAGTTACTTGCCTGTTTAATCTCTTTTATATCTCAAAAGACATTTATTTAAGGCACTCCCTATACTAATCCTGCCTCGTTAATATAACAAATACTATTCTCAAAGGGGATTAAACCGTGAGCATTAGAAATGGATTGCTCTGAGAAGATTCTGACTAATGATGATCCTATAAGGCCAAATAGAACTGCCCACAGGATTTTCAAAGATGTCACTTTTCCAAAACCAGATGGCGACATCTTTCTCTTATAAAGCAATTGGTAGATTTGAACCATCGATCTTTCGGTTAGTAGCCAAACACTTAGCCATTGTGTCCCTAAAGCTTTTTAACCACAGTTTGGTTGATGGAAGCCTCTCAATGGGCTCTGACTCCAAGTGGCACCGTGAAGGCAGCCTGCCCGAGGTTGCCACATCCACACATCTCCATCTGCTTACGCACAGTCAGGCAGCCACTGTGTCAGCCCATCTAGCTGAGAATTACACATTCAATCCATTACTCACTCAAATCCATTACGATTAGGTTGGAATCAACTCATAGTTGATCATCCTTTGGGGTTCTGAGGCGGTAAATCACGTGGAGGAGAGAGCCGATCTTCCTCCCAAGGTACCACAGGTGAATTTGAAAGCCTAGACATGCACTGTCTGGTTAGCACCTTAAGGACTGGGCCATCACGATATTCAATAGTGAATGAGCATTTAATGTCAAGTGTTGACAACTTTTCTTTACTTTCTCTCTCTCTCTCTATCTATCTATCTATCGAGAGATATTGTGTGTGTGAGAGTGTTAGTTGTTATTATAGGACATCAGGTTGGAAGTGACTCATAGCTGAACCTCCCTAGCCCTTTTTTGGAAGCTGTAAATCACACCAGAGTAGATTGCCCATCTTTCTCTAGCTCCCTTACTCTGGTTACCTAGTGGTAAGGTAAGGAGTTGCCCTGTCAACCCAAAGGCACATGCTTCAAATCCACCAGCTGCTCCATGGGAGAAGGCTGGATGGTTTCCTCCTGTGCAATTTATTGCCTCTGAAAACCCGGTGAAAGGTCAGCTAATGGGTCCGTTCTGACTCAAAGACGCAGCACAATAACAACAACATATCTGTAAAATGTTCTTATAATCTTTCTACCTGCATCCATTGGCCATAAATAAGTCATTTAAGACACAGTAAAAAGCAGCTATGCAGAAAGATATTGTTTGGAGAAGAATTTATAATAGGAGAAAATGTGAAACAAATGTTCAATAAAGTGGGATTGATGAAATAAAGCAATATGGATTTCCTGATTGGACTATTATGAAGTCATGGCATGCTGTATACATGCAGACTCGTAATAAAGAAAAATACCCACGCCTTAACATTCAGTGACCCGTCAGCACTGCTATCTATATAGAGAGCTGAATCCCAAGAACGTGTTCTAAATCCTTTGGGAGAAAATTATTCCAAAATGTTGAAGGGTTTGGTTGATTAGTGTTTTCCTTTGTCAAACTTTCCTGTGCTTTCAATAAAGCATATGGACTACTTTTATGATGTAAATATCCACAACATGTTTTGTTTTCTGTTTTGTCGGGGTTCCTTTTAAGGAGGAAAAGAAAACCTAAAGAGATCTTTTTAAAGGACTGCAGCCGCATTTTGCAGCAGTCAAATCACGTGGGCGGAGTGGGAGTGGCTGTCACGGGACAGCTGCCTGCTGTGAATTCAGAGCACAGGGCACATTCCCGGGCCACTCATTTAGGTGCAGGTTAGAGGAAGGAGGTGAAGGATCCCCAGGACTCTCTCTGTCACTGCGGTGAACCCGCTGCCACTGATTCTAACTCCCAGGGACCCTGCAGGACAGAGCAGAACTGCCCTACAGGGTCCCGGAGGCTAACATCCTTCGGATCGCTCTCCTAGCTGATGGATTTGAACCTTTCAGTTACCAACCCACTGCTTCATCTACTGTTCCATCCTGGCTTCTGATCCCAGCGTAAGGGGAGCTAAAATGGACCAACAGCAAGAGCCTCATTAACGAGGCAAGGTGGGGGTGATCTGGCCAGAAATAGCAGGTGTTGCCAAGTTAATGGCAAAGAGAGGCGGGGAGAACAGACAGCTCATCACAGCCAAGGAGGGAGGAGTGGACACTTGCCATCAATGTGTCCTCAACTCCCAAAATGTGCAAGGGGTTCTCTGGCGGCTGCAGCCCCAGGAGCTGCTGAAGGATTTATGTAGACACCTCTGTGCCCAAATAGAAGGGAAGGAGCTGAAGGCAAAAGTGATAAAAACAGTAAGGTGAGCATGGCCCAAGTGGTTGGTGAAGTCTGTACGGAAAAGGCAAACACCACGCTGGTCCAGGGAAAGGGTCCAGGAGCTCGGCCAGAAGGGAGCAGTTGAGGGCAGGTAGGGTGGGGGAGAGATTCATGGTTTTGACGCAGGCTGTTTCTAGCTCAGCTCATTCTCTGAAGCAAAGGCAGAGTTTAGGCTTTTTCTTGTGGTGAGCAGAGCTGTTTGTTGGAAGGCTAGAATGCCATGAGGAAGGACAGGGTTCAGGTCCTTGTTTATAGGGTTGCTATGGGTCTACTCGACAGCACCTAACAACAAGGAGATGAAGACCAAGAAGGGAAGAAGGGTGCCCCGCCAGTTCCCCTGAAGACTGAGAAACTAAGGCTAGGAGAACCTGAGGATGTTTATTACCTGCTCTGAGTGCCTCCCGTCCATTGTGAGCAAGTGTGCCTGCCATATGCACGCTAGAAGTTTCTATTGCTTTACCTCCTTTGAGTCCCACCATAAATTCATGGATAGGGTTTTATTTCAGACCCATTTCACAGTTGAGAAAACTGAGACAAGCTTATAGGACTAACATGAGCATGTAGTAACTCTTAGGCATGAGAATCAAAACCAGGCTGTGGGCACCTTGTAGAGTCATTTAATGGCCCTTTGAACAGAACCCAGCCCACTGCATACATCCCGTGAGCCCAAAGAACAATCCAATCTGTCTTGGAGGAATTGCAACCATGTTTCTCCCTAGGGGCAAAGATGGTGAAACTCCATCTCACACGCTTTGGGTGCAGTGTTGGAGACAAAGGCATCCTGTTGGGGAAAACAGAGGATCATTGAAAGGAATGAGACTCTCAAGAGAGAGATTGACACCGTGACTGCAGTGATAGACTTGAACGTGGTGGAGATGGTGAGGATGGCTTGGGTCACGGCAAGGTTTTCATCTGTTGTCCATATGGGTGGTGACTGTGTGTTAACTCCAGGGCCAATAGTGGAGAGGGCAAAGAACGAGCCAATCCAGAATGATATGTTCACCTTTATATGGTCAGAGGAGAAGAGTGACTTCTAATATGTGAAAATGATGTAAAATTCTAATATCTGTGTCCATAAATATTTGCTGCCCATAGCCTCATCCATTTGTTTGCATATAATCTATGGCTGTTTCTGGGCTACAAAGGACAGTGTACAGGCATAACCTCACTTTACGCCACGTCATATTGTCTTATTTGGCTTTGCAGATAGCACATTTTTAGCCAGCTGAAGGTTCAGGGCGGCCTTGTGCTAAGCAAGTCTACCGGTGCCATTTTTCCATTGCGCGTTCACCTCACGTCCCACATTAGTCCTCACAATACTGCAAACTTGTTCATCAAGCTACTGCACAATTAGGGAGCTCTAGTGGCTTAATAGTAAAGAGCTGCACTGCCAACCTGAAGGCAGGTGGTTCAAATCCACCATCTGCCTCAGGAAAGATGGGCAGTCTCCACCGAGGCCATTTACTGCCTCTGAAAATCTGTTGGAGGCTCAGCGTGGGTCACTAATAATAACAACACAGCACATTCTGGCAAACTATAGTACTGTGTACACATAACTTTTATATGCATGGGGAAATTTCAGAAAATTGCTGTAACTCACTTCATTGGGAGACTCATTGGATTGCGGCTGTCTGGGTCCGAACCCTCAACGTCTCTGAGGTCTGTCTGTAGTTGTCAGAGTCTGTCTAGCCCGCAAAGTCTGCAATATTTGTTCTCTAGCCATTGACAGCCCAAGTACCCAGACCTCTGCTTTATAGAACCAGGATTACCTCATTCTTGAGCTGTTTCTTTCCACTTTTCAGATTTATGTTAGCCAGGACGGCATAGACAAGTGAGTTTGTAAAGGGCGATATTTGCAAAGATCCTTGGCTCTCCTTAAATCAGAGAAGCCCTCTTTCAAGATTTTATTAGTCAGGCATCTGTGGAGTATTTCAGATGAAGAAAGAATGTCACTTGTTAAATCAGCAAACAAAAAATGAACAAAACAAATATCCAAGAAAAGCTTAAATGTCAAAGCTTTTGCCTTTAGAAAAATAGTGAATGTTTAAAATGAAGGCTATGTCTAAACAAACCTAGGTTTAAAAAAAAAATCCTTGGTGGCACCAATAGCTAAATATTAGATTAGTAACCAAAAGATTGATGATAATGATCTGTGTCTTCTCAAAGAGGCTGGTGGTCTGCTTCCAAAAGATCATCGCCGTTGGAAAAAAACTGTCCCGGGCAACCGAGAGCAGGATAGCTGGGTCTAGTCTGCACAGTATTAAAAAACCCCAGGGAGCATGGAATTATTCTCCCAGACCCAGAAGAGCAGATCATTCGGCCCCAAATCACACAGCCGACCACAGCATTGCAGCCCTTCCTTACAGAGGAAGAAGCAACAGGCCAGAGGTCGCTAATGGTCAAGGGCAGATCCAACACAGGCCCCAGCTTGGCTCTTTCCAGACAGAAAGAATAGAGTTCTTCTGAATAGAGTTGCTAGGAGCTGGAATATAAACTTCAGCACTCTTGTTGTCCTGAGAATTTGCACTGACGGGAGACTTCAAGCTTGATATGGCTTCTTGACATAGATTTTATGTGATTTTTTTTTTTCTTTCTCATTGATAAACATCTCTGAATGCACAATCACCCATTGATATTTGATGGCCATTGGTTCCAGGAAGTCCTCCCTTATCAAAATCCACGCCTGTTCGATGGAGCGGGATTTGCGTATAACCTACACACATCCTCCGATAGACGTTTGATCTTGTCTAGATTGGATCTAATGCCTAGTGCAGTGTACATGTTCCCTCTTAGTCCTCAAGTAATTGCACTGACCGCTTGCTCGCTGTTCCCCAACTCCAAATATGTGTAATCCACACTTGGTTGGATCCAGAGAGGCCTTTCTTGCTCGGTGCTTCTTGGTGGACTTCAACTGCCCACATTTGCTCAGCAGCCAAGGAGGTCATTTCCCTGCATGCTCAGGGATTTTCACACTTTCACTGTTGTTGTTCACTGCCATCAGGTCAACTCGTGCTGATGGAAACCTTGTACACTCCTACACCATCCTCACTCTGGGCTGGGCCTCACCGCAGTCACAGTGTGAGTCCATCTCCTGGACCGGCCTCTCTCCCGCGCTCTTCCAAGGACTGGCCCTTCCTGACAACATGCGCGAAGTGTGGGAGACGAGCTCCGACTTTCCTGGGCTCTAGGGAGCACTCTGTCTGTGCTGCTTCTGAGCTGGGTCTGTTCTGTTGGCAGTCCACCATAGATTCTTAGGACCCATGAAACCTCACACTCCCTGTCGCTAACTCGGAACGTGCAGCTCACCCTCCAGCAGCTTTTCCGAGGCTATAAATTGTGTGGGTGGAGATTGCCCACTTCATTCCCTCAGAGCTGTTGGTGGATTCGAACCACCGGAGAGGTGTCACCTTTAGTTTGGCAGCACAGTTCACTGTAATCTCCGTTGTTGTTAGGTGTCGTCAAGTTGACTACGAGTCATATTGACCCAGTGAACAACGGATCTCAATGCCACCCTCTTCCGTGCCATCCTTACAATCTCTCATATACATTCTTAGGTCGGAAGCCTAACTCCATTGCCATTCACTTGACCCTCACTCAGTGACCCTCCACTGGGCTTGTAAGCTTGCAAATCTTTATGGTAATAGACTGTGCGTCTCTCTCATAGAGTGACTGGTGGATTTGAACCTTTGACCTTTGACTTAGCAGCCCAACACATTACGCCAACACTACCAGGATGCTCAGCAGTTAGTAATTCCTTAATGTCACACAGTAGGCAGGCAGGGTTGATGTGCTTTCTTCAGGCTCTAAGCAGAGGCAGATCGGGCTTTGGGATCCTTACTCTGCCACTTACTGCTACACCTGTGATGTTCAGGAAATCATATAACCTTTTGAATCTCAGTCTTCCCATCTGTGAAATGGGGGTGAAGCTAATATTATGCGGGTTCTTGTATCATTCAGATAATATTGGGCAAGTCCTTGTCAAACGTGTAGCATGTGTTAGTCATTTCGAAAGTTGTAGCGATGGTAACGCTGATGATCTTGTTGAAGGTGTTGAAAGGGGTGGTTGGCCCAGCATAATGAGGGTTAAATCGAGGTAGGCGGGATCACTAACCATGCTGGTTTGTATGGGACTGTCTCAATTTTAACATTAGAAGCCCCAAGTCCCAGGAAATCTCTTGAGCCCCAAGCAAACTGCGATGGTTGGTCACCCAGGCAAAGAGAGCAAGTGAGAAAGAGATTCTCTGGTAGCCCGAGCTTTTGACACTGACATATAATGCATTTCTCAAATGAGTTCATCATGGCAGATGCAGTGGGCAGACTTCCTGGATGAGCTCCCAGGCTCTTTAGAAATAGATGTGATTTGTTTGGGGAACTTTATACCAGGCATCCATCAGGCTCCAATTCCATGCTCCAACATCTACCTCCATGGGCCACAATAAGGATGGAGTCTCCCCTGGATGGCAGAAGCACACCCCTCAATCTAATAGTGCTAATGGTGAAATGTTGAAGCAAGAGGCACCATAGACTATAATGTCCTCATTTTGACACTTACAAAGTAGAGTCGCACACCAGGAAGTGACATACTGAGAGCCCATGTCCTGTTGGAGGCAGCTGAGTTGTAGAGTAACAGATTTGATGCTCAATGTCCTAAGCAAGAAAGAAGTCCTGCTGTTGTCTTGTAATAAGCACAAAATCAGTGGTTCAAATCCATCAGCAGCTTCTCAGGAGAAGCATGAGACAATCTGCCGTTGGTAGATGTGTACTCTGGGAAGCCCAATGTAGGGTCTCCATGTGTCAGAACTGATGACTGTGGACCTGTCTTAGTTCTCAGCGCATGGGTAAGCACTCAGCTGGTAACTCAAAGCCTGGTAGTTCAAGCCTCCATGGGAGAAAGATGAGACAGTCGGCCCCAGGACATAGTACAGCCTTGGAAACTCTGTTGGGTAGTTCTCCATCAGAACTGACTTGATAGTAATTGCGTTTGGAGATTTGAATCAAAGCCTCTTTGTTTGAACGGATTCCTTTTCAAGCGTAGCACAGCCTTGAGAAACATTTGTTCAGAGTATCAGGCTTAAGAGCTTAACCTTCCTTCAAGAGCGGAGGGACCTGGGAGCCCTGGAATAGTGAAATGACTTCCTTAAGAGACAGTGTCTGGGGACACGGGGGCACAGAAGTGAGGCCATGGCTTCCAAATGGCAGCAGCGTAGGGAATGGAGCTCATTGCAAACTGAAAAGAAAGTGCCCTCTCATGCAATTAACTGCCTCGGAAAGCCCACTGGAGGGTCAGGTTTGGATCGGTTCCGACTCGATGGTACGCAACAACAACAACACGGCAAAGTAGATATGTCAGCTTATGGATATACCAGACCAAAGAATCCTGGAGGAAAGGAACCGCTCTGAGGTTTTCATTATGGATTCATTTACCAGGCGTTTAGAAAGCACCTGCAAAGTGCAGGGAACATCAGAGACTCGGGATGTGGTGCTCAGTAACAGGAAAGAGGCCTGGAAGAGGCTGGAATATAAACAAACAAGTTTACATTCCAGGTTCCGGTTAGCTCTAGGGGGCAAGCAAAGAGGGAAGGCAGGAAGGGAGACAGGAGAGGGGGAAAAGAAGGGGCACAACGATTTTAAAGCAAAATGAATTTAAAGTCAAATTCTTTGATACACAAAAGCACAAGTCATGCAGAGCATCTATTGGAGAACATTGTGGGTAGAAGACGTTTTCTTCTTTTCTTGCAAAAAGTATTGTCTACCTAATGATAAATGACTGATACAATTGATTCTTGAAAAATACACATTTTCTTGAACTGGTCACGTGAGTAATTCTTCCTCAGGGAGGCATTCAGCTCACCAAGTTGAACGATGGTCTGCTTTGCTTTTGAACCCGGGGCTTGTTTGAATTTCAGGGAAACTGAACATCACCTGAAATCCTAGGGAGAAATGAGTAGCGGTACCAGCCACCTTCCCAGGACTCAAATGTCTCTATCATCAGAAAACTGTGTAAGGTGCCCTACAGAGTGAAGTCAGATATTTTTTTTTTTTAAGTGTGAAAATGAGATGAAAAGGATTGGGAAGGATCTAGGCAATAGTTAAGTTAATCGTTAGAGGGAGGAACAAGATGTCAAGAAAATGTAAAATATAAACCAGATCTGGGAAATCCATGTTAAGATTCTGTCGAGGGAATTAGATGTCTATATAAAAACAGGTCTCTGATTATGAAAGGATTTGACGGCACAGAAGAACCTGGAACGTCCACCTTATTAAAAATACTTGTAAAACTGGGAGAATCATGTCAGAAATTAAGAGCTCTATGAACAGTGGGAAAACCTAGGCTGTCTACACAAGAGTTATTTCCGACACAGTATCCTATTATTAAGACTGTAAAGGAGAGAAAATGGCTTTATCACAAAAAAAAAAAAAAGCAGCAAAATTTACGATTAGGTGGCGTCATTTCCTTCCGAGTGGCTGCCTCAACTCTTCACCCATACCTCTGCTGGTCTCGACCACAAGTAGTTAATTAAAAAGAAGTCGAATGTGTGTAATGTGTGCTCCGTGAATTTTACGAGCCAAATAAAATGAATCGATAGCAAAATTAATCCAGGCACAGGGGTGAAACTTCTTTGAAGTTCACTGGGGACAGATTTTTAAAAAAGAAAAAAGAGAGATTGCACATGTTGGGAGTTATTGAGAAGAGAAGAAGGAAAAAAAACCCTGAAAAAAACAAACTGTCCAAAACTAGGTAGGTAAAAGCAAGAATTATTGGAAAAGATCTTAAAATAACTGAAGCCTCCTTAAAGGAAACTCAGAAAGGAAAGAGTTTGAGGTCATCCTAGGATTTTTGAGGCAGTAGGAGTTTGCAAAATAATTATTGAAATTTTTATTTAGCAAATAGATGTGTTATTTGGGAATAGTCTAACAGAATCCCTCCTTTTTAAAGAAAAAAATGAAACATTGATGCAAAGCACAGACTGATGTTAAGGCATGTGCAAATGCAAAAGGGTTTCAGAAAATGCCTTTGTTTGGCTGCAGCTAATGAGGGCTGCCTGCCGGTGGTGGGGACATGGTGACTGGGACCTGGAGGTTAGGAGGTTGAGCAGTTGTTAGCAAATGTCCACCCATCACCTCCAGTGGAGAACTGGTGCCTCGCCTCAGGAAACATTTGCCGAGGGGTTTTGGGACCATCCTGGCACAAATTTTCCTTCCTACCACTTCGCCAAGTGCCTATTTCCCCGAAACTCAGCAAAGAGGAGTCAGCTACTGTGTTCCTTACTGAATCCTCCTGGATTCAAGTGCGCAGGAAGCCATCAGGATCTGCAGTGAGGAGACTGGCGCCTTGTCTGTGCTATGGGGTTACTGCCACTGTGAAAAGACAGAGTCCAGATTCTGTTTCTTCCAACACTGATATGCTGCAGATTTGAAGATGCCTCTTCTGGTCTCCTTTTCATGCACACACTCTGAATCACCATGAGCCAGTTCAGGTCCTGTATCAGGACTTTCTTTCACAGTGCTCTCAGGACGTGGCTTGCCAGTCATCTTCTTAATGCTCTGGGCTCCACATAAAGGATTCATCTCAGGGAGACTTTTCTGGCCACCCCCATCTAAAGGAGAACCATGCCTGCCTGCCCCCAAGCTTCTGATTACATCACCATGCTTTCTTTTTCTTTCTTCCTGTCACTAGCCAATAGGTTCTTGTTTATTGATTATTGAGATCTTTTTCTCCATAATATATATATAATGTATATTATATATAACATTGTATGCTCTGTCTCTTGTTGATAGAATTTGAGTTCCATTAGAACAAGAACCATCTGAAAAACAAAAGTGGTACCTGGCACAGACTCTGCAGTCAAAATTATTGAAAAGTGGCTAGGTGGATAAATGGATGGATGGATCGATTAGATAGATGGGTAGATGACAGATGGATGATGGATGTTTAGATGGGTAATGGATGGATGGATGAGTGGATGGATGGATGGATGATGGGTGGTTAGATAATGATTTATGAGATGATGGGGATGGATGGATGGATAGATGAGTGGATGGATGGATGAACAGATGAGGAATGGAGGGATGGATGATGGATGGATGGATGGATGAACAGATGAGGAATGGGGGGATGGATGGATGGATGGATGATGGATGGATGGATGATGGATGGATGGATGAAATGATGAGGAATGGAGGGATGGAAGATGGATGGATGGATGGATAGATGGATGAACAGATGAGGAATGGGGGGATGGATGATGGATGGATGGATGGATAGATGGATGAACAGATGAGGAATGGGGGGATGGATGATGGCTGATTAGATGAATAAAGGGTGAATGGGATGATGGGTGGATACGGAACAGATAGATGAGTGGGAGGATAGGTTGATGATTGAGCAGAGGAATGCAATGCATGCTTTCATGAATGGATGGATACAGGGATGGACGACTGAACAGAAACAAAAAAATGTCCAGTTTGTATTACCTTTGAACCTCAGCTTTTTTTCTTGAGTAAAATTCATCTGTTGACTTCCTGGACTTAATTCCATCCAAAACTGCCTATTTTTATACTTTTATAATATCTCACAGATCCAGAAATGCCTGAAATTTTCACATATTTAAAATTTTTCTGTAGGAAAATTCATATTTTTTGGCCAGCTACTTATAATTCCTACTAGTACTTATACTATCTGTATACAATAGATATCTAATTTTTTTATAAATCAATAAACTTAAGATAATAGAGATTAAATAATTATATCAGTAATGCTAAGAACTTTATATATATATAAACGTTTTATTTTATACTGGTTTACTTACAAAATTTGTATACATTGTTTTTCACATGGGATCTTTCCCATTTCTTTAATCCACTCCTCCCTCCACCCATCAGGTTGTGTGACCCTATGATTATGTCCCCCACTCTGTCTCCCCCTGTGCTCCCACCCTCCTCCCCTTGGAGCCTCATACACGTTTTACTAGTTATCTTTGTGTTTCTACAATAATGGTCTTACACAGTATATGTCCTTATGGGACTGAGTTAGTTCACTTAGCATAATGTTCTCCCGTCCCTCCCAAATCAGGTAGTGATTTACAAAATCCTTGCTACTGCGTGCTGCCTTGTATTGCATTGTGTGAATGTACCATAATTTCTCAATCCATTCGATTGTGGTTGGACATTTGGGTTGTTTCCATGTTCTTGTGATGGTAAATAACTTCTGTGAACATTGCTGTGTAAGGCTCTGTTTGTGCCTTAGTTCTCATTTTCTCGAGGTATATTCCAAGCAGTAGAATAGCTGGGTCATATGGAATTTTTATGTTCAGCTTTTTGAGGAAGCGCCAAACTGCCTTCCAGACTGATTATACCATTTTAAAATCCAGTCAACAATGTATAAGAGTTCCTATCTCTCCACATCCTCTCCAGTATTTATTACTTGCTGTCCTGTTTAACTTTGCCATTGCTACTGGGGTGAGATGGGATCTCATTGTGGTTTTGATTCGCATTTGTCTTATTGCTAGTGATTTTGAGCATTTCTTTATGTGTGTGTTGGCCATCTGAATATCTTCTTCTGTGAAAAGTCTTTCCATGTCTTTTGCCCAGTTTGTAATTGTGTTATCAGACTTTTCTTGTGGAGGCCCTGTAGGATTCTGTAAACTTTTGATATGAGACCCTTGTCTGAAATGCTATTGCCAAATGTCAGAGTTTTTTTAATTCACTCTGTTGGAAAAAGTTCTTGATGTGCAATTCTAAGAACTTTAGTTTTGGTTTTTCTGTGTTGATAAAGACATGCCAAGTGTGTGTCCACTTTTTTCTAGATCTTTCTTTTTTTTTCCTCTGAGGACTCACTGTTTCTAAACAGAGATGCCCCAATTGCTGTCCCAAGACAAAAACTGAAATCTATTAAAAAGTAGTATTTTCCTCCTGGGAATTGGTCATCCTGTCACATGTCTAGGACCTGAGTCCTTTTTCATCTCTGTTATCAAAACAGTAAATGGAACAGTGTATTGAAATATTTGTATGCACAAATTAAACCAAAGAAAAACTCTCAACTACTGAATTCATTCAAACGCACAGCAACCCTGTAGCACAGACTTCTAACCATCAACCCCAAAATGTGCCCCTGCCTGGAAACCTCCGGCCATAGATGGGTTCGAACCACCAACCTTTCGGTTAGTAGCCAGTTGTTTAACCGGTGTGCTGCTTGTGCTCCTTAAACAAAGAAAAAGGAACCCAGACTTGGTTTCACAGGCCCATTTTGGAGTGGATCAAGAGTTCCATTGCCAACCTTATTCAGTGAGTTGGAAGACAAATTTGGAGGAAATATAATGTTTGCTATCAACCACCCGGAGAACGTGCCCAGAAGCCTCCGCAGTAGAACAAGCAGCACATCCTGACTTTCTCCAAGGACCATACTGGTCGTGGCCCTGATGTACTGCCTTCCCAGGAAACCAGTGCTGCTGGTGGCAACCCTCAGCAGTGAGAAACTACGTCCCTCCCATTGCTCAGAGAAGAGTTGGGTGCCTGGGTCAATATCCCTGACACCTACTGGTGTCTAGTTGATCCCAACTCTCGGCAACCCAATTGGGTTTCTAGACTGTAAATCTTTACGGGAAACTTCACATCTTTTACCCTCAGAATGGCTGGCGGATTTGAACTCTACCCATCTTTTGGTAAACAGCGCACCATGAAATGCCCTCTATTAAATCAGCCAGCCTGTAGGAAATCAGGGTAGAATGGCGGGAGACTCTGGTTTAAACCCTGAGTTACAGAATCAAGAACTGCAACCCAATTTAGTGCCCCTGAACTTTTCACTTTTCGGCAGGTTGCTTAGACCACGGAAATGGACGCAGGGCCTTGGTCAGAGCGGCCAACCACAGCAGGATGGTGACCAAGGGCGGGGTGTGCAGAGGCAGGTCTAGAAAGGGGTCCAGATCTCCTGGGCGTGTGGCCAGTGTGGTCAGGGTGGCGGAGGTGACAGGATGAGGCTGTGTCTCCACTGGGTTCTCATCAAGACCTCACTTCCCCTGTGGCCTCCCCACAGCGCTCAGAGCCAACAAGGCCAAGTCTATAGCAGGGTCAAGTTCAGGTCTTAAACCCCCAAAGAGAAAGGAGGTCCCACCAGCCTTGGGTGGCCAGATTTAGCAAATAAAAATGCAAGCTGTGCAGTAATAGTTGAACTTGAGGTAAACAATGATTTTTTTTTCATGTAAATGTGACACACAACGCCCCCCCCCCATATAGCATAGTGCATGCAACATACTTAAAAAGAAAATACTCACTGTATATTTAAAATTCAAATTTATTGGAGTATTCAGTTGTCTGGAACCTTCTTTTCTATTTCCTACTTTGTATCTGACTCTCCCAGAAGAAGATTTCAGGTCCCAGATCAAAATAAAAGCTCACACTCACTCCCACTGAGTTGACTGCAACTCCCGGTGACTCTCCTTGTCCTTCTGAAGCTGTAAATCTAACAGAAGGAGATTGTGCAGTTTCCTCTCTCAGAGCAGCCGGATTCAAAATGCTGGAGGCAGGCGCCTTGAGGACCACAGTGCTTATCGAGTACCACCTTTTGACTCAAGTTCTCCCAATAGTCCAAATCTCACTTTCTCTAACAGAAGGCTCCTACAGTGAAGATCCTAGGTGGTGCAAAGGGAGTTCTGGTGGCCTAGTGATAAGAAACCGTGCTGCAATGCTGTAGGCATGAAGTTGGAGAAGGATAGGCAGTCTCCTGTCGTGCGATTTACTGCCTCTGATAACCCGTTGGAGGGTCAGCTATGGGTCGGTTCCACAGCTCGACGGTACTCAACAACAACAACAACGGGTGGTGCAGTTAAACAACTGACCATTAGTTGAAAAGTAGGCCTGACCAGGTCCTTCTGAAACACCACAGCCTTGACAATCCCATGCTGTGGCTCTGCTCTCTATGCATGAGGTCATCAGGAAACAAAATCAAGTGGACAGAATCCATCCAGATTCACAAACAAGCAGTGCACATAAACCAAGATGGCAGCATGAGCTGTAAGTGCCCCTGGAGCATTTGGTGAAAACCTGAAAATGAATGGTAGTAGGTTTCAATCTCCAGAGGCTACCAAGACAAATGAAGCTTCTAGCAGCCCCTCCTCCTAAGAAGCCCCAATTGGGTCCCTGTGAAGGTGAGGAAGCAGCTGTTGGCTTTGCATGTGGGAGTGGGGACGCTGGGCTTGCCGAGTGGGTCACAGCCAAGGGCAGGGTTCTAATCCTGATGTAACAGAAGTATCCCAAATGGATGGCTTTCATGAGCAAACGTTTATTTTCTCAACATTTTAGAGACTAGGAGTCCCAATCCAGGGCACCAATTCCAAGGGAAAACTTTTCTGTCTGTGTTCACTTGGAGGGAAGGTCCTTGTCTCTTCAGCTTCTGTTCCTTGGCATGAAATAACTCAAGGTTAGGGATGCTCCTAAATATCCCATAACATACAAGACAGTCCCCCAGCAACTGAATTATATGAATGCCCGATGTCATCCGAGCTGCCCCTGAGAACTTCTGGAATGGATTAAGAATGATAACTTTCTTCCTCATGATTTCAAGGTCTCCATTCTTAGCAGGTCCTCCTTTCTTCCGAGTCTGAGAGCACAAGAGATGGATATAAAAGGGAATAGTCCTCAAAGCTTGGAAGAACTGTGGATAGTGAGGAAAAAGAGGGGAGGCAGCCCCCCCCCCCGCAACCAATCATCACCAGGGTTATTTTACAGCATGTTTGCTTATTAACCCATTACAGCCGAGATTTACAGAGCAGAATCCCATTTTTATTTAAGCAGACCAAATCCACTCCCTCCCAAGCCACCAGCTAACTCCACGGGGCTTTAATGTGACCAAAGACAAAGTCAGCTAATAGACCCTAGGTGACAATGGGTGCCTGACATTTATACTTTAATTGTTTCCATGGCTTCCTGTGCCGGTGAGGGTATTTGTCTTGGTACTTGGACAGCGACTGCCTGCCGTAACATTACACACGGGCTTATGAGGGTTTTATTATGATGATGATTTCATCTGTAATTATAGGCAAGATCAGTTTATTATTTAGAAACCCTTGAAAACATCTTAATTGAAATGGTCAGTGGACTCTAACTGACCCTGACACGGGATACAGCCAGGCAGAACCCACGTCTGTTCAGCTATTGGGCTAACAGGGACAGTGTCTTCTCTTAACCCACTCATAAGCATTATTTAAAATTTTGGATTTTTTTTTTAAAGATTTATGGCACAGTTGAAATGAGGTCAAGTAGAAGCACTAAAGAATTTAATTAGAAATGTCCTCGTGTGCTCTCTCTCGCTGTAAAGCTTCCATAGGCTGTCCCTGAGGGGCTCTGAGTCTCTGAAGATGGCACGCAGCCTTCTTTTTTAACTCCTGCTAAGGGGCTACATTCTCCTGCCGTGTCTCGAGTGGGGAACGCTGGGAACCTGGACAGTGAGGGAAGGAGAGGTGCGGGGCTTGTGGGGACCTGGGGACGAGCTGTTCTGAGGACAAAGAAAGGGAGGCTGGTTTCTGCAGTTTGTTGTTAGGGGTTGCCTCTTAGCAGCTCAGTGGACAGCGGATTGAAACACGGCTTGGTTCTGCACTGTCTTCACCATTGTTCTCATTGAGCCATTGCTACTGCTGCTGTGGTATCAATTCATCTCCTTGAGAGTCTTCTCTTCCCCTGACCCTCTCTCCCTGGCATCCTTCTCTAGGGACTGGTCCCTCTGCATAACATACTCAAAGGATGTGAGATGAAGAAGTCTCACTAACTTCACTTCTAAGGAGCTTTCTTACTGCACTTCTGCCAAGGTCTCGGCAGGAACATTCACGAGTTCATTGAAGACATTTCCTGACCTCAGGGTCCGGATTGAATTTCCTCCCTCCAGCAAGATATGAGGAAGTACTAACTCCTCCGGTATCTACCTCTCTGGCTTTGTTTGAGGCCAGAGATCTTCTGTTATGAAAGGGGTCAAAGGAGGTGTGTTGAGGTAGTCATAGTTCTGTCTGGGTGGTGTCTTACAGAAACAGAATGACAAGAGTGAGAGGCACTCCATGTGACAGCAAAGGCAGACACGTCATGGTCGCATCAAGGATCGCCAGTGGCCACCACAACAGAAGCGAGATCCCAGAAAGGACTGACATGGGCAGTTTAGACTCCTGGCCTCTAGAAGAGTGCGACCTTTGTTCTTAAAGCCGCCTGTGCTGGGATGGTTTGTTTTGTTCCTTGGTACCGGGATACTAAGATACTTTCTTCTGTGTCAGATGTTACATACATAAAGGACCAGGGAGTCCAGAGACGAGAGAGATGAAGTCCTTGTCTGCAAAGAGCTCGGGTATGAATGGAACGAATGAAAGTATTAAACTGAACACAAGCAAAATGCCACAAGGTCACGTAATACTAGAGGAGTGTGTGCAGAAATGAGATGGGTCAACACAGAGGCCACAGCAGTGGGTGCCAGCACAGCGGCCTCTGTAGGATCGGAGGTCAGCACAGGCAGCGTCCGGTCCGCAGAGTTGCAGCGTCTAACTTTGCAGGATTCGGTAGAAACGAAGAGAGCGTGCAGGACTTCCCCTGGACAGGGGTCTTTGGAGGGTGCACAGGGACTTTATGCGGGGGACCTGGAGGGAGAGGTGAGGAACGGAGACTCTAAGGACAGGACGCAGCTGTGCCACATTAGCACCAGCCAGCGTGATTCCACTAAACTCAGTGATGTATAAGACGACGCACAGGGTTTCTGTGCAGGCACACAACTACGGTGTAGAGAGATCCAGAGAGCCAGTAAGCGTGAAATTCCGTCCAAAGCACGCAGTGGGTGTTTTTCAAACCATGCTTTCAATTGTCTCCTATTTTTGTGAGCACTGGACAATGATTAAGGAAGACCAAGAAGGAATGCCTTAAATTGTGATGTTGATGAGGAATAGGGACTAGATGACAGGCTGTCAAGACAAAAGCGACACCCTCCTCACATCTGCAGTGGAAGAAGTGTAGGCCCGGGTGCTCATAGAAGGAAGGTTGGTAAGACTTTCTCTAACATGCTGTGGACGTGCGACCGGTGGAGGTCAGTTCTCAGAAAAGGATGTCTCATTTGGAAAAGCAGAGAGTCAGCTCACGAGCAGCCTGTCAGTGAGATGAATTGACACAGAGTTCACAAGGACTGTGCAGTATCCTCCCCCCCCCACCATACGCTGTGAACTGGAGGCAGCCCAGTGGCACCTAACAACTCCTGCCACTCCAGGGTGCCGCCAGCCGGAGTCCAGCTAGGATGGACCAGGACAGTAACAGAGTTTCAGCCTCTGTCTCAGTCCCAGTAGAGATATTCGTTAGTACTGGACTTGCTGAGAGGACACTCTGGAAAAGAGGGATCAGGAGTTTGGAGTGGAGTTTGGCCAGGAGAAAAAGGATTCTTATTTTATTTTATTTTTTTTTTCTCTTAATTCCTCTGTCAGAGTATGAACACAATAATAGCCATCACTACTGGCACCTACTACTACTAACATCAGTCCTTTGGCATTTACAGTTTCAGGCATTTTTTTTAAACATTTGCATGGTTACCTGGTCAGAGGTTTTCCAAACAATGCAGAGGCTCCCAGCTATCACTAAATGCAGAGCACAGACAGGGAGTGGCCCATGTGAGAAGCTATTCAATGCAAATCGAAGGTCACCTTAAGAGCTTTCATTCCAAGGTTCACATTTGTAGACCATCTGCTGGGCTGCTTTCTTGGGCTCAGGGTCCGCTCCCAGCAAGAAAAAGAAGTCAATAGGTCACCAATTGTTTTGAGCCTCCCCTCATGCAAATCTATTAGCTAGCTTTTGCTGCATAACAAAGACCCCCCAAAAACAAAATTGCTGAAAGCAACAATCATTATCAATCACAAATTTGCTGAGAGTTTCAGGTCTGTTAATCCCAAATTTGCTTGACTGTAGACTATGGATTGGGCCCAAGTCTCCTCTCCAAGTCCCTTGAGTCCCTGGGACTAGTGGCTCCTCAGGGCATGTTCTTTTCAAGTTGTAAAGGAGCCAGCTCAACAGTAAAGAGCATTGTCAGAGCTCCTGCCTCCCTCTCTGTCTTGATCATCTCTCTGCAAAGTGAGTCACATGGCCAAGCTCATCAAAACCAAATCACCTCCGCTGTGATTGGCTGAGCCTCCAAGGGGGTCTGCAGCTGGAGAAGTAGTATCTGTCCCATGAGCTTTTTGCTGACCAGTCTGGATGCAGAAGCTGCCATCACCCTGCCTGTGGCTTGGACAAGGTGTTGGCTTGGCCATTCTTTCTTTGTATTGGTCCTGAAACAGATACTGTTTGGCGAAACAAAATGCACTTAGGCTTTTGCAAAGTGGGTTGCTTTTCACATACTATTTGAAAAACAACACAGAGTCAGGCTAAACCGTAATTAAAGCACATTGGTTCATGAATAAGACACTATTTTATAACTATGTGCTGAGTGTAATAAGACACGAAATTGAAGATGAGCGCTCTGATCTGTGATTGCCAACTGTTGTAAAAGATATTGAACATACTCATTTCTTCTATCATTGTTCACATTGGCAAACAATGGCTTTTTTAGAAATTAATTTCCTAGGCATTTCTGGGGTCTTTGTTTGAAATCTGGCTGAGGCACCTCGGAAGAAAGGCCTTTGCTTCCCATCAACCATTGAGAAGCTTCTGGTGTGCAGTTCTCTGGCACACGCTGGGTCCCCGTAACTTGGACCCCAAGACGACTGGTACTGCAACAGGCCAATAGAAAGGCAGCCGAGCATATACACGCCACAGCTGACCAGAACGCACAGGGATCCTGTGCACCGCAGCTCAGAACCTTGTCCTGTCCTGCCCATGCCCACAATCTCTACCGCCCTCCAGCGCGTTGTTCAAACCTCTTTGTCAGCCCATCTCCTTAAAGGTCTTTCTCCATTTCACTGATGGGAAACAGATGAGCAGTGTCCTCCAGTGCTGTCCAGCTGTGAGTGGGTTCTGACTCCTGGGCACACAGCGACGGCGTCAAGTCCCTTTTCCAGCATGATGTCTTCTTCCAAGCACTGATCCCTCCCAACAACATGTCCAAAGGATGCGAGACACAGACGGACCAGTCCTATCTTTAGCTAGCACCTCTGTACTTCGTCCAAGACAAATTTACTGTCTTTTTCTTTCTTTGGCAGTCTGTGGTATACTGACCACTCTTCACCATCACTGCTATTCAAAGACAATTCTTGTCGAGTCTTCCTTATTAATTATTCAGTCTTCAAACACATAGGATGCAATTAAAAACGCAATGGTTTGGATGAGGTGCTCCTTACTCTTTAAACTGATAGCCTTACTCTTTAGCACTGTGAAGAGGTCATTGACAGCAGTGTTTCCCAATGCAGTCTCCTTTTGTGTTCCTAACTGGTGCTACCCTGGATTAGATGGATTGACTCAGTGACTGGGGTAATGGGGGTCAGTGTGTCAGAGGCCATGGTGTTGACTCAGGATAGAGCGGGATTCAGGGCTGTTGTACGTTGGGTCACTGTGAGTTGTAAGGTACTCGAGGGCACATAACAACAATTGTCTTGGGTGTGGACTATGGATCCAAGTAAAACTGAATTCTTGACAACTCAATCCTTTCTCCATCTATTGACTATCCTCCATATCTATCTATTGGTCCAGTGGTGAGGAGAACTAGATCACTAATAATACAGATAATCATATGGATAAGAAAAAAATCTGTTTAACCCAAGGTAGGTCAAAAGGTCTTCTCCCCGTGCTTGGCTGGGGCTGAGATCAGTGTCCTGAGGCACAGCATGGGGGTCACTTTCTGTCCCCTTGCGCCCTCTTATAGGCTCTCAGTCCATTCCCCAGAGGACTGGCTCTTGGTTGGTATCTGATTACTTTGGGGGAAAAAATGCAGCAGGAACTCACTTCTCATTTTACCCCAGAAACCAGGTCAGAATACCAAAATGGCAGCGTCTCCCTCCCCTGTTCCCACCCAGGTCATCAAATAGTTGGCTCTGGCAGGACTGGGCTTTGGGGATTTCAACACTTGGTCCCAGAAGAATGTTGGCACAGAGCGAACCCACAGAGGGTCCTCTGGACCAGAGGCCCCACCTTGGAGCGAGCGCCCAGCTGGGCACGGTGCCTTGGCTGTGTCCGACGACCTGCCTGCAAGCTATTTTCCCCCCATTTTTCCAGAGGCAAAACTAATGTGACTACACAGAAGAACATGACGTGCCTGATTTTAATTTGCTTTTGGGGTGGTTTCTAAAATAGAGATTTGAACCAGAGCAGCCCGAACCAGCCCCAGCCAGTTTCAGGCTAGCGATGATTGGGAATTCTGGAAAGAGAAATGCTCACAAAGGAGCCCGACTGCACATTGCTGAAACAGTCACTGGGGAGGGGGGATGCTGAGCCGATCGAATGGGCTCTTGACTTCATCCCAAGAGAAAAGGGCATCCAAGGACGAAGGGGCCCGTCTCGCCATGAAATAATTGCATTTTGCTCAGGAAATGTGAGGTGGAGTCTAGGAAAGCTAAATTCAGACATTCCTGGATGGGCAATGACATGCAGACGTTATCCAGGTGTGAAGTGTTCTGGTCGATCTCTTCATTCCTCAGAAACAACCATGAAGGGGGAGTAGTAATAGCAGGCTAGCCTTGCAGACATGAAACCCACCGCCTTTGAGTTGTTTCTGACTGCTTGGGAGCTCTGATGGCCTTATGGATAGGAGCTGTGGTACCATCCTTAAGGTACGCAGTTTGAATTCACCAGCTGCCCTGGGGGACAGGCACTCTCCTCCTATGTCATTATCTCGTCTAGAAAATTGTTGGAAGGTCGCTATGGGTTGGTTGCAACTCCCTCGTACATGACAGTAACAACATAGTGACTGAGAGCAGAATAGAATGGCTGACTTCTGAGGCTGTGGAGTTTTATGGCCTCAGACTGCCACACCTCCTCCCTGAGGGCAACTGATGGGTTTAAAGGTTTAAACTGCTAATCTTTTGGTTCGCACATGAGAGAGACTTGGACCATTGGCGTTCTTGAGATCTTTGTGAAATAGAGACATCATCATCTCTTGCTGAAGATAGCCTGCTGCTGTTATTGTTGTTAGGTGCCCTCGGTCAACCCAACTCATAGCAACCCTATGAATACGTTCTGAACCTTGCCCTCTCCTGCACCAGTCTCCTCCATGTTCAAGTCCATTGGTGCAGCCACTAACACAGCCAATTCATCTTGTTGAAGGTCCTCTTCTCTTTCACGGACTCTCTTTCCCACCCCACCCCCCCACTTCCCCAATACCATGCCTTTTTCCAAGGACTTGCCCCTCCTGACGACATGCCCATAGTATGTGAGATGATGTTTCACCATCCTTGGCATAAAGGAGCTGCCTGCTTGTACTTCCTCCAGGGCAGACTCATCAGATCTCCAATAGTCCTTGGGGCTACTCAGTACAGTCAACATGTGCAAAGGCCTCAACTCTTCACTCTTCCTGCTGTCACTGTCCAATGATCACGTGCAAAACAAGCAACGGGTTATGTTTTGGGGGTCTGTTTCCCCTCAAAAGCAAACTGGTAAGTCACAGAACAAAACCCCAAACCCACTACCCCTGAGTCCGTTCTGACTCAAGCATTGAACTTCTGAGCCTTCACATCTCAACAGGAAGAACCTGTCCATCTTTCTCCCAAAGTGGCTGGTGGATTCCAGTCACTAAGCCTTCCGTTAGCACATCGCCATCATGGCTTCTTTATTTAGCTGGCAGGGCTGTGTGTCTCACGCGTGCGAAGGTCAATGAAGGCAGAATGAAATTAATACGAGAACTGCCGTGAACTCAGCTGCACCGACCACCGGGTCATTCTGTGGGGTATGGAATCCGTGGCTCAGCTTTCTTCCAGATGAGGACAGAAGTCAGCACTGGCCACTGCAGAATGGAGAGAAGGGTGCCTGGGGCATGAGCTATTTCCATCAGGCCCTTGCCCAATGCCAAGCCCTGGCCCCTTGGCTGCTCCCCTGGACTGGCCCGGTGGCTTGCTGCTCCCAGGTCTGCTTGCCTTGTTCTCATTCTCTCTCCCCAGGAGGATGGAGCCCAGCATTGCACCCATCAGTGCCGCCTCTGGTGTGGAGCACTGAGACCCCAGTTCAGGCCGTTCATCATTCTCTGATGGTTTTACATCTCCCTGATCTTAGCCAGAGCAAACGGCCTTCTCAAAATGCCTGATTAGTTCCACGGATCATGGAAAGGCAGCTTGCAAACTGCACACATAGGGATGGGCAGCCCGTCAGAAGCCATCCAGGAGACACCCAGCAAAACGCCCGTCTTCGTGGAGCTCTGAGCATGCGTGAGGCCTTCTCCCCTCAGGAATTCCCTGCGTCTGCTCTTCCCACGACTCTCACAGCTCTTGGGCAAGGGGACTGGAAAACCCATTGCTGGTTCAAGTCCTGAGTGAGGTCTTTATCCACGTGACTTACTGTTTTATTTTAGAGAAAAGAAATGCTGAGAAAATGAATGGTATATTCAAGTTCACACAGGTAGAGAGAGAGAACAGTGTTTCTCACTGGCTTTTCTCTACTGCATTCTAGTCTTTCCCCAGAAATCTTGTTGTTGTTCTTGATCTTGATGTTGTCCATTACTGTCTTATCTGGCAGGACCTTGGTACCTATTGAGCACCATCTCGGACTAGTCCACCACGTTGCCAATATTTCCTCTACAAACTCCAGGCAGCACCATTCTCCTCATCCAAGCCCAGGTGCCTTGAATTCCATTCTGACTCCTGGTGACCCCCCAGGAGTATCAGCGTAGGACTGTGATCCACAGCGTTGCAGTGGTGATTTTGAGGGGAAGTGGCTCACCAAGCCTTTCTTCTAAGTCAGCTCTGAGTGACCCTGAACCATCAACCTTTTGTTTAGCAACTGAACACACTAACGGCGTGCATTCTGTGCTCTCATTGCAGTGTTTGTGAATGATCCTCTCTACCAGCTTCCTTCTACATGCCCCCCTCATAGGAGATAGCCCCCAAACACCCATACCTCACCATCGCTCCTTTTGTCTTTCAGAGAAAATTGCCTTATAACAGCTCAAGTGGAAACTGAGGAGAAATAGCTGAGCTTGTAACCATATGCGAGATGGGTGGTGAGCCCCTTCATTTTGCCTTTCCCGTCTCTGTGTAGCTGTAGCATGTTTATGGTCTGAGATGGTCCCGCGGCCAAGGGCATAAGCCCTTACAGAAGCATCATTAGCTCTGGTCAGAGTAACTTAGAGCTCCAGCAACGTGGTAGGACGGATTCTTAAAGGTTTCTTTCCAAAAAGCACTGAGAGTCATGATCCAGTCCGACCGCGAGATGTGGCAAGTGTTAATTCCAGATCACCACGCAGTGGGAATATAAAAATAAAGCAAGCCCCTCAAACTTGGTGGTTCCCAGAGATAGTGAGAATGTCACATGATAGGCCAAGTCTGTGAGAGGTTGCACAGTTCGTAGATGAGCAGAGTGTCGACGTACTTTTTAAAGGGCCCTTGACAACAATGGCAGTCGTGCCCTCAAAGCTGTGTTGACACTCTCCCGTCACCTGTTAACCGTGCAATCTCTCTCTCATGGCCATTGACTTGGAACCACCTTGCAGCCGCCCCTGCACTGGGTTTCCCACAGGAGGAGATTACCCATCTTTCTCCTGGGCACCTGGTGCCAGTGTGTTGACAAAGGCAGAGAAGGGCAGCCTTCCTTTCAGTTGGCAGCACAACGTCCTGTGGACCAGGCCACCAGGGAGCCCTAAAACCTTGAGATATTTAGAGACTGGTCAAAATACGACACAGAGACAGAGAGAGCCACGGCTGTTGGAAGAATGGTACCAGGAGTCAGTTTAAAAAAAAGATTTGCAAAATGCAATCAATTAAGATGCCATGAAGCGAGGTTCACATGAGCCTCCTTGGTGCATCTCCTGTGCGGGGATTAAAGGTCAGATTAAAATCTCCTCGTTTCATTGACGAAGTCCCTGGATTGTGACCAGGGATTCCGCCAGCCTGGCTTTCACCTAGACTCCTTTCTATCTCTCATTCTCTTAGGTATCTGTACTATTCTCATAGGTGGTATGCTCTGTCCCAGAGGTGTGAGCATGTCACACAGCCCAGGAATACTTGTAAGCCTAAAATGTTATCATCTAGATCATAAGAAGGAAGCGTGGTCTCTGGCCAGGATGATTCTCTACTAGGTGCTTATAGTAACTTTGTGGGCTCTTTCTGCCTAAATATTTCTCTCAAGGCTTTCTGATGTGTTTATTTATTATTATACCCTTTGACTCCCAAAAGGGAGCTCTGGTGCCTTTTGGGTAAAGAGCTGTGCCAGCAATGCAGAGGTAGGCGGTTCTAGGCCGTCAGACGCTCTGTGGGCAAAGATGTGAAATCTCTTCCCTGTGATTTACAGCCTCTGAAAATCCCATGGAGGGTCAGCTATGGGTCAGTTCTGACTCGATAGTACTCCCCCAAATGACAACCCCCCAAACCCCTCACACTCATCACTGAGTGTGACCGACTCAGAGCTGACCATCCCCTGGGTTTCTGAGGCTCTGAATAGCACAGGAGCTGGCCCACCTTTTTCCCCCAGGAGGGGCTGGTAGTTTGAAAAGCCAGAGAGGCACCCTCTTTGAGTTAGGGGTGCAACCCCTAGGGATTGGTCCTCCAGAGCCCTGTGTGTGTTGGGGAGAGAGACAGAGTGAGTGATGTTATAAGATACTTTGCATTCCATAAAACAAACCCAAACACTGTACAGTTGTAAACTAGCCTATGGGGAATTGTGTTGCGAACCCAAAACCTTTGAGTAGCTGGTGGTTCGAATACACCAGCAGTGGCTTTTTTGAGAGAAAGATCGTCTTCTCCTGTGAAGATTTATCATACTGGAAACCCAGCAGAGGGCTGGCCTGTGCGTCCGAACTAATAGCAATGGGTTGGATTTTCCCGAAAGCATCCATATAAGCTGAGTAGATTGATTCAGAGGGATTTCAAGTCTGCACATCTTTATATAAGCTGACTGCCTCCTCTTTCTTCCAAGGAGTGGATTTGAACAGCAGATCTCACTGTGCCTAAGCAGGAAGTCTTTACTTTGATGTTTTTTTGTTATGCGTTATTGAGTTGGGACCCTAGAGCAGATTTTCAGAGGCTGTAAATAGCACAGGGGGAGATTTCTCCCTTGGAGCAGCTGGTAGATTCGAACCACCTACCTTTGGGTTGGTAGCTCTACTCCTTACCCATTAAGCCAGCAGAGCTCCCTAGTTTAGCAGAAATCAGGTAAACAAAAACTTTAGCTTAGCATGTCGTTGGAATTTTTGGCAAGCAATAGTAAAAGAAAAAAATGACAAGGGACTTGTCACACGTGCACAATCCGGTGTTTATGAAAGCTGGGGATGAATGTTGAAGGTGACTGTGAGGGCGTGGAGGTGGAGAGGTGGGGAGCTGAACAAATGGGGGGCATTACTCAGCCTTGGCAGCACATCAGAGTCTATGAGAGGTAAGAACAGTCACCTGGCTGAAGGCACAACAAGACGGTGTTTCTCCTCAGGTCCCGCAGAAAGGCGGAATTCAGACAAATGGGCTACTTGGAAAAGAAAGAAAAAGTGACAAAAGGCAACCTAACCGTTTTGACTTACTTGCTAAATCATTTTTCTTGGTGTGACGGAGGCCTCGTGCTGCACACCCTGCTCCTGTGAAACGTGAGAGGGAGTCTGTCCATCATTGTTGGTGACCTAGGACTCTGGAGGGGGTGGACGGAGTCCCAGAAGCCCCCAGCCGGACCGTAGCACTCAGGGAGGCCACTGAGCATGGGCTATAATCACAGACCCGTTTTATTTTCATTCTTGTAACTTTGCTTTTTCAAATAGTACCTGAGCATGTTTTCAGTGAAGAAAGTGTGGGAGAAACACATGAGCATAAAGGAAAAAAAGAACTGTCCCCACATCCTGTGCCGAGAGGGACCATTATTAGTGATTCTTGTCACGTCTCTCAGCGTCATTTATGTGTGTGGATACACCCCCGTGGGTCTCTGTGTATTCATCCATACACACACTTTCTAAATGCATTTATATCTGTTTAAAGGAGTCCTGGTGGCATAGTATATTCCATTTTGGACTGCTAAGTTAAGGGTTGGTGGTTTGAACCTATCAGCTAGTCTGTGGGGTAAAAATGAGGAAGTCTGCTCCCCTCAGATGTCCAGTCGAGGGTCACACAGGTAGTAATCTATGCCACGGTTTTTCATGTTGGTGACATTTGTGTAAGAAAACATAAAGAGTATTAACAAAGCATACATAACAACACAAAAATAGAAATAAACCATGTAGTATATACATTTAGATAAATATATGCATGTGTATGTTAAGCATAAATACTTAACATATTTATTAAATATATATGTTTAACATATATAAAATATATTTAACACATATACTTATATATATGAAATATCTTTTAATATTTACATATAAAAATTAAATTTATATATTTTACGTTTAGCCTATTTACACATTTAAGTATATAATGAATGGCTTTCTGTATTTGTTAAGAACATATAAGACATAAATATTTATTACCATATATTAACCAAAAATATATATGCTGAGCATGTATTTAACAGGTATCTAGACGCTTCTTTCCATAAAATTTTTATTTTATAGTGGTTTACTTACAAAGATTAGACTCTACATTTTTACCTTCACATTTTCAGTATTCTTTCAGCCATAACTTTTCTTCTGTAACTTCAGTTAAAAGTGGTCAGAGAGCTTCTCCTGGAAGCTGTTGGGCATTCAAATCGACCCCAGTTTTGCATTTTGTTGTTGCTTCAAGGAGACGGGGAATAATCAACCGCAAATGCCTTTCTGTCTGTGTCTGTGTGAAGGTGATTGCTCTTGTGAGTGGTTAAGGAGAAGGTGTCAGGGGCTCGTTAAAGAACTAAGGGTTAACTTTAGGCGAGGCTTTTTCATAATCTCTAATCCGTGGACGTGTGAACATGGTTTTTGAACATTCAGCACCGGCTCCAGTGTGTGTGTGTAACATTTTAGGCACCTCTGCAAGCACACACAGACACACACACATGCTCACACCCCTTCTGGTGCTTTCCACAATTTCATTTATTATTGCTGGTAAGACTAATCATGTTTGATGGACATGCTTCCTCTCCTTCCTGCTTCTGTGCCTTGAGGTTGCTGAAACTGTGAGGGCTTTGGGAACATTTCAGATCATTCATGCAGCCTGCTAGAAGTTTCTGGACTCTTGTTCCAGAAGGAAGGTGATGTAATGGAAAAACATTCTTAAATTGTCCCTGAAGAATGTGCCCCCTACTCTTTCTCCAAAGTTTGTCTGGAAGTAACCATGATTAATAGTGTGAAGTCGACTGCCTCATCCTCAAGTCCTGCGCATCCAGGCCACACCAGGTAACATCGCCAGGACCAAGCAGCAGGGCCAGCCCCTACTCAGAAAGCCAGGCTGAGAACTCAGAACATTTACCGACGTGGCCAAGAAAAAGTCTTCCAACTTTCTCTGCAGGTCTCTTACGCAGCAGAACAATTAATGGAGTCAAGGGGCTGGCAAAAAGCAGCTGACCCAAAGTTTCTCTTGTTTCTTTACATTCAGCCTTTTTTCATTTCGCTGACACAACCTTCCTGTCCTCTTCTGTCCTGGGTCCAGACGGGAAGGAGGGGTGTTCTGTGCCCACAGACCTCACCGAGATGAGTACTGCTGAGCCACCTGGGGCAAACCCATCAGCACCAAGTGCACCTGGGCGAAAACACACCTGCTCTTTGCAAAACGAACCTGGGGCAGTGAGAAGAGCCAGCAATGCACGCAGGCAGATCGCTTGCCAGGAGGTATTCAGAACCTCCAAATTTTCCATAAGGTCCGATGTAGCCATTCTCCCTTCAGCCCATGTTAAGAATATAACCATCAAAAGAAAAGTCTTATACAGTCATGCATTGCTTAGTGCCCACAAAATGACATTGTGACATAGGATGCCATGTGATTTGGACGTTATCCGAACACCATAGTATTATAGGCAGCCCTCAGATTGCCAACAAGTTTCCAAGCGTGCCTTTAAATGGAGTTTGTCTGTAAGAAGTCAGAATAGTTACGTATGGTTCATATCTAATGTCTCCTAGAGAAATGTTAGTCTTGATACATAGAGCACCTTCCTATACATTCAGAATGTAATAGAAAAGAAGGCACAGAGCCACCTTCATACCAGCTGAGGATGGAGGAGATCCTCTGTGTATACAAACTGTCTAGAATATTAAACTTTTATTCTCATACCGCAAATGAAGCCTCATAAACAGATCAGCTAAGAAGTGTGACATCTTACTGAAGGATGTGGTGCATTTTCATAAAAGCCTCAAGGAAGCCAGCGGCTAGGAGACCCATTGGGAAGGTAGACATTGGTACAGTGAGCCCAAGAGGCTGTGAGCATTGCTTGTGGTCTTAGTGGGCATTCAGGGGTCCCTGCTGTGCTGCACTAGATCGTTGAAAAAGGAAGCAGGGTGTTATGGTGACAACTGAATAGTATGTTGTCGTTGGTGGCGCAGTGGCGCTGAGAAGGCTGGGACTCACCTTGCCCTGACCACCCACTCGTCTCCAACGAGTTCATGGCCATTGTTACAGTCCCTGAGTCACTTCATCTCGGGGAGGGGGGCCCTCCTCTTTCTGTGACCCCCTAACTTCCCCAGCATGATGGGTTTTTCCAAAGACTGACAACATGTCCAGAGTGTAGGAAATGCAGCTTCACCATCTTGCCTCCGAGGAGCACCTTGGCTGGATAATAGAAACTCTGTTATTTAGCGCTGCTAGAGCATCGCATACGCGGCAGGTGACTTCTCTGCACTGTCGAGTCTGTACCGACCCACCGCTGACTCCCCAGCACGTTTTCAGAGGCAGTAAACGGCATGCGAGGAGGCTGCCCATCTCTCTCCCTTAGGGCAGGTGGTAGATTCGAACCACAAGTCTTCGGATTAACAGCGCAACCCGTGACCACTAAGCCATCAGAGGCCCCTTTAAGTGGCTGGGAGACTGGAAGCAACAGAAATTTATTTCCTTACAGTTTAAGAAACTAAAGAATCAAACAAGGCAGCTAGACCCACTGCAGAAGGTTCAGTGACCCTACAGGAAGAAGTGCGCCTGCCCCGTGGGGACCGTCGGTCTCCAAGGACTCAGATACCACAGCTCTCCTGTGCAGAGCAGCTGGTGGGTTCACACTACCAACTTTGGGGGTTAGCAGTCCAGTGCTCAATCCACAGCGCCACTAGAACCTCGAGTCAGAACTGACCCTTCGGGGGGTTTTCAGAGGCAGGAAATCGCACCTGCGGAGACTGTTCATCTTTCTCCCTCAGAGCAGCTGGGGGATTCGAACATCTTGCCGTTGGTATTGCAGGGCAGCTTCTTGCCCTTAAGCCACCAGAGCTCTTTTTAAGTGAGTCTCAATTCTGGCTGCTGCCACTAGAGAAGGGTTCTGTCTGTCTCCCCGTTTGTGTGTCTGTGTGTTGGTCCAGGACAGGGGAAGTCCTTGTCTCTTCAGTTTCTGTTCCAGGTCCCTCAATGATCCTGGGCCTCGTGTCATCCTCTCCACCAGTGCTTGATTGCTTGATCTCATCATATATTTTGCTTTCTTGATCTCCTATATCACCTGATCCATTTATATCTCAGAAGGGAACGCTGGTAGCCTCGTTTGTAGGGAGTCACGCTGCTCATCCAACTGCTGTCCCTCACGGGTCATTCGAATCCACCAGTGGTTCCAAAGGAGTAAGATGGGATGGGTTCCAACTCCATAGCGTGGACTTTTTTTTAGTTACTATCTACAAAGAAATGGATTTAAAACACACCTTACACTAATCCTATCTCATTAGTCCCCCACTCTTTCCTAAATGAGATTTAAACCACACATTGTTACTATGTGCTGTCCAGGCAGCTTCAGGTCATGGCCCTTTCCTGAGCTGACCTCACCGTCTCTGATACGCCTGATCCCACTGACACAGTCACTGTGTTGACCCGTCTCATCCAGGATCTTCCTTTTTGAGGATGATAGAAGTCCTCTCCAGTGACCGGTCCCACCTAACGACATGACCAAAGGATGTGAGACAGAGTTTCAAAGTCCTTGCTTCCCTCTTTAGGACAGACCTGTCTGTCTGTTCTCTTGGTGGTCAGTACTCTTCTCCAGCACCACAAGTCAAAGGCATCAGTTCTTCTTTTGTCAACCTTTGCCATTGTCCAGCTCTCAGATGCATAGCATGTAATTGAGAAAACCATGGCCTGGATGGGGCACATCTTAGTCTCTCAAATGACATCATTGCTTTTCAGCTCTCTTATAAGAGGTCCCAGACAGCAGACTTTCCTGAAGCAATCTGTGTTTTGATTTCCTGAATCCTGGTGAAAAGAGTGTTGATTGTGGATCTGAAAAAGATGAAAAATTGTTAACAACTCCATTCTCTTCTCCATCTATTAATGATGCTGGCAGTTGGCCCGGTGGTGGGAATCTTCGTTTTCTTCATGTTGAGCTTCAGTCCATATTGAAGGCCGCAGTCCTTGAGTTTGTAGAAAATGCTTCAAGTCCTCCTCAGTTTCAGCAAAGTTGTGTCTGCGTAACACAGGTTGTTGAGGAGTCTGTCTTCCTCCCGTCCTGACACCACATTCTTCATCAAGTCCAGCCCCCAGAATGATCTGTTCAGCATTTAGATTGAAAAGATATGGAGAAAGGAAACATATCTAACATACTTCTCTCTTGATTTTGAAACATGCAGCATTCCCTCGCCCTGTTCATACGAGAGCTTCCTTGTCTAAATACAGGTTTTGCATGAGCACAATCAAGTGTTCTGGGATTCCCATTCTTCTCAGTGTTCGCCATAATTTGTTGTGATCCACATAGTCAAATGCCTTTGCATAGTCAATAAAACACACACATATCCGTCTGCTGTTTTCTGCTTTCAGCTAGGATCCATCTGACATCAGCTATTTAATATCCCTGGTGCCATAGCCTCTTCTAAACCCACCTTGGCCTTCTGGTAGTTCTCTATCAATGTATGATATAGGCTATATACATTATATGCGTTCAATTAAAATAGTGATTTTTATTTTTAAAATACAATTATTTTCTTTGGGGCAGAGATGAGACCAAATAGTATGAAGACCTGAAAGAGGGCCATCTTTTCGTAAGTAACACATGTGATATCTTTTTGATAACCACATAAACTCATTGTGTGTTATTTGTGCCAACACTACTCCGTTTCTTTCACATGCTGCTGACTTTGAGAAACAATAAGAAGACATAATTAAATGACAAAATTAGCAGATATAACATAGCCTGATGGTTTCACTTAAGATGATTGGAAGGGGGGAGATGCTTTCACACCCCACCAGATGAGCTAATGGGCTGTAATTATCACCTTAAATTAATAGGAAGAAATGGTTTGCTTTCAATTGTTCCCCCCCCCATTATTTAGGGGGACAATCAGACTCAACCTATGACTCTTTGATCATGATTTATATATTGATTACAAAATCATGATCACAGAGGGCAAGCTCAGACTTTTTTTACACAAACGGGATTAAAAGAAAATGAACAGAACGATACAATTTACTTTTAATATGAGAGGAACATAGAACATCAAAATTCACTTCTGCAAATGTCAAGAGATGTGTGTGGCCTATGAATGGGTATGCTGTGTGTCTGAACGATTTACTTAAGTTCCTCATTTTCCTGAGTTATATGTATGCTATTTACGTAGGCTTGTTATTTGCAAAAATATGTTAATAAGCAAAAATGAAAACAGTGATATTGTGAGTTAAAGGACAGGCTTTACTTTTATTTTTTTAAAAAATACAATCTTGATGTTGTCTTCTGTGTAACACACATCAAGTCGCAGTTATGTTTCAGCAATAATACAGATGATATTTCACGTTACTTACTATTTAAAGGGAGCTCTGGTAGCCCAGTGGCAAAGAGTTACACTGTCACCTCAAAGGCAAGCAGTTCGAATCTGCCAGCTGGTCCATGGGAGAGTAGGCAATCTCCTCCTGTGCAATTTATTGCTTCTGAAAACCAGCTGGAGCGTTTTTACTTGATGGTACATAACAAGAAGAGGTATTTTTAAATCAATCCCACCATCACCATCCATCAGCAGTTTGGAAAGATGCAATGAGTTAGCACTCGGGAGAAGCCTGGCTATGTCAGATGCTTCTGTAGGTAAATATTCAACAGTGGTACATGCCAGTCCTTGGGACGGGCAGCCATTCTGCAAGCCAAAGCTTTCTGGCCAATTAATGAAAGCAGCCAGGCCTCCTTCGTCGAAGTTCCAAACAAAAACCAGCCATAACCCCATGTTTTCAAGAGCAAAGCCACAAGCCCCAGGCTTTAGTCGTTGCTGGGGATGGGATGCTTCTGTCTCTTGTTCCTTGTTGATAAAGAAAGATTGCCTCTCCTCAGCTGCTGAAAGAACTGGTTTGGGGTCTTTAGGTTTTTTTTTTTTTTTTAAAAAAAAAAACACCACCAAAACAACTCAAGGGAGAGAGGGGAAATCGGAATGGAAAAACTCCCTCACTCTACTTTGGAAACCTCTGGTCATTGAATCCTTTAGAAGCCAAGCCCAGGGAAAGGCAGCCAGAAGAGACCTACTTAGGTCAGAAACAGGTCTCCTGGGAAGGGAGGTGGGGCTGACACCAGTGTGGCAGACACAGCACAGTTTGTAATGTTTCTGCTTGCCCAAGGGTATCAGGAGGAAGGACCCATCTCCTTCCTGGGTTGAAGCCTCCAGCCCGCCTTTGAATTGTGTACCAGTTGGATACACACCTGAGTCTGCAGACCAGCAGTACTGGAGTTTGGAAAGGACACGGGCAGAAGGGTCTGCCTTCAAGTGCCCACTGTGCGGTTTACAAGCTGTGGAACTGTGGGTTGGCTGCCCCTCTCTCTCTCCCTGTTTCCTCACCAGGAAATAATATGCGTGTGACTTGTTTAGTTCAGCAACTGACGTAAGTTGTTGTGTGTCTTCAAAGCAACTCTGACTCTTAGCAGCCCTACTAACAACAGGTTGGAACCTGGTCCAGTCCCATCATCCTCATCTCCGCTGTGCTCACGCATTGTGACAGTCACTGCGTCCCTCCATTGTGCTGAGGGTCTGCTGCCCTTTCTCTGACCCTTCCCAGCACGATGGTATTTTTTAATGCCTGGCCCCCCTCTTGATAAGATGTTTACTGACCAGTTTACTGTTTGACATAGACTCATTTAATTGTATCTGCAGTTAGGAGTAACTGTGGTGGTGGGGCGACCACAGCATCACCAGATGGGCTTGAACTGTGACCTTCTGTTTGGCAGCCAAGTTCTTAACCATGGCTCCACCAAGATCTCTGTGGTGAGAATAGATTATTAGAATCATATCATTACTGAGTAATTCAGATGTAACTTATTATATAATCTGTAAAGTGTATGTAAGCCTAAAAGGCATTGGGTTCTGATCAGGAAGGTGGTAGCATCTGAGTCACAGCTTAAAGGGCTCTAAATAACAGGGGTTTGTCAAGGGAGAATATGGCCAGATGGGAGGATGAGCCCACACTGCTGGCCTCCAGAGCGCGTGGATGGACAGAACCACAGTGTCCAGGGTTCTGGTGTCTTAGGAAAAGCAGCCTCTCTCAAAAGTGGAGGTGTTCATGTCCTTTGGGGGCTGATCTGGGGCCCTGGGTAGGAGTGGCTGGGATGCAGCCCCAAATCTCATCCACTCTGATATCAAGACTCTAATGACTCAGTACTTGGTAATTACAGGTGGAGGGACCCCAGAGGACAGAAATAACTCACCATGAAGAACCGAGCACCTTCGGGTGAAATAAAACAATAGTAATTTCTTCCTCTTTCTTTTCACAGAAAATATGATGCCGGCATGCTGCTCGCGTGAGACAACTGGGCCCGTAGACCGCCACAAAGCACAAAATCTTAAACCCAGGGAAGGAACAAAAATGGGGTTTTCCTGGCGTCCACAAGAAGCGCTTTATTTTTCCTCTAGATTTCTTTTCTAAAAAATGAAGAAAAAAAAAAAAACTCTCCAAAAAACAAAAGAAAAAAACCACAACAGACTGAACCAAAATGGAAACATTTAAAGAAACAGTACAAACTGCAGGTGATCATATTCAAGCATGCTCTTTTATTTATGCATAAGTTGGGAGGGACAGAAGGAAGCAGGACAGATGCAAGACCTCCAGACAACAGGTTACTTCTTAAGACTGTGAATGAAGTATTAAACAGAACAATATGGTAGCCTCCACTCCAAGATCCTCTATATTAAGGGTGAGATGTCACCTTTCCTGTAAAGCACCCAGGGAGTGGTATCAGGAAGGTATGTGCTGGTATCGCTACATTCTTTTACAGCTTTGGCGAAGGAGTGGACGGCTGGCCCTGCCCAACCTCATTTCCCAATCATCTTGGCTGGCTGGAGTGAGGCTCAGAGCTCTCTCCCTAGCCTTCTCCAAGCCCATTCAGATTCTGTCAGGGTGACCACAGGGCTCATCTCCCAGATCCATGCAGGAATGAAGACTGAACATTCACCCTCTGGGGTCACCTGGCTGAGAGGGCCAGGATGACTTGTGTGTGTCTTCCAGGAGCAGAGGCAACACCCCCAGGTTCCACTGTCTCCTCTGACCCCAGAAAAGAGACATGGCCCTTTTCTCCCTGGAATGCCCTGGCTCCCATGGGACTTCAGTTGTGACTCTGCTGCTTGTCTTGGCTGAGCTATGCCCGGGGGGTGGGGGTGGGGGGCAGTGTGTGTGCTGTTTCTTTGGGGAGCCCCCTCTTATCTTAGCCGGACTGGCTCCCGAGCCGCTCCTGGACCAGCCTCTCACTGAGCTCCCACAGGGCCCGGGCCGTGTCCTCGCTCTGCGCTTCCGAGGAGGATACACAACGACAGCAGTTGTTGAAGTACATTCCTCCCAGGCCCTCCAGTTCCGGGGAGGCTGCGCAGTACACTGTGGTGGCAGCTCCTTGTTGCTGGAAAGGAGAAGAGAAGAAGAGAGAAAGGCCTGGTGAGATGATGTCACTGGGACTGGCGTGCCTCCCCTGGCTCCGAGTGACTTATGACCTCAAGGCACCCGGCTGTAAAAGGTATGATGTGACGGCCCTGGAAAACGGAGTTCATAAACTCTGCTCGTAAAGCTGGTGCGACTTCTCACACCTCGTCCGAGGAAAAGGCTTAGAAAATAAACAAGCAAAGTGGCAGATTGCTCTCTGTGCAGAAGGAACGGCTGGCGCCAAGGATGGAGACAGACATCAGTGAACTCTGCACCCCCTGACTCCCCTGGTTCGCAGTGAGACTGGACATGAGCTTGTTCCCATCACCTCCTCTCAGGTTAGCCAACCACGCGCACAAGGGACCATCAGGATGACAGCCCAATGGGGCCGGTGTCAGATGGGGGTTGTCCTTGATTCCTTTCCCACAAGGCTGCCCGGGGGAAGGGAGTTGTGTGGTCGAGTTAAAATGTCACACACACACACACACAAGGGCTCATACTCAGACAAAATGCAATGATTCACTCCTCCAGGTCCCTTGGAAACCATTGTGTACACGTCATATTGACTCTGGATTTACAGGACGACAGTGAAGAAAGGGGTATACTTTTCACCCACGCCACTTCAAACACAAATTCCAGTGAGTGCAATGGATCATTTCCCATCCGCCTCCCTCCGAGTGTCACTTGGGTTGTGTGTGGTGAGGGGGCCTCATATCATCCCGCTGCCACGGTGCTGTCGGGGATGCTGTAAAGAGGGCAAGAAATCACTTTGCTCTGCAAGCTATAATTAAAAATAATAGGCTGGCGCTCATAGACAAACACGGTAGGCATGGCTCTAATTTAAAACCAATACAGTTTATCTGGCATCTTATGATTATTTATGTGCATCAAAGCCCTAGCAGTATCAACTAATTATTAGCTGATAGGGAGGGGGTGCGAGGGAGGAAGGAAGAGGGGCCTGGAGGCAGGGCCATCAGGAGGGACACAAGAGGGGGTCTCTGATTGCGGATGGGATTCTGGTGTGTGACTTTTCTGTCCCCTAGAAGGTCTAAATCCTGCCCTCAGATGGCCTGGTCTGCACTCACCATAACTGCATTCTGGAACCTATGGAAACCAAGGTTGTAAGATGTTAGGATTTTAAGATTCTTTCGTTTGTTTTCTCTAGCACTGGTGTCTGGGGGGGCCAATCTAAATTTGTCTAAAAGCCAAATGACCAATTCCAAGGCTTTGCCCTCATTGTGACTTGACTACCCCACTGAGAATGTGTGTCCTCCCTAGATCTGCTAAGAATTGACATTTCAGCAAGATACGTCGAAATCACCTGAGGAATCTTGTTAAAATGTTGCTTCTGATTCAGTACAAGAGACAGGATTGTGGAGAGAGACAAGGAAAAGACTTGAGTTCTGCGACGACCTGGCTGCTGGACTGTCCTGGGTGAGTCTGTCATCCTGAGCCTCGGCCCTGACTGCAGTGTAATTAAGCAGTAACTGGCTTGTTACCTCCCCTAAGTCCTTGGTGGTGCCCACTCTCCAAATAGCTCTCTCTTTTCTTGGATTCAGCTGTTTCTTTTCAAATTGATTTGTGTGGATTACAGCTAATGGAAAGCAGTTCACATCATCCAAGTTCTCTTTCACTCGGTTCTTACCCCTAATCCCCCTTAGCCTCGCGCCTGGCACACTTTTCGAGAGCATTCCGAGGGGTTTAGCGGACTCCTCCACGGCCCCCGAGCGGCGGGAAAAGGAAAGCAGAAGTGCCTCTAAAGAAAGTGAAGCAGCAAGATCTCACTCGAGCCAACTGCCATGCTGCTTCTCAGCAGAGCTCACGGGGAGATTTCTCCCCCAGGAGAGTCACAGAACCAGCCCTGGACCTTGACGTGATGAGACCCTCCTCAGAGCGTCCCCAGAATTCATACAATATCAGACCTGATGGGTGTCTCACGGTTCCCCCAGTTCTAGGCGGAAGGCACCCTTCTTCCAAGCTTAATGCCACGCTGGCCCATGAGAGCTTCCCAAACAAGACCTTGTCACACTCTTACACTCCCGGTGGACAGTCCTTTTGCCAAGGACTTCGGTGCAACAATTGATTCAGAACTGAGTTGGAGAGGGAGCTGGGCTGTGCATTTCCCCCTCTGTGGACTCCAGAGACAATTACAACAGACAAAGTATCCTGTCAGTGTACAGTTGGCCACCATGCTGAAAACGACACATTTTCCAAAAACTCAAGTCTTTTATAAAGAGCTGGATGTAATGCCTTTACCCACTATAGGCTTGAAGGGGGTTAGGCAATATCAAATCCTCCTTCAGTGGCTTCGTAGAACACCACAGCCAAGTAAATCAAAGCAAAGATCAACCGTGCGCCCTCTCAGTCCATCTGGTCCCCCTGGTACCTTCCTCTCAGAGGACTACTCCACAGGACAGCACCCCGCGAGCTTCTCTGGAGTCTCTCTACAGCAGCGCTGATGGCAACCTCTGAGTGACAGCTTTGTGTGATCAGACGTGAGAACAGTTTAGTAACAAGTCCTCATTTTTGGCTTCTCAGCTTTGCATTTCGCAAAGCATCAGGATGAGATCGGGACCCTGTGAGGGATGTCTCAGTAGTAAACAAGCCGGTATTGCTGATAACAAGAAAACATTTTTAAACTGATAAAAACCCAAGTTTTGTTTTTCTGAGAGAGCAGAGCACTTTAAACACTGTCAAATGACTCCCGCACTGCTTTGTGGGAAGGGACAGCATCATTCAGGAAAGCTGAAAGAATGGGATCGGAACTATCTGTGCTGTGGGTCTCACCACTGCTCAGTGATCCAGTGTGAGAAAAATCATCACTATGCCCTGAACCTGGAGAAAGGACGAAAGTTATACAGGTGTGCAGAACTTCCGTTCATAGGGCCATTATGAGTCGACAACACTTAACAATACTCTGATCTAGAAACGCTGCGTGAAGCTGCCAGATCCCCTATATCATCTCGTTAAGGACAACTTTTAAGAGTTTGCTCATCACAGGAATGGCAGTGACGCGGTCCCATCATGTAACTACAGCAGTGAGTGAGGGCTTTGATGGCCCAACCCTGAGGATTGCTGTGAAGCCCAGTAGAATCTTAAATCATGCCAAGCATGCCACTTCCAATCCAGTCAAGCATTTGCAAGCTGCCGGAGGAGAGAGTCTGGCCATCAATCTTGATGGTGTATGTAAAATGACCTGGGATTCTTGTTGGGGAGTAAGTTAGGAGTATTGTGGTAATAAGAGTTCATCATTCGCTTTCAGAAATCATTTGTCAGGTTTACGGTGCCAGCCTCACCTATGGAAAGGTGGGATTTGGAAAATGGTAGCTGTTTATAGTTGAGGCCCTGAGATATGAATTACCCATCCTTCCAAAATCCTTTGTGGGGATGAAAATGTTAAGTACGTTCTTTTCATCACCATTTATTTGATAACTGCTAGCCGTCAATTTGTAACTGTCAGCGTGGAATACAAATGGATATTGACTCTTTTAAAGGAAAAAGGACAAGGGTTTCTAACAAAAAATAGATGGCTAAGGTAAAGGAAAAAACCACCAGCCAGCCATCCCCATCCTGATATCTGTAATGCATTGATTAGCACGCTAATACTTATGTTTTAGTAAGTACACATGTTATACAATCAGTGTTTCATTTTCACGTTTCTCTATTTTAAAATGCACGCCGATTTAAGGGAAAAAAATAGGCTTAACTTAAAAATAGACATTATCATGATGTATCTATATATTCTGTAACTGCCAGAAAGCAGTAGTTGTTCTAAGATTGTTTCAGATATAGAGATAACAGGAGAGTGCAATTTACGCAGAAAGAGAACAAGGGAGGGAGTGGTCTTTGATGGCGCCTGGGACCCCCCAGGGCAGGGCAGGATGCCTGTGATGGTAGAGCTTGATTCCACAGACCAGGAAGGGAGCTCATTGAGAGCACATGGGGCAGAAATAAAAGCCATTTGCTGGTGTTCACCTTGGCTATGTTAAGGTAAAAGAAATACTTTCCAAATGCACAAGCGGCTTCCCAGTGAGGTGGCCCTGTGAACGTAGCCCATGGAGCAGAATCATTCATCACTGAGCTGTTGGAAATGAGGTGGTGAAAGCAGACTTTTCCCAGTGGAATAAATGTAAGCTCCGTGGCTTCTCCATCTTTTTATCTCCCAGTAACACTTCAGCAACAGAATTGATCCTAGACCAGAAGTCTACGGGGGGGAAATGTAATGTACAGAAGTCTTCCCAAACAATTATGGCTTCCACCTCTGGTTTGACAATAAAGCAAGCGTAACCTCCAAAAGGTGGTGTGCTCCCCTTCTCACCAACTAGGAGCAATCTTCTCGGTTAATAAACTAACTCACCAGGCAGCCCATTAGTAACATGAATAACTAATGCACCTGATATACATGATCAGGGTTTACAGACCTGATGAACATGACCCTGGCCAACAACTCATTTCTCTCCACTATGACGCTCCTACTGAAACCAAGGCCAATCAATACACATACCAGCTTCCACAGAAGTTGTGGGAGGGAAAAGAAGCGAGAACTTGAAAGCAAGCTCTCCTTCCAATGGACGTGATTTTCCACGAATTATTGCAAACAATGCGACTATTAAAATGGCAATGGTGACTAGCATTTATAGAGAACTTGCAATTCACCAGACTCTATGCAGAGAGAGCTTTATATAACATTGTTCACGTCAGTTCTACAAGCCAAGTATTACTGCAACGCCACTTGCAGAGAAAATATCACTTGGTATCACAGACCAAATAAACCCTCAAATAAACACACCACCCTCTCCTCTCAGTTCTATGTATCCCACTTTGTCTTCTCAGCCTAACACAGTGTGGCACACCGAGGTGGGCTTTTAAAAGAAGGGAAAAAAGCTTGAAATGTCACATGTTTAATTGAGAAACATTTAAGAGGAGATTTTTCCATTGTTGATTTAGTCAAGAAGCTAAATTGAAATTATATCCATTTGGATTAACAAATGAAAACTCAGCGCCACCTCCTATGATCCAATAGCAAATGACCCTTAAGGAAAAAAAGGTCACCTGATTGAAAATGCCATCTCCAGGTGACGGGTTTGCCCAGCTCAGGGACTTACCCTTTGATGACGGATTCTTTTTCAAAGCATGAACTGAACCACATCAAAAAACCAGTGAAACTTAACCAATCTCCATCGTAAAGACTCACATACATGTGAAGTGAGTGTGGCCTTTTGTAGGATAGTATCAGACACGCTCCATTTGGTTTAACTTCTTCCTTCTGATCCTTCGCTTCTCATCCTCCCCAATTAATTCCTAACTCCATTTGGCTACAGAGTGCTTGCACAAAGCAGTCTGGAGGTGTACAAACACTTCCCGGGAAGCACTGAAAGAATTCTCTTCATAGCCCTCTCGAGTGTTACTAGCTCACAGTCTGTTCTGAGCGCTAATACAAGGGGGGAAAGCACTGCAATTTCTTCAAAACCAAAAAGTGAAGAGGTTTGGGGAAGTGGATTCGTGCTTTCCGACGTGGAGGCTTTAAGAGCTCGTAAGTGTTCTGCAAAATCTGTTCTGATCACATTTGGTTTCTTCACCCATGTAAGTGCATGTGTCCACTTTAATGCCATGTATTTGCCCACGTATTAGCAGAGTTCCCTCTTGCTTCCAAAAAACAGAAGGAAGATAGTTCAGAGGTTAACACTGTGGAAAACCTGACAGATCACTGTACCTCCTCTGCCTCTGTCCCAAAAGAAAGCGGTCGGGCGGAAGAACAGTTCTCAGGACACAGTCTACCAGGAGGGGTTAATGACAGTTGCTCTGTGGAGAAGCTGAGCTATGCCAGCTCATCCCCTTAAATGCAATTAATCCAAGCTCAGGCCACAGCTCAAGACTGCAAAGGACATCTTGAGTGGAACTTTTAAGGAGAAAATACTACGATGCAGCTTCAGATTACAGCCAGAACTTCACAGCCCTTCATCCTGGAGAGAACAGGCAAACTAACCTGGGTCTCTTCTTGTCTCTCAAGTATGAGGGACCGAAGGGCATGCTCACGCACGTGTGAATTTCTAGCAAGTCCACCAAGGAATTTTAAGAGGTGGATCTGAAGACCAGAAGGATGTGCTGGATATCTAAGGAGTTAAAGCGGAGTGGGTCTTATTCCTCTGAGAAATATTTGTTGGAACAAGCTGGGTCACTATTATTTGTCTTCCCTAGCTTTATGTGTAGGGGGAGAAAGGGACAGCCAATTCCCTACAATCCAATGGGATCCAAAGCCATGTTTGTTCTGGATTTGTTAAGGATTTGAACTCATGTCATTAGCAGGATGTGAGGACAAGGTGACCTTGGTCACTCTTCAGGGCCTGTGTTTTCCAGTCTATAATCTGTTCTCAACTTTTCCTTTAAACCAGTGAGGCCTTGTTCCTACCTCCTTCGTGTTCCTGTGGTCTAGTCCTCAGTCTTCCAAGGATTCCTTAACACATTGAGATTTTTGTCTCGTGTGATTTTTTTTCTCTCTTGCAGTCAGTGAGGTCTTAGAAATTGGGATGAAGTATTCCCAATGACAGAGGGAGGAAGAATGGCTGGCATTCAACTCAGGCAGGTGACATCTCACAGAACGTCTTCCTAAAGTGTTCTAGAAGTGCTTGCTCAGACCAGGTTCTCTGACTATGTCTTCTACCCATAAGATAATGCCCTTGGAATTGCCCTGTTTGGAATGATTACATTTGCTAAAAGTGGCTTCTTCCCAATGGGAGTTCTACTGCTCTGATGGGAAGTTGCACTGGGTCACCCATTCTTTTATGAATGACCATGAAAACCAAGCATGAGAGCCACAGAAATTCATCATCAAAGTAAGAACCATGTGGCTAGCATTCTCCTTTCACATGGGGGAAATCAAATGGCCTCTCACTGAAATTTCCTGTTTGGAGCCATGCTGGTGCCAGTATAGGGAAGTGCTTAGCAACTGTGCCAGCTGAAAGGAGATACTGAGTGTGTGTTCATTTGAAATAGCCTATATTCTCACTTACTTCTTTAACCTCAGATGCGACGAGCTCTGTACGCTATAGATACACACGAGCCCTTGTATTCCACCTGTGGATTTAAATCAATCAGTGGGTTCTGTTCTTCCACAAAGGAGCAAAGATGATCTTCCTAGTCCAGATCCCACAACCAGCTCCTCCCTTTCTCTTCTGCACACAACTTCTCCATCCAGCCCGCCTGGAATATGGACTCATTCTGAAAATCCAGAGCTAACTGTCACGCGAGCAGGCAGGCCTTTCAGAGGGACCCTCAACCACGAGCACTTCTGCCAGATACATCAATGGGAACACAAGACCGAGCTTCTGAAAAGGCATTGAGGAGACAACTCGACCCTTCCCAGGGGCCTCTATCGGGCAGGCAATGAACTCGGAACTCCGTCTTCCAGGAGTGAATTAAGTAACCATGCTTGGCGCTCGTTCTGACCTCAAAGCGGGGAGCCCCCCAGGTCCAGCCCCATTAACGCAAGCCAAGCCTGTCTGTGGTGGGCACGTGCACTCCCACAGAACACAGGCTCCAACGGCTCAGTCCTCGGGCTCCGAGACACTCAGCTTGTTAATATTTCATCTAGAACATACTGTGGAGAACGTCTCATTTCTATTACGTCCATAATTGATGGGGATAGCTCAGGAGAGAGTGCTGCGCACAGTGGCCGACGGGGAGTGAGAAACAATGGTCATTTCCTTCGCCAGCAGCGTGCTGCTAGGTAGCCAGGAATGACCATGGGGGCTGCTGCTTTAATGTCAGGGATATAGGACTCTGCCTTGGTATTAGTGAGCATTTTAAGGCACTTGATGCAAATAGTCTAGAAACAAAACACACACACGATTACCTTGATTATGCAATACTTTAGCTTAGAAAGTTACAATGGTATGTCTTTTTTTTTTAGAAAAAAAGAAAACAAACTGCATTCTATCATGCAAATATTACCCAGATATGCATGTGCTGACTCCTTATGTATTGTCGGAAATACAATTATGCCCACCTTCCTCTTCTCCTACGTAGACTGTAAATAACTGGAGATCTTTCTCTTGTTTCCTCATGTAAATATATGTAAATACCAACAAGCTATGCATGCTGATATTCTAGGCAATTTCAGGTACTTTTATAATCCGAAGGCATGAACTTGGTTTGTTAAAAGAAAACAACTCTCTCAAACTCTTGAAAGCTGAATAGAAATTAAAGATTTCTTCCTAGACCATTGGGCCTCCTTTTGCTTGTCTTCTCTTCCTTAAAAGACTGTCTTCTCTTTCTACCTCCCTCGCTTTATACCCAGGAAGGGACGCTGGGCAGTGACTGGATTGTGAAACAGTGGTTGAACCATTTGAGGTTTTTATATGTCTTGACTGAATTTTCATAAAACAGGCTTCTTATGCTTCCCCCCACCCCCAGAAAAAAATATCTGAAATGGGAAAACAAAAAAAACCAAAGCACACAAACCAAAACCAATATTCATTCTTCCTCTGGTCAGAAGCCCAGGCAGTATAGTGGGCTATGTGTTGAGATGCTAACTGAAAGGTGAGTGGTTTGAATCCACTGGCAGGTCTATGGGTGAGAAGATGGGGGGACAGTGTGCTCCCGTGAAGATAGCAGCTTCAGGAAGCCGGGGAGAGCGGCACCCGTCAGAATCAACTTGGCCACCATCATGGCTGGTGGTTTTATTTGCCTTTGTTTTACTAAGTGTCCGTACGTGGCACCAAGAGTCACGTGATCTTTGACTAAATGAAATATTAGCAGGCTGAATTCACCCAGAGGCATTTCAGCCAAAAGTCCTGGAGATCGACTTCCCAAAGGTCCCAGCTACTGAAAACGCTATGAAGCATGCTTCCACCCTCACCCAGCCAGGTACACCGTGGGTCTGAACTGGTTTAACGCAGGTTTCCCATGTGCTTAGCATTATGCCAAAATCCCCAAAACCCTACCGAAGCATGCTGCCATCCCCATTTCAAAGATTTGGAAACCAAGACACCGTAGGACTAGGTCCTTGCCTAATAAAACCATTAGAAGCCATAACATCTCCCGCTCCTCCCTTGACACCGAAGGCATTCTGGGACTCATTCAAATCTCTGTTACAACTATTTGACTCGGGCACTGTTGGTGCAAAAGCAGCCGTAGAGAAGACGTCCAGCAATGAGTGAGGCAGCGTGCCAATGGGACTTCATTCACACACACAGTGGGCCAGATTTGACCCACAAACTATCCTTGGCCAACCACTGACCTACGCTCATCTGCGAGTGTCTTGTCCATGACTGGTGGCTTACATGTTGCTGTGATGCTAAAAGCACCATCAGTATTTCAAATACCAGGAGGGTCAGAGGTGGGCAGGTTTCAGAATAGCTTACAGACTAAAGCAGATGAAGAATAAACCCTACAGCTGCCCTTGAAAAGCCTCAGGACAAGCAGGACAATGTCTAATAGAGTGTGAGCCACTCAGGTCGGGAGACGAGCGTGATGCCAAGTACAGCGGAGCCTGCGTGGATGTGCGGGGCCAGGCAGGGCTATGCTGTTGGACAATAGCCCCCCCACAACCCCGACAAGCTCTGTATCTGAGGTTTTCCTGAAAATAAAAACAAACCTCAGCTGTCTTCAACAGACCATCAGCCTTTCCCTTCCCGGTAGATTTAGGCTGAACGGGCCGGGGAAGACAGTTTGACGAGCTGAGGTTGCTGCCTCTATTCTGCACACAGGCTGGAAGGAGGTGAGCCCAGAAAGAGCTCACCTGTGCTTGTACATCAAGCTGTCTTCCGCAGACAAATTTCATTGCCAGGCTTCAATTTAGTTAGCTTTTGTTTCCCTAAATGAGGATGGAGGGGGGATGTGGAAATGAAAAAGACTGAGGGGGGGGGGGGGGGCAGTCGCTGATACTTTCCTCAGAAGTAAAGGAAGCTATTACCTCCGGTAGCTATGGAAACCAGGCAGCGCACAAACTTTTTAATGGCTGGAAAACAGTGTTTGTGTTTGAAGATGTTTTTCCCAAGTATGATGCCTCAGTGTAAATGCATTAATTGACAGTTTCCTTCAGGACTTCTTTATTGAAGTTTCCAAACTTAATTTGATGGCACAGGGAACACTCTGGAGCCCTTGAAGAAGCCGTGAAGTTAGGCCTTTAGAAAACTGAGCAGCTCGGGTACTGCCTGCAAACCGAACTTGGCTTGTCTGCGCAGGCAGTGGGGAGCACGCTCGCTCCCTTCCGTTTGAAAAGGGCCTCGTACTCACCTTGACAAAGGAGAGAGACACTTTCTAAACTCCACTGAACAAGAATCAATATCATATCGTCAGTCCGGGTGGGGGGGGGAATCAGGGAGAAGGAGCAGGGTTCAGGAAGAAGAGATTCAGGGATTTGTGCCGCTTTGGGTGCAGTGTAGAATGGTGAGGGTGAACCCTGGAACCAAGATCAAGAGTAAGAGAGTACAGTGTCGACCTTTTCAACTAGCAGCTCTGTGACAAGACACTGAGTCAGTCTCGGTCTACTCATTGGCCCACGGGTGTCATAACAACCCTCCATGGGTTCTGATATCATTTGGGGCTCTAGATAACAAAGGAGGCTATGATTCTGATGAATCTTAAGTTTAAAAACAGCCTATCTCTCTACTCTTGATTCCAAGGAGCCCATGCAGTACGTTATGTGTTTGTGTTGCAAACCTAGAGGTTTGTGGCTCAAATTCTCTGCACTCAGAGTCAGAAAGGTAGGTTTTCTCCTCCTGACCTGACTTCCAGCTTCAGGAAACGGCCATCATTAATTCAAAGTGACCCCACGGCAGTGGGCGGTTTTGTTTTTATCTTTCATCACAAGGGCTAACAAAGGAGGGAGAAGGTGCATTTCTGCCTTCAAGCCTTCTTAGAAGCCCAAATGGTCACCCTCTCTCCATGTAGCACTCACATCTCCAAGTGCCATGCTGACCATGGATTCCACCCCTCATCTCTCCCCTCAAGGAGCCCCCAAACTTTAAACAACTATCAGAACCACTTAAATGCTATAAGGTTTCAGATACCACCTCAGACTCTTTACAAATAAGATCTCATCTCCTCTAGGTCTCCAATTATCTGCGTGGATGTACAGCTGGGTAGAGGGGTGTGTGAAGACAGAATGAGATGGGGGAAGAAAAGGCACTCAAATACCAAAGCTTAAATCCAGGGAAGGGAGATACAGGTGGCGAATCTCTACAATTTTCTGTTAAACATTCATGATAAAATGTCGAGGGAAGATAAATACAAAAGGTCTGTGGCTGAAATCTTTTCACAGGCAGGTACCTCAGAAGACTGGCCTGATGCCCTGCTTCTTAGTGACCATGGCCTTGAACACCCAATGGGGTAGTTCTAGCCTGTACACAGGGGTTTGCCATGAGTAGGATTTGACTCTACAACTGAAAACAACAACTAGACAGATGGAGGGAGAGATAGAGGGATAGAGATAGGGGGAGATGGTAGATGGTAGGTAGATAATAGGTAGTAGAATGATAGATTGGGGGGATAGATAGATAGATAGATAGATACAAATACAGATGTGTCAATCGTTTAATATCCATCCTTCCTCCTCCCCTCCTCATCCATCTATCCATCCATCTTTGTTTATATCTGTTGTTCACAGCATTGCTGTGAGTTGATGGCATCTACTAAGATGCATTTAACTATCATTCTATCATCCATCTACCTTTCCTTCCTTCCTTCCATCCATTCAACATTTATTCTTTCCATCTATTCCTTCAACTTAACTTCTGTCCATCCATTTCTGTGGAATATTAATTTCATTCTACACATAGGAAAACGCACAGAGTAGTCTTGACTGACCCGATGTCACCCACTAGACCAGTGGTGGAACCTGTCCCAGAATCCACGCCTGCTGGGATCCAGAGTGCTCTTCCCTTAAACTTGCCCTGTGCATTTCTGTTGAGCCTGGTAAGGCCTAGGAACCCACCCTTCTTAGTCTAGTAGTTGGATTCTGCTTTGAGACATAAAAACAGATCTCCTCACATTATTCCCAGCAAATAGACAGCTCCTGGAGTCCACACCTCAGAGCCCAGGAAACAATTAGCTGAAGAGCAAAAGGGACTCCTGAGAGTTTGCATGCACCCGCTGCACAGAGGAGGTTTGATGTGGAATTCGATGCTAATGGAGCTTCTCCTGGTGTGTGCGCTCCTGTGCTGCCAGCAATCCCCCAGGCATGAGGATGCTCCCACCGAGAGCCCGCGGCCCCAGCAGATAGAGTGCCAGTGACGGAGACCCCTCTCTAACACTGGGGTGTATGTGTGTGTGTATTTCCACTGGAGATGGGTATTGAGTCCACTGGAGATGAATGTGGACATTCCCAGGGGAGGGAAATCATTACACCATGCCTGCCACTTCCCAGCCCCTGTCTGCATCTCAGAGGCCCTCCTCTGGACACACCCTCACTGCTTCCTGTCCCTGGTCAGGTAGAACTGGAGGCTGACTAGTGGCCAGGCCCGGCCATAGGAAGGTGTACTGCGATCTGAGCTGTGGCTTCCAAGATCAAAGCTGCTACCCCAGAATCGATTCCCACCTGCTGTAGCCCTGTAAGACCTGGCAGCACTGGCCCATGGGGTTTCCGCAGACTGCCTCTTCTCTCTCCTGCTGCGTTCAAATCTCAAGTAGCACATTAATAATTATAATCTAATAGTAAAAACAAAACCAATTCTCGTGATGACGACGATGACAGCCACTGTGAGTTGGTCGTAATTTCTGATTCTCATGACAGCCTCAGACCCAAGCCAGCTGCCACGGAGTCAGTTCTGACTAGTTGTGACCCATCATCAGTGGCTCCCTGGCCTGGGGGACCTCCCTCTCCCTCAAACCACTGGTCTCACCCCGGAGTCCTTCAGTGCCATGACCTCTCTCCTCTCTGCATGTTGTTTGAGGGGTGGGGACACTCAAGAAGGGGTCCAGGCAACCCCCTGCGAGGTCTCATTTCAGGCAATGCTTCTGTTAGAGGCTGGCAAGGCATGGGTTAAAGCGGCTGGGCATTTGTGGGCCGCTGGGCAGCACCTGCCAGGAGGGCCTCATCATGGGCCAATGGCGCCTGGCGGAGCAAAAACGCTGAGCTCGTGACAACGGGCCCCGAGGAACATCTCACTCAGCTGTTTTCCCCCCTCTGGCTGCTGCACCTGATAGGATTCATCCTCGGACAATTGCCTGATTTGTAAAAAGGCAGGCACACAAATACACCCCCAGCGACCCGGCAAGGTGGCCGCCCAGATACGAGCCAGTTGTGCGGCTGGTTCTCAAACTGCTGGGGCATCGAAAATCCGTCCTCTACCAGCTGTGCCCTTTGGATTCCTTAATAAGTGACGGTACCAGGCAGACCCCCCCGAAAACGCGTGAACTCCACAGAGGCCCAAAGGACCTCCCCCCACCCCAGCACCCTGTAGGTGTGAAACCTCAGAATTCCTGTAGAGGTGTCACTACCTCCATTTCACTGATGCAAAAACTGAGGCTCAAGGATGTAAAACGACATAATGTTAAATCATGCTTATTTGTAGAGTTTTTATCAAGTCATCTGATGGTCTTGGTTTTAGACATCCGGGCTCCTTTAATGCATTCTGTGAGGAGATCGGCGCTTACTCTGTACTAAACCTTTGTACGAGTCCTCACACCCATGGCAGACTTGGTGACACAGCAGGTTACGTGCTGGGCTGATAGTTCAAGGAAAGCAGTTTGAAGCCTCGAGCTGCTCTGAGGGAGGAACACGAGGCAGTGTCCCCCCTTTAAGATGATCAGCCGTGGAAAACCAACAGGGGAGTGTCAGGGTTCAGAATTGGATCCGCTCATTTTCATTGAACCCACTGTCCCCGAAGAGAGGTCTAGAAAGGAGATTTTCTTTGCCCACTCTGAATAGCAAGTACAGAGCCGAGCAGTCCCACTTGGGCTCCAGACCCCAACTCTCAGCAACCGCACCACGGTAAGGAGAAACTCATGGACAGGAGGCGGAACGAGAGCACTGCAGATCGACAGTCACCGTTCCCTCAAAGTACATCGCTCAGCAGCAACACAGACCTGGTTCAACCCAGGAACCACTTCACAAGGTGAATCCTAACCTTTCCATAGAGATGAGAAGTTGAAGGTGCAGGAAATCACTTAGCTGAGGTTACAGGCTGCTCCTGAGATGAGATGCCAGGATTGAAGCCCAGAGCTGCCCATGGGCAGACTTGCTCATCTCTCTCTCTCTCACGACGAGGCCACACTCTCTCTGAGCCCAACAGCCATGCAAACATCATCCTCTCTCTCTCTCTCGACGAGGCCACATTCTCTCTGAGCCCAACAGCCATGCAAACATCATCATCTCTCTCTCTCTCGACGAGGCCACATTCTCTCTGAGCCCAACAGCCATGCAAACATCATCATCTCTCTCTCTCTCTCGACGAGGCCACACTCTCTCTGTGCCCAACAGCCATGCAAACATCATCATCACTTGTTTAAAGCCTCTTTCAGAACAAGTGGAATCTACATAGTAAAATAAAGACCTTAAAAGCACATGGAGATAGGCCTGTGATGGGCTTGGATGTGAGGTGGGCCTGGGAGGAAAGAATGAAGACTGGACTAGGTATCACACTGGGGAGACAGAAATGATGCCACCCTTATGGGATGGGAACACTTGGTTCTGTTTGTTCAACAAGTAAAGACACAGAGAGAGAGAGTTGGTGTGTGTTCCCCTGCTGCATGTGAGGCTTTATCAGGGGTGCCAAGCTCAAAGCTGTTTTGATTTGGGAACTTCCTCAAATGAGGCTCCTACTGATGAAACAGTAAGAGAGGCTGTCCTAAAAACTCTTATTGCCTCCTCTCTGAAGAAAGGAGGATGTTAAATTATTGGATCTTTACAACACTGAATCTTTCCCATATGGAAGGAACTGTACTTTCAATTAAGGAAGATAAGCCAATTATGTTGGGAAGGGAAAAGGGTGAGATTTTCTTCCTGCTCTCGTTGGAAATTGCTGATGAGGGTAGCCTCTGGTTCTGCCCCAGGTCTCCCCGCTGTCACCTGATGGCTCCCACAAATGCAGCTCAGGTCGTGTCACTCCCCCGTCACACTGAACTGTCACTTCCTCTTACTGCTAGCTTCTTTGCAAGGTGCATGGCCCTGGTTTAGAGAAGCCAGTCCGTTTTTCTAGTACAACTGTCTCCCATTTCTCCATCCCTGCATCCCAGTCCCATGAGCAGATGCTAAAGTCAGAGATGAGAGACACCATGGCAGGGGGGCACCTGTGCTGAGGTGCTGTTCACGCCCCTCATTCTGCCCCAAGAGGTGTCCTGTTCGTGGTTCCCATGCTGCTGCCCACTGATGGTGGCACCCTTCCCAGGTGCTGCTCCAAGCTCAGAGGAACCACCTTGCCTACATTATGGCCTTTCAGGAGACAACTCATATCAATGGCTCCCTGGAGGGCCATCCCAGCTTCAAAGTCTCCTAGGGTTGGCTGAAGCATTTGATGCTCCTGTCCCACAGCTCAATCCTTCCTCAGCTCCATCACAACAAACCTCTTACACGCTAATCACAGCACCAGTGTGTGCTTGCTGAGAAAACCCACCTCCGACAAACAGCTGAAGGACTTTGAGCAGCACATTGACCCTCGCCGAGTCTCTGTCCTCACGTATAAACCTGAGATGGGTGCCCACTTCCAGAGCTCGGGGGACAACCAGCTGGTGTGTGCTGACTTAAACATCAGACAAAGTGGCCTCTGATGTTCAGTTAGGAGAGGAAAACTGTGGTGGGGAGACACGTTGTATCTGCCCTCACAGTGCTGCCAGTTTTGGGGAGTGTGGCATCAAGCAGGGTGAAAAAAATAATTAGGAGGGGGTTTAGTTAATGTGGTAGATTGAATTGTGGGGCATTATTTACCATTCTCTCCAGAAACTCAATTAAAACATCATAGAGGAAGAAAACGTTTAAACTCCACGATGGAGCAACCTCGACACAGATTCTGGGAGACGGGAAGCAGATGGAGAAGTGCTAACTCCTGACTCGGCAGCCGGTGCTGAGAAATAAACGGACGCGTACACCAGAACCCAGAACTGAAAGGAGGTGGCAAGGGGTGGGCCCCACAAGAGGAGAGATTGTGAGGTGTGGTGTTGTTGAGCTGCGTTGGGAAGCGCGTTCTGACTCGCAGTGACTGCTGGGCAGAGGGCCGCTAAGAGGGTTCTCAAGGCTGTCATCTTCCTAAGAGCAAATCGTCACAGCTTCTAACCTGTGGACCCTCTGGTGGCTCTCAACCATTGACCTTTTGGCGAATGGCTGAGTGCTTAACCATTGTACCACCAGGGCACCCTTAAGGAGCTTAACTTGATGGTGGTGGTGGTTGTTGATTGCCGCCGAGTGTATGTGACCCTACGAACAAAAGGTCTGAAGCCTTTCTATAACTATCATTTCTCAAAGTTCACAGTTTCCAGGGGCTGGTTGTTTAGGAAGTGGATGCCACTCCGGCTTCCTTTTAACTCTCTGTGAGCAGAGAGCTCACTGGTGCCAGTCCTCCTCCAAGGCCAATGCCATTATTATGAATTTCAGATATCGCCTCCTCTGACATCGTCACCTCCCAACTCATGACCAAGAGACACGGCCCCTCCTTCTTTACCGCCCCCGGAAAACCCTATCATCATGCTGAACGCACGCTGCTCTATTACAGCCTCATTGAGCGGGTCCCTGCGCCCAGCCCAGTGCCTGGCATATACACAGTAGGCATTTAACAAAGACTTCAAAAGAGATGCATGGATAAATACATTTCCTTTGCAGGATAGAGGAGGAAAAAAAGAAATGTTATTGCACAAGCTTGGTTGCTGAAAAACAAACTGACTGGTCAAGTAAGTTCTTTTTCAATGATTGCTGATGTCGGTATGACTCAGTTGTCTGGAAGCAATGACTCACATAAGAATGGCATGGATACCAGCAAATGAGCGGACTTGTGGTGTGTTCACACACTGGAATACTACAGCACAAGGAGCAACAACTTCATCACAGAACTGCAGAATGTGCGGGACTCTAAAGAGCTTTATGCTAAGGGAACTAACTCGGTCTCATAAAGACAAACAGCAGACAAGATCGTTACTGTAAAAATACAAGCATAACTAGTAAGATGCGTAGAAAAGTCCAAAAGGGGAAAGACGGGGACTAGGAGAGCTGAGTGTGGGGAGGGAGGGAAATCACGAGTCTCGTGAGCAGAGAAGGGGTGAAGGAATTGGGAAAGACCCATGAGAAGATGGGGCAGGAGGAGGCACCGAACAACGGTGGTTAATTTTATAAAAAGACAATGCTTATGAGTGATCATATGAACCACAATGTGAATGGAGGCATGTGTGAAACACAACACAAACGCATGAAACACAATGTATGACTGTTGTAAGCAAACCAATAAGAGACAGGAAAGAACGCCTCCCTTGACCCACAGAGACCTTGCCAAGCTTTGCACGTCTCTCCATGGTCACAGCATTTCTTGTGTACAAAAGTACCAAACCCGCTGCTTTTGGCTCCTCTCTGACTTGGGGAACCCCGGGTAACGGGGTAGGGCTTCTCCACAGGGTGACACCTCTATGCAGGCTGACTGCAGATTATCCCCCAGGACACTGCGGGGTACACTGATGGTACAGTGGATTGAGTGTTGTTCTTCTAACCAAAAGCGTGCCAGTTTGAGCCCCTACGCTGCTTCATGGGAGAAGGCGAAGGCAGTCTGTCTCTGTAAAGATTTCCAGCCTTGGAACTGCGGGTTTCTACTCGGTCCTAAAGGGTCACTATGAGCCAGGATCAACTTGATTCGATGGACTGGTTTTTCTTGTTTGTTTTCCATTTACTGATGAGTGGGTTCAAACTGCCAACCTTTCAGTGAGCAGTCAAGGGCAAATCTGTGTGCAGATGAGCTTAACTGTACATTGAGCCTCTTCCATAAGGAGGTCTTACTCATACAAACTTCCGCAGCAGTTGGCACTGGGCTCAGGATATAGAGACGTCAACCATATCGCGAATAAATGAAGGAGTGAATGAATGAATGAGCAGCTGAACGCATAACCAAGCAATTGTTTGAAACACTTCTGGAGCTGTTGTTGTTGTTGTTGTCAGGTGCCAGGAGCTGACCACCACTCACAGCGACCTCACGTACAACAGATCTGAACATTGCCCTGTCCTGTCAGCCTCACTGTAACAATCTCTGTCAGTCCGTCTCGCTGTGAGTCTTCTCGTTCTCTGACCCTCCACCTTTCTCAGCATGGTGTCTTTTTCCAAGGACTGGTCCCTCCTGAAATCCTGCCCCAAGTATATGAGACAAAGCTTCACCATCCTTACCGCTAAGGAAGAATGGTTGTACTTCCTCCGACCCTACTCTGTGCCAGAACCAGAAAAAACAAAAATCCAACCAACCAACACACCCCAAAAAGACCCAAACCACTGTAACCGCATCCATTCTGAATCATGGGGACTGTCCATGAGGTTTCTGTGACTGTAAATCTTAATGGGAACATTGTTCGTCTTTCTCCTGAGGAGATACCCTGAGCATCCGGATTACTGATCTTTCTGTTGGCAGCTCACGGCGTAACCACACCAGCAGGCACCAGCAGGCCACCTCTAGTGGAACGCCTGACCCAAGGATGGCCAGACTCAAACACACGGCGAGCCAGAGCTCGTAGGAGCAATCTTGGCTCTGAGAGGCCCACTCCTACCCACCTAACATAACAGCGGCTCTGAGAGGCCCACTCCTACCCACCTAACATAACAGC
>NW_006399822.1:7738178-7770075 GCF_000299155.1 Elephantulus edwardii
GGCTCTGAGAGGCCCACTCCTACCCACCTAACATAACAGCGGCTCTGAGAGGCCCACTCCTACCCACCTAACATAACAGCAGGTGCTAACTACACTATCTGGAAATACCCTCTGACTAATTCCCCGACCCTTATCTCTGGGAGAGGAGAACTGTCTGTAGCCAGCATGTCCCAGATTCCTGGTCAGTTTATGTAAGGCCTTTCCAGCCACTGCAATATTTTGAGCCATTTTTAGCTTAAATCACCTGATGTGCGGTCAGCCCAGAAAATCTGATCCCTTGCTCCCTTCAACTCCCTGTTCGTTGGCTAATTTGTTTAAAGTACTTACTGTGCCCTACGGCCCTCCTCACTGCAGGATGGACCTGTGTGTGCACAGCCCATGAGAAGTGACTGGTCCGTTGGCGGTTTTTTGGCAAGCTTTGACAACATCATTGCCCTCGGTCCCAAAGCAGTGCCACAACTGTTTTTAGCGACCCCGCCTTGTGGCCTTGAGGAGAGAGGGCAGGGTTTCTTCCTTCTCCAGGGCTCTGCAGGCCAGAGGTAAGGATGCACTATAATTCTGAAGGCACACGGTTCAAATCCACCAGCTGCACCATGGGAAAAGGATGGACAGTCTCCTCCCATGTGATTCACTGCCTCTGAAAATATTCCGGAGGGTCAACTCTGAGTCGGTTTGACTTGATGGTTCATAACAACAACAAAAACAACTTGGTGGCTGGGTAGGCAGAAACCTTTTCCATCATCAAAGAGGATAAACAAGTTCCCACAGCACAGGCTGGAAGGAGAGCCAGGTTCTTCTGAAGCAGGTACACAGGATGGGGCGGGGGGAGCGCTTGTGCAGATGGAGAGACTCTGAAATAAATATCACTGACCAAAAAGCAAAAGAGAGGTGTCGGGCTTCTCAGATCCGCTTCTTCACCCGCACCTGGCTCCCACCTATAGTTGGAGAACAGAAGTCACCTGCTGCCGGTTCGTCTCAGCATCTTATGAACACGTCACGAGGAAGCCCTGGTGCTCTATGGTCAGTAACGTGCTGGGCTGCCCACCCAAGGGGATCGGTGTGAATCCACCGGCTGTTCCCCAGGAGGAAGATGAAGCTTGCGCATCCAGTAAAGGTCTATTGCCTCAGAAATGCAGCCAGAATTGAGATTGACTCAACTCTTGTGGGATAGGTTAGGTTTTAGTTTAACACACTATTTTGTGTGATCACTAAGATAAACAAGAGACTTAGCTGGGATTCTGAAAGGTTGGGTAACACGGACTACCTACACTTCTACCTTGAGAGGTCTAGAACCTGTCTTTGCAAAAGGCCAGGTAGGAAATATTTCCGGCTTCGATGGCCATGCGGTTACAGCTCTAATGTTGCTCTGCGAATCAACCATAAGCCATGCTTGGCTCAATGCGCGTGGCTGTGTTCCACTACAATGCTACTGACGGAAACAGGCAGCTGGGAAGATTTGGCCCCGAGGGCCACCGTTTACCATCCCCTGTTCTGTGTTGCTGGTACGTGCTGGTCTGTTCCAACTTACAGAGACTGCACAGCAGAGCAAAACGCTCCCTGATCCTCTGCTATCCTCACAATGCTGTGCTCAAGTCTACTGTTATGGTCGTTATGCCAGTCCATCTCAATGAGTGTCTACAACCTAGCATCAAGTGAAGATATAAAAACTCGTGTGCCTACTGAAAGTTCAGCAGCTCCAATCTACCAGCCACTCTGAGGGAGAAAGACGGGCAGTCTCCCTACAAAAAGATGTACAGCGTTAGATGCCTGCTGGAGAGATACTGTGCATCTGCATCAACTCAATGGCACTGCATTTGATTTCTATCTGTAATAATAGGAACCCTGGTGGCATAGTGGGCCAGAATGGAAATGGTCAGTGGTTCAAATGCAGCAGTCTTCCACTTTTATGATGCACAATTTCAGAAATCCAGTGTGAGCGGTCCTACTCTGTCCTATAGCGAAGGTGCTGACTTGAGGGCAGGGAATAAGTAAGTGATAAACCACTGCAAACCCAAACCTGTGGTGATTGTGTTGAATCCAACTGGTGGAGAAGGCGTATCTGCAGAGTCAAATCGCTGGATAGGATTTCCAGGGCCTGGCCTTCTCTGGTGAGGAGGTTTGAACTACAAAGCTCTGTGGCAAAGCCTGAGCAATTCTCATCTAAACAGCACCACTTAGTGCATCTTCTTGGCTTCCCTCTCTTGACAAGCCTGACACGATGTCTGACTGACATCACAACGCTCACTGGACTCCAGTCGGCATCCTGGTAGGGGATGCTGGGGTGGTGATGGAGCCAGAGGGCCTTTTGGCTGCACTGAGCCCTTTACCTCAAGACACTTGACTGAGTCTCATGTTCTCTGGAATTCATGTCCTATCATTAAGACCAGAATCCATTTCTGACGGTTCCACATCATTCTTGTGACTTTCTGCCACAGCAAACAATGTGCTATGAGATCATTTCCATGGGAAAGTCAGATAATGAAGGCATCATATGTTCCAAAGGGATGTGTCTTTATTCTCCCTTCCCAGTCCTACTCTAGATCCTAGAAATGTTTTCAGTAATCACAGAACTAGCTCCAACTCATGCCAACCAGTGGACGAAGAACCAAATACTGTCCCATTTATACACCGCCTCCATCATCTTCAGTAAACAGGAGGATGTTGATACAGGCACTAGGCATTACGTCCACGGCCATCAACTCAATCCCGACTCCTAGTCACCCTCCATCAGGTTCTAAACCTGCAAATCTTTATGGGAGCAGACTTCCACACTTTTCCCTTCAAGAAGACATTAGTGGACTTGAACCGCCAATATTCTGGCTAGCAGCCTGACACGTCACTCACTACACCATCAGGGCTACCACTGTGCATTTTAGTTCATCCCAGTCTAGTGTCACTTCTCAGCACTATATTCTATACTGTTATGTAGCGGTCCAAGGGATTTTCAGTGGTTAATTTTCAGAAATAGGGTGCCAGGTCTTTCTTCCTAGTCTGACTTAACTAGAAGCTCTTCTAAAATCCACCCAAGGCAGGCGATCTTTTTTAAATTCTGATGCCATAGCTCCCAGCATCACAGCAACCCACCAATCACGACAGGGGGAAAACCCAACAAATGGGTGAGGGTTCCCAAAACCACAGACACTTTTGTCATTGTTGTTAAGTGTCATCGGGTCTGTTTTGACTTACAGCAACTCTGAACATCAGATCTGAACCTCTGTCCTACTCTGTGCGATCCTTAACATCTCCGCCACGCTCAAGCCCATTGTTACAGGCACCGTGGTGTCAGTCCATCTCGTTGAAGGGCTTCCTCTTTCTCTGACCTTCTATCCCTCCCAGCATGACATCCTTTCCCAAGGCCTCACCCCTCCTGACAACATGCAAACATGAAAGTATGTCTAAGGAGATGTCTTGAAGGAGCATGCTGGTTGCAGTTTCTCCAAGACAGATTTGTTTTAAAAGCGCTAAACCACTGAAGCAAAGTCACTCAGCAATTCTCAACTGGACGAGGCCAAATCCTCATCCCCTCCCCACGGGGCTGTCTGGACGGAAGGATTCGGTGCAGTCAAGCAAATCACAGCCTCGGGATGGGAGCCCCTTCCTGGCTCTCACACTTCACCTCTGCTGGTTCACACCTGCTGTTCAAAGACAAAGCTACCCCTTCCTGGGAATAGGAGTCACTGTGAATAATGAAGTATTCCTTCAGAAACCTGCTTCTTCCTAACAGACGCCTCTCCAACGCGCTCAGTTTCACAGGAAGGTGGAGACATGTCCAAAGACCACATGCACTCCGTGAAGAGGAAGCTTGAGACCCAAACCCCACCATCCTTTCTCCTTCAGTTTACGAAGAAACATTTCCCCCACCCTCTCATATATGTTGGCTGTTTTATTTCCTTTCCCTTTTCACCAGCAAGTCTCTGTCAACCCTTCCATGTAGACGCCGGGAGCTTTCCACTATGTCACAATATAGATTTGGATGCAATAAAGACTATAATTATTGAGCATTTATGAGAAAGAATAATTTTCCCTTTTGTGCACGTTAGCTCCTGTTCACACACAAGTGTGAATATGAATACCTCCCAGTTTACATTTGAGGAAGCAAAGTAAAAAGCAAAACAAAACACACACACCAACAAGTGAAAGAGGTGTGTAAACAGTTCAAGTGCTCAATTGACAGCTAACAGGAAAGAGGGGTGGGCGTTCAGATTCACTCAGCGGTACTTGGAAGAAAGGCCTGGTGATCTGATTCTGAAACATTTTAGCCACTGAGAACTCTGGGCTGTAGTTGTGCCCTGATGCATGTGGGGCTGGCCATCAGATGCACTTGACTGTAATACCTGATAAAGCTGAGAGACATCTAGAGAGGGCAGCAGAGCTTCCCAACCCTCCAGGGTCTCAGAGAACATATGGATCTGGAAGGTAAGTAACAAACAACGGCGACCAGGAGTCTGGAGGGTTTAGGCACCAAGCCTTTGTGCCATGAGGCCCAGAGGACCCTGTCCATTCTCTAAGATCCCACAGACCCGGCCTGGCAGGTGGCCCAGGGCTGACCTTGGACATGAATACTGAACAAATCAGCAGAGGACAATGTTGCTCAGAGGCCCTCAACTTAGCCACGCATGACTTCTAGAAAGAGTCTCTTAGAAAGGGACTTTGGAAATCTTTGAAAGGGAATCTACGAATGTGCACACAGTGTCCAGGAAGGAGAACAGGCGTCTGCTTGCACAGGAGATGGGCCTTGGTCTCTACAGTCACAGTGCCTGGAGGGTGGCATCTGAAACCACAAACAAGCCTCCTCCCTGGGCTGCACAGATGCTTCCTCTTGGGGCCCGAGTGGAGCTTCCATTTGTATCCACATGACCTGTCACCCCACCCCAAGCCCCACTCCAGCCTTGGCTTCTCCCAGCTCCAATCTCAGTGAGGTTTCATCCCCTCACCATCAGGAAACGGTGCAATGTGCATCCATGCTCCATGGGCACCAGTGAACGGCTTCTGGGAGGAAAGGGCAGAACTGCCCCGGAAGCAGAGAATGGCGTGCCAGGACAGGAGGACTGGCCTCCGTGTGCAGGGAAGGGCCAGTCGCCATCAGAGATGGGAAGGAGCAGCACTCGCCACCCTGCCTGGGCTTGGCGTCCTTGGTGGGTGGACACAGAAGCTCCAACGAATCAGCTCAGTATTGATTTTCTGGTTTCCAAAGTACAGAATTGAGAAATGAGTAGATTCTCAGGCCTTGCCCTTAGGAAGTGCTTGATGAGGCCTCTCTTCCCTGTTTCCCCTATCATTACACTCCAGGCGTCTGAGCGCCTGACTTCTCTTCTGCACCCAGGAGAGCACCGTTTTCATGCAGTGTGCCCACTCCGGAGCCACGCACGCACTCAGCTATTCCTCCTCTCTCCTCCCCTGATTCCCATCATCCTCTACCTTCTCTTCTCACACAGCTCAGCTGAGGGCACCTGAGCAACTGTCCTGTGCTTGTTGTCCCTACACATAGGACTAGTGTTGAGGACTCTCCTTCCTAAGGTCGCTGTGAGTCGCATGCGACTCGACGGCACTTAACACCACCACATAGGACTAGAACGTCCAGTATTCATGTCCAAGAGAGCTCTGCTGGCCGTGAAGCTCTTCAAGCCCTCTTCCCTTACAGCAGGAAATGCAATGCTATGGTTACGTGCTGTCTGGTCGGACGCTGTCCAGAACTGACCCCCGAGTGGGATTCCAGAAACTCCAAACTGCATGAGAGGAGACTGTCCCTTTTTCTCCCATGGAGCAGCTGGTAGATTAGAACCTCCCGCCTTTGGGTTGGCTTTAACCTTATGACTCTTTAAAGTAAGGTCCTTCCAACCAGTCAATGATCTAACAAAATGATATTTTTCAAAAAAATTTTTAGACTATCTTGATAGAGATAGCTTTTCATCACTTCCCTCCCAGACTGACTATGTAGCATCACTGGGAGTGTGGGGAAGAATTAAATTAGACAGAGAAATTATCAACCCAAATTGCCTTCCTCTTATAACTCTTCTCTTGGTTATTTGCCCTTCTAAACTCCCACTCTCCTGGGAAAACATTTCTGGGAAGTCAGTTATGAATCAGCAAGGTCCTGGGAGGTTTAGCCAAGCTTTGGTGCCCTCTTGTCTCCTGGGGAGGCAGGCACAGACCGGTACTGCTGGGCCGGGGGACTGGAGAACCCACATAGTCGGGGCATGTGCCCAAGGGAAGATGCTGGAATCCAAGCAGACAAGAGCTTGGCTCATGTCCATTGGTCAGTGTGGGATCGAGCCAGTAAGAGCATCCTGGGCACAGAAGGGGGCATTAGAATGCAGGTGGTCTGCAGAGTTCTCAGAAATACTGCTTTGTTTCAGAGCTTTAACCCTGTGGACAGTGTCTATCTCACACGCAGAGAGAGCCACTTCCCCAGGGCATGATGGGAGTGGAGGTCCATTAGCTGAAGAATGAATGGGGTGGCGCAGTGATGAAGTGCTCGGCTAGCAGAACGCTCAGTAGTTGAAACCCACCGACCAAGCGCTCCACAGGGGAAGGAGGCCGCAGTGCGTCTCATGGTGCCCTGCCGTCTTGCGAGCCCTCCCAGGCAGCTTTACCATCTCACAGGGTCGCTATGAGTGGGCACTGATTTGATGGCAACGATGGGTTTGCACTGGTATGAATGCTGGTCAGCTCCTTGTCTGACACAAGGTATGCTCCTCCCCTCTCGCCCGAGGACCTTAACCGTGGAAAGCGGGTGTTAAACTGGGAAGTTACGGGCGAACAGACTGGTTCTCCCTCAGTGAACGCTTCTCCTCCTCAGAAGGGGTACGCAGCCTTTTGATGGGCCCAGTTCTAGACCAGCAGGGGGGACCTCAGTGACTGGCTCACACAGGGGAAGGGCTGTCGCTTCCTCGTGAGGTGTGGCATGTCGCTTGGCAATGCTGCTCGGGCAGCCTGGCTGCTTCCTGTGTGCCCCCTTCAGAGCCCACCACCCCACAAGGTCTCCAGCCTGCGCTCTGAAGTTTCTGATGATCCTACCAGCCCATCAGATTTCTGACAAGTATTCCTGTGCCCAGTTAGGATTCTAGTACACACACATATGCATATTTATGGGACAGACATTTTTATGCAACAGATACATATGTAGAGTGCTTGTTCTAAGAGGCTCTGAAATTGTAGCTCATTGGTTCCTCGATACAGAGCTGTGTGCCAAGAACTCTACCGATTCCTTCTTAATAGTACAATTAGGGCATAACAAGGTTCATAACTGGCCCTAGGTCACAAGGATGTAAGACGGCAATATTTTAATCCAGGCCTCTGGCCTCTAAATCCTAATTTTTAACCATGATGGTATCCAACTTTAACAAATACAACTAAAAACCACAAATTACCCTTTTTATTATTAGGTACCACTGACGGGTTCTGACAAATTACCCAGCGACTTCCAGGCCTGTGTCACGCTCTGGGTGTGAAATCATCCCTGCTCCATTATAAAGGAAGCCAACTCAGCTGCCGTCCCCTTGACCAACTGTGTTCCCAATAGAACTGTGCTCCTCCTGGCTTTCAGTGACTGTGGTCATTAGATCTCCAGGCCTTTCTTCTGAGGTGTTCCTCAGGGGACTTCAACCACCAAACTTCCAGTTAGTAGCCAAACAGTTAATCATGGTTTTGCCACTAAGGAACTTCCCATTATAATGGTTTCTTGCTACATGCCCTCAAGTTGGTTCCAACTTGCTGTGACCCTGGAAGGCAGAGTGGAACTGTCCTCTTCGGAGTCCTGTGTTACATGTTGGGTCAACAACCCGAAGTGGGTCTCTGCCCAGAACAATTTTATTGCTGAGGAAACCGGACAGAGGGCCCCATGAGTGAGACCCCGCTAGACAGTGGTGGGCCAGGGGTAAGCTGGCAAGAACACATTCCTTGGACTTCACTTCTGAGGAGTCTCTGGTGGGTTTGAACCAACAACCTCTCAGTTAGTAGCTGAGTCCTTAACCACCGCACAACCAGGATTTCTTCTTCACTGTAATGGGCCCCTGTGGTTGTGTCTCTTCCCCTCAGCCTTCCAATGCCCACTGAGACCCACTGTAGGACTACAGAGGTCTGCTAAAATAGTCCCTTCTCAATGATGCTAACTATTTTCACAAAATATATAGAAGAGAGTATTTTAATAAAATACACATGTCGAACCAAGGAGTGAAACTGGGCAAGGGAAGTTTGGAGACAATGGAAGTGTTTCTGGTTGTTGTGATAGCTAACACCACTGGTATCTAAAGGAGACACACCAAGGACATTGGACACAGGCTGCAAGTCCCTTCCACCAAAGACTACCTAATACCAAATGCTAATAGTGCTCCCACTGGGAACACAGGAGTTGGTCTGAGAGTTTAAAAAAACCACAAGAAAGAACAGAAGAGACCATCTTTTGCCTCTAATGTCTTCAGCAGGCTGGTGTGGGAAAAGAGAAATCTTTCAAGTGGGCAGGACTTGGGGGGTGAAGGGCTTCCCTACGGTGCCTTTGAGCTCCTGATAACTTGTCTGCTGTGGAATCCACAAGCTGGCCCTGGGATTGTTAGAAGGTCTGCTAATGAGCTGTGGTTAGATTAGACTAAGCTTTCAAAAGAGTGATGTTGGTAAAGTTATATTAATAACAATGCTCTATTCCAGCGGGGAATGGCATTATTCTGAAAGTTTATGCTGTGGTTTGTAAAGTGCTGTGGCTGCATGTGCATGGGCGGTGCAGTATAAAACCTACAATGTGAGTGTTTACCGCCTGAACTTTAAAGGGTCTCTCTAGCCATGACTTTTGACCTTGTAACCCCACTTTCAAGGGCTAAATTACTGGACAAAGATGCACACAGAAAGATGTCCATCATAGCTTTATCAACCCAAAGAACTGGGCTCCACCGACAGGCTGCATTTTGTGGAAAAATACTTCATCAACTTTGATACAATCATACAATGCAGTATGTTGTAGTCAGTTCTCCTTTTTAAAAAAGCCCTTACTAAGTTTTCCATGTATAACACCAGGATTCTTCACACAATGAACATGTTATTAGATACCATCAAGTAGACTATGACTCACAGAAACCCTACGAACCACAGGTCTGGCCTTGCCCTCTCTTGAGCCACCTCCAAACCCCCACCGTGTTCCACGTAACGACTGTTAGGGTCACTCTGTCCATTTTGTTGGGGGTCTTCCTCTCTTCCTGGGACCTTCCACCTTTCCTAACGTGATGTTTTTTCCAAGGACTAGTTCCTCCGACAACACGCCCAAAATATGGGAAACAAAGTCTCACCATCTTCGGCTCCCAGAGGAGCCCTGGTTGCCCTTGCTCCAAGCCGTATGTGTGTGTTCTCTTGGCAGTCGATGGGATAGTCAGTACTCTTGAGTATTACTGAACGAGTCCCCCCAAAACTAAGTCCTGTGCTAGAGAGATGAATCCTGCTCTTAGCAATCCTCCACCGGGTTTTCCAGGCTGTAAATCCTAACGCGAGGAAAGTAGTCATCTTTCTTTGACGGAGCAGTTGGTGGATCTGAACTGCACATCTTCTGGTTCTTACTCGGCACTTCACCTACTAGGCAACCCCTTCACCTCATTGCCAGGGAGTCACAATCACTTCGTAGCTCACCTTCCAGCAGGTTTCCTAGGCTGTAAATCACAAAGGTGGAGAACGCTCCACCTCAGCTTTGAGGTTATCCAAACCCACTGGCAGTTTGGAACTGACAGAGAGGCATGGCCCAAGGGCTAACAACACAACTCTCAAAAGACTAGGCTTCCAGAGCTCCCTAACTAGGCCACCAGGATATCAAATTATTTCACCTGCTCTTTGCATCAGAAATCCCATTTTGGGCATATTCTAAATAGAAATCAGCAATGTTTTAGAATATAGGCGTAGGGATATTTGTTATTATAGAATTTACAGTGGCCAAAAGAACAGGAATAATGCATTGGACAGACTCAATGCCCAACATGCCAAAGACCAACCAGAAGTGTATTTGTAATGACTTCAATACAATGAGGAGGTCACTTTGCTGCACCCACTCATTCAAAGCACCAGAGGGACAGATGTTTTATTGTCATCAACACCTAAAGTCCAAGGTCACTAGGTGCCATTATCATTCTAGTGTAGATAAAAAAAAAAGAAAGAAATAGAGGCTTGCAAGTCTGGAAATATGAGAAATAACTGGGAACCTCATCAACAGGGGACTGTTTTGTTAAACCAGGGCTATTGTCATGGAATTTTTATCTATGTTTCTGTGTGTGCATATATTATATATATATTTATATTTAACTGAACAAAGTGCCTTTTCAATTACTAGCCAAGATACTATCTTCTTAAAACATACATCCCATAACTCACTGCTGATGACTTGATTAGGATTCAGAGACTCCCAGAAGACAGAACTGGACTGTCCTAGGCTTTCGTAGGCCATTAAGCAGATTGCCACCTCTCTCCCCTTCAGAGTGGCTGACCAGAGTGGACTTCAATGGCAGACCTTTTGGCTAGAAGACCAATGCTTAATCAACTGTACCACCAGAGCTCCTTAAAAAAACTTTAGATGCATGCAAAGTCCATACCCTCTCATGTGCACGTGTGTTTTGCATGTATGAATGGGAACATAAAGTCTATAAAAACCAACTGGCAAAAGGGTGGATCACAGATTATCAGTTTTCCCCTTCCTGTCTACCACGTTGTTTGATTTGTTCCATTGAGGTGTAGCACTTCAGTGGTGTAAAAATAACTTATTACCTTCTCAAATGCTCTCACTGGAATGACAGTGCTTGAGCTAAAGAGAAATACTAGAGGGGAAGAGTCTCATGTGGTTAAAATTTAGCACTGAAACTAAAAGCAAATGTTAAGGTTGGGTGGTTCAAATACACCCACAGGTGCCTTAGGAAAAAGGCCTAGTGATCTACTTATGAAAAAGGAACCGCTGGGAACACTACGGTGCAGGTTCTACTCTGACCTACAGGGTCACTGTGAGCCAAGTTGACGTGATGCCAATTGTGGCAGCGCTGATGGATTTATTGTTTCTGTATTTTCTATTGAGAGTATCTCTAGTATTCTTTTAGTAAGAGTAAGTAAATGGCTAAAGGGATAGATGAATAGGTGGATGGAAGGTAGGAATAAAGGGAGGAAGAATGGTGGATGGCTGGACAGACAGATGGGTGGGCAGGGTAGGAGGAGGTTATACGGATGGAGGGATTGAAGAATTGAAGGCATGGGGAAGCAAGGAAATAGGTGGATGGATGAGTGAGTGCATGAAAGGAGGGGAAAATGAATGGAAAGAGAGAGAGGGAGAGAGAGAAAGAGAGAAGCAAACAAAACAACTGAAGGAATGAATGCCCTCCACATCTTCTCTTCCCATTACTTCTGTAGGGAAATCAGGGCTCTGCTTCCTGCCGCCCACATTCCCAGCCCCTCTCGGTTATTCTACGCTCAGGGCTGCAGAGAGGTTCACGCAGACATGCAGCTGGACCTGATTACAGAGGCAGCAACATCTACACTGCTCAGTTTCCGTCAATCTATAATGGGTGCAACCCTCTGGAAATAATATCTGATGAAGAAATAAACCTGTTAACAGGACAGATTTATAGTATTCAAATTACTATTGATCCATTCAGTACACAACTAATAAAAACCTTTCTTGCATGACCTTCCACCTTGCACACGCTTAAGCAAATTATCTCTAATAAACAAGTATTATGAGGACCCAAGGAAAATGTCAAGGGATAATTTATTGATATTTCTCTATCTCCCTCCACCTGCCTCTCTACCTCTTCCCTTTTCTCCCTCCCTCCTTCCTTCACCTCTTTCAATCTTCCTCTCCCTCCATCTCTCTCTCTCCAGAGCTGGATGTTGGCGTCTTGTGTCTGTTTTATATTCTTTGTGACTAATCCTTTGGGTAACTCAAAGCCTTTTCTAACAGAGCAGAATGATTTTGTTGTTATTGTCGAATTGCACATCACAGCCCCTCATCTCTCAAAAATCACTCCATTAAAAACAACAAGATAATAAACAATATTTTAAGGGAGAATAAAGAGAAGAAAATCTGGTCAAGAGGTCAAGAAACAGAGAATCTATCTTCTCTTAGGTCTGCATTTCACTAGCTGTGTGACTCTGGACAAGTCATTTCATCTCTATGATGTAATTCTACCCAAAAGTCTGGTTACTCTCATAGAATAGTTAACCAGTGTAGCCTCACTGGGCTTTGGTCCACTTACTCACATGTCTGAAAAAGCTTACACATCCCTGTTCCCCAGCAACTGTCAAGTCAACTCCAGTCTGACTTATAATGACCCATCTCTTGGAGGAGAACTAGATTCCCTAAGGCGCTGAAAGGTTGTTTTGTCAGAAGTAGATCACCAGGCCTTGCTCCTGGGTGGACTCAAGCCTCTAAACTTTTCATTAGCTGTAGAGCATGTTAATGGTTTGAACTATCCAAGGACTCCACATACCCTCATTACTGAGGTCTTCCTAGACCTCGAGGAATGGATAGGCCCTAAAATGGGATTTCTCAGTCCCTTCCCATTCCACTGGAGTTAGTGAGTCAACACGGCACAATCAGATGATCTATTTACAGTGGTCCAAGTACACTGACAGGACAGTCCTGCTCCGCCCAGTTACTCAGGAATGGGATGGACAGAGCCTCTGGCCCCTTCAACACCTGGATTCCAAGGCCATCTTCATTCTAGTCGGGATAAAGAAAAAGAACTGGAGTAGTGCAGGTCTAGAGGGCTATCACTGGTTCAGACAGGAACTGATGCATGTTACTTCCAAGCAGATCGCATGGGTCAGGAGCCAGTCGTGCGGCCACACGTTATGGCAAGGGAGAATGGGAAGTGTAGGCTACGGGTTTTCTGAGAGGTGATTGCTAATGTTATCTGTAGTATTCAGCATAAGGGGAAACACAGGAATGGGGGAAATGTCATAATACCTCCACTCATTGATTCACCACACAGTCCAGGCTACCTTCAGTGCTTGGAATATGGGACTGTTAATACAGGTCCGCTGTGAGCTGGCACGGAAGAACGATGGAGCTGTCTGCTCTGGTAAAGATTACAGCCTTGGGAACCCGAGGGGACAGCTCAGCTCCGTCCCGCCAGGGACGCAGGGTCACGACAAGCCATAACTGACTCCACAGCAATGAGGACATGAGATGGAACGGACTTGACAGCACCCACCAACAATAAATACGTTCCTCACTGGCTTTCCTGTGAGCTTTACAGGAGATTATTAATTTCTCCTGCCTTCCACATACATCCTCAGCTGTCACAACACACTGGTCCCCTTTTGCTTGGCTACCAGGCTCACAGGATAATGCTAAGACAGTGACATATTGAGAGCACTGGTCCAATTGTCTTCACCAATGCATAGAACTCTCTGGAAAAGGCAGACACACGTTTTCACAAGAAAGTGCTGCACCAAAAAAGGAAACATGATAGTCCGCTTTTCAAGCAGGTCTGTGGGACACATTCTTCCCTCCAATGAAATGCTTAAAGTGTCTGTTATTCAAAAGAAAGAAGGGAAACGGGAACCGAAAACACTGAGATTGAAAATAGATTTGAAGAACTAGATTTTCTTGGGGATAATATCCTAACAACACAGCATTAAGTATGCACCTCATCTGTGGGAAGCTAGCATGACTTTAAAGGGAGCAAGAAAGTCATGCAAGACAACACCTAAGAACTTGGACAGAGAAAATCTTCTGTATCTAGAAATATTATAGCATTTGTATAAAACCAATATTGTAGAATGAGCATAAGGTTCTAAGGGGGGTAGGGAAGGGTGGAAACAGAGGCATGAGGATGTGCAGGGGGCGGGGGAATTAATCACGGAGCTGTAGAATTTGATGCGGGGGTGGGTGTGTGTGAGGGAAATTGGAAGATACCGTTTTTGAAAACAATGTATTCGAATTTTGTAAATAAAGTATTATAAAAAAGTCAACTTGGGGAGGGGGAAGGGAAGGAGGGGGGTAAAATATGCAACAACAAATGAATGAAAATGTAACTTTTCCGTAAACTTTTGTTAAAATCACAAAATAAAAAAAATATTTAAAAAATATTATAGTTCACATCCTGTCCATTTGTGCAAATAAAGTTTCATTGAACAAAACTACATGTATTTGTTTACACATTGGGTGTGGCCTTTGGGGACCACAAAGGCAGTGTTGAGCACAGGTATACTTCAGCGACATCGTGAGTTCAGTTCCAAACCTCTACAGCAAAGCAAGTATCACAGTACAAGTGAGTGAGCCACACAAATTTTTGTTTGCTTGTTTCCCAGTGCGTATGAAAGTTATGTTGACACTATAGTGTCATCTATTAAGTGTGCAACAGCCCAATGACAAAGTGTGAAATATTTTAAGAATTACGAAAATAGAGCACAGAGACACAGAGTGAATATACAGTACTGAAAAAAATCCTGCCCATAGATTTTCTGGATTCAGGGTTGCCACAACCTTCAATCTGTTAAATCAAAATAAAACATAAACAAACAACAACAAACCAAATGAACAAAAAAGTCACCTCAGAACTTGAAAAGCACAATTAAAGTCAAGCTCAGTAAAATGAGATGTGCTTGTATTGGTGACTAGGACAGCATGGCCCTAAAGCCATAAATACTATAAAATACTATCTATCATTTGGTGGGGGGGAGTTTGGAGCACCTTCTTCCTCCTGCCTTCCATGCACCAGTGGTTGCTCTGATGCTGGAAAGTATGTTACCTGTATTTTAAACAGGTCACTCCTGGTGAACAGGTTCAACAGAGCTTCCAAACCAAGACGAAAGAAGATATAGGCCTAACAATCTACTTCTGAAAATTAGCCAATGAAAGGTTATGGACCACAATCAAATACTGCCTAACTCGTTTGCCTTGGGTACATCATCAGCTGGGATCAACTGTCAGAGGAGAAGATGACGAAGGGTCACCGAGGGCATGGGCGACAGTCACTGAGCTGGGCTGGCATGGTCCATATGACAGACTTAAACTTACCAGCAATCGTGAGTATGACAAAGAACGAGGAAGCATTTGGCAATTATACATGGTCATGTTGACTTGGCAGCATATTTACCTATTATCCATCTGTCCATCCCTCCATCCATCCATCCATCCATCCCTCCCTCCCTCCCTCCGTCCTACCTATATCCACAATGGACCTGTGCATCACCTGCTTAAAATAATGATGAGCACTAATATTACTCAAGCTGACTCAAATTTAAGTACCATGGGTGAACCAAATCCTAAAAGGACTTTGATACCTCCGTCCAAGTGAAGTGGGTGTAGCTGATTCTCTGCTCTTCTCCCTGACTCCCCCAACCGCTTTCAAATGAAGGAGCTGTGAATTGATTAGAGGCAATAGAATTATTGGAGGCTGGAAGAAGAGGGATTAAGGAGCTGTAATGACACCATAAAAGCTTTTGTTGGGTTGCTTTTTACGAGCTTGAATCAGCCCGGAGCAGCCTGACCCTAAGAGGTTGGCGGAAGTGTGTAAAAGGCTTGCCTTCGGGATAAATGCATATCAAAACCTGTCTGTGCAGGGGGAGTGGGGAAAAAAGGGAAATAAATGACAAGTGCAAGGCTTTAACGGGGAAAATTTCCTCTGAAAGGAAGCAAGCAATGAGGCCAGGCACAGAATAAATGGTGTAGAAATGACAGTCGCTCTTCAGCCCGACCACAACTGCACTGGAGGCCGATACCATCCAGCATGTGTCACTTGCCGCGTCTCTCTTTTCACACTTCAATGTGAACTTTACAGCAAAAGGGGGACAGGAGGCAGCGAAGGGGAAAACAGCGGCTCCGAAGGACTTGTGCATGGAGTGTGAAGCCATTTCAATTTTATATTCGAAAGGACTTTGTAGGTGATCCCATGAATGCAATTATGCCCACCTAATAAAAGCAACATATGCTAAGACAATTAAAAGATTTTATTATACGTCTATTCATTGTATTCCATTTGAGGCAGGAGGAGTGGAAACTGATGAGAGGGAAAGAATGCATTTATCGGGGAGGGGAGACAAAGTTGGCCTAGGTTACGCCAGTGGGGGGAACGAATGGATGGGCCGTAGTCGAGATATAAAGATGAGTTATTAGCTGACTCTTTAACCTTGCAAAATGCCAATGCTTTGGTTTCATGACCTTGTATTATGGAAAAACAGAGCTGAAGGCTTCACTTTGGCTCCCTCAGCCCTTAGCATTCTAGTATTCACAAAGTGAAGACTCACCAGTCATACCAGAATGGCAAAGGTCCGCCTCTTGATTCAAAGTCTAGGTGACTGTGGAAAGCATCAGTCAAGCTAAGTTTCCCTATTCATTCACCCCACTTATATTTAATGACCTCATAGGGAGCAAGGTTTATGCACGACACTGATTATTGTAGGATAAGATGATCTAGATTCTCATATATCTCACTGAGACAACAGGTTCCCACTAAAACCCATCAACTCTTGTTCCACAGCTAAGAACGCAATTGTTTGAAAGCCTAAGATGGTCATGCGACATACATAACTAAACCAAATCAAACCAAATCCACTGTCAAGTGGATCCTTAGCTCATGCAGACTTTCTATTTGGCTTCTAAGGATGTAAATCTCAATAGGAGGAGACTATCCATTTTATTCCCAAGGAGCAGCTGGTAGACTCAAACCTTCTAGTTAGAATCCTAACACATAGTGTTAACACATGATGCGAACTGTTCTTGCCAAAGGTTGTGGCGAAGGCAAGGAAGAGTGTTGAGTCAGCTGGTTGTAGAAACTGACCAAGTAGACGGAATCAACAGATGGCTGGAGCTTGGGCTCCTGAGTCACTGTGTGGGTAACACGTGACTTTGGCCAAGAATACCCAGTCAAGTTGTTTTGTGAGTGCAGAATAAACCTTTTTGGGTTTTTTTGAGTTGCAACAGATTGGGAAGACCTGAGATGGTGTAAAGAATGAACATATTTATCTGCTAACCAAAAGGTTGGAAGTTTGAGTCTACTCAGAGAACCCTGATGATTGACTTCCAAAATGTCAGCCGCTGATTATCCAATGGATCAGAGCTCTCTTGTGACACACGAGGTCACCGTGAGAGTTGCACAGACTCAGTGGCACAAAATAACAGTAATGCATTTTAGGGGCTATTTACTATTTCTCTCCCTTTGAAATGTTTGGCGTCTATCCTAACCAGTACAACTCACCTATTCCAAACATAGGTGAGCGGACAATCCCTGTGAGGTCATTTCAAAACTGTGCATGAGTGATCAATCTCACAGGGACTCATGTGGTATACTAAGACTCCAGGAATTCTAAGAGAGTCAGGAATGTATCACAGAGAAAGGAATAATTCAGCTCTAAGGCAAGACCTGAAGCATCAGGGATTTGGCCAGCAAGGGGAGGGCAGTGCTGGGAACGGAACTCAGGTAGAGCTGAGAGCATGACTGAAGCTCCAAGGTGTGAAAGGATGTGGCCTGTTAGGGAGCTGTGAGTAATCAGGGTGGCTAGGGAGCAGGATGTGTGGGAGGAGAGGGTGAGATGCAAACGAGCAACCTGTGTAAGGACTCACGGGGAAGCGGGGAATCCCAGGGTCACTCTGTGACAGCATCTTTGTTGTCGAGAGTTGATGTCAGGACACATCGTCTGCTCAAATGCTGCCCTTGACCCAGACGACTGAATGAGGAGTCAACTGGTCTAGATACAATCTCATGGAAGGCCAAGAGCTCCGGAAGCTGGTATTCCCATTCCCTGTGAATCTGTAACCCAGTATCCAATCAACAAGAGCATGTCAAGGCCAAGTGAACCATCAACTAGGCACAGTCCATTGACCTAGTTACAGGCCAGGCCATCCCTTGATTTCAATGAAGTGGGCGAGATGACCAGATGCACAGTCCTGTGGTTGAACTGTGCATGGATTCTGAATGCTTCAGATAGGCTTTGTGTGGCCACCGAGTTCTCAGACCATGGCAGACCAAGCGACACCTGTCTTAAAGGTTCAGAGGAACCCGAGCTTTTCGAAAGCCAGATTTCCATCTAACTGTTGGCACCTTAGGAAGACTCACTCTAACACTCTTCTAATGTCTTCTTGTTCTGTTATAGCAACTGGAGTGAAGCACATTAAAGATTGAAGCCATTATTAGATGACACTTTAACCAAAAGACCTTTCCCCTTGCCAAATACCACGTCTTTGGTTTCATGACTCTGGATTATGAGAAAGCGGAGCTGAGGACATCATTGTGGCCTCCCCAGCGTTTGATACTCAGTGGGAAGTTAAGACCTCCAAACAAGATCAACAAGAGAAGGGTCTCTTGATTCAAAGTTGAGTGTGGTCGTGCCAGGTGGAATTCAAGATCAAGCTCTCTTACTCTATTCATTCTGCATCTGTGATAAGTGTATTCACATCACAGGGGGATGGTCCATTGTCAGAGGTGACCAATCTTTTAAGGTGTCATCACTGGACACTGTAGGCTACTTAGGGTCCAAAGCCCATCTGGGTATGAGGGAGGCAGCTGAGGTGTGAGAGGTGGAAGCCGGTACCGTGTTGGGAAGCAGGGTACAAGATAATACAAATCAGTATTCTGATGAGGTAGCACTATGCACACTGAAGTGAGATGGATTCAGGTAAGAATACCAATTTTTCAGGGTCACTGCTAATATTAAGTGGACTATATTATGCAAAATGACCAACATTTATGCAAAGTGGCATGTAGTAGATACTCAGTAGATGAAAACTACTCTTCTCATCCCCGTCTTTTTATTCTTTTCCTTAATTAATGAGCAGTCAGGGTTGTGTGTGGGGTTTTTTATTTTAGGGGAATATAAACAGCACTGCTATGTGTTTCTATATTTAATCCTTACGACTTTGGGCTCATTCCCCAGAAGGACACACCCCAGCTTTGTTCTGTCCCAGGTTTTGGAGGAAAGTGGAAACTCGCTGGATGTGGACGCATTATTAATGTTGAAGGACTTGCTATGGCCGTCTAGCCAAGGCAGTAATTATTGTATTGGGGAAAAAGACAATTTTTCAGTAACTGCCAGACAGGTGAGTCAACAGAGTAAGGTGTGTGACGCTGACCATGAGAGAACTCGAGCATGATGCTCAGTGCTGAAGTGGGTAACTCAACCTTTATCTGGCGTCACAGTACCTGTATTTATATTGTTAATACTCTGCGTATCAGAAGCCTTCACTCTTCCAAGCCCATGGGAAGTGAGATATCCCACACCAAGTTCAAATCTAGAATCTGGCTCCATGTGAGGGCTCATTACAATCTTGAAAATACAGCATCACCTCAGTTACATGTTTCCACTAGTTTTATAGTTGAGGCATTTGAAAAGCAGACTCCCCCCAATTACACAGGGAACAAAACGACATTTAACATTTTGAAATATATGCACATAGATAGTGCATCACCCATCATCCTATCTATGCATGTTGGTGGACTCCACTTAGAAGCCCTCATTCCTATTCAGCCCTATGCATTCCAGTCTAAGTATGTATTCTATTCCAAACCCCACTTTCGTCATTAAGCCTTTTATCATGACTCTCTTTTCCCCCCAACTGTCATTTTATTTTAGTGACTGTCTAATATTCCATTAAGGAGATCTGTCATGATTTATGCTGTCAATCTCCTGCTATTGAACTTTCAAATGGATTCTAAGGTTACACTGGGTGGGTTTTATTTTTAGAGGGGAGGGCTTGATTTTGTTAGAAATGCTTTTCTTCAGTGTCTCTGGCTGAGAGACTTGGGAGCTGCAGTCTCTTTCTGTGTCTCAAAAGCCTGAATTAGGGAGCTGCCAGTTCAGAAACAGCTTCAGATACCAGATGGAGGGTCAATCAATCTAGGTCTGAATTAACTCGACAACAATGTTTTTATTGGTTTGGTCTCAAACGTACCGCATGTTTGCACGCTTCTAGAATGGATGCTCTGGGGTGTTGTCTATAAGGAGTTAAACTGCTGACCCAAAAGTGCTCTCCCTGCTGGTGGTTCGAATCCACCAGTTGCTGTATGGGAGAAAGATGGGCGCTCTCCTCCCGTGTGAGTTACAGTCTCAGAAAACCTGCTGGAAGGTCAGCCGTGAGTTAGTTCAAATTTGAAGACGTGCGTTAGTTCAAATTTGAAGATGGTTTCCTAAGAATGGATGAATAGTTTCCTTTATCCGAATATGCCACCGGCAGTCTCTTTGGAGGTCCAGAAATAGAGCTGATTACACAGATAAAAACAGGCTTCCCCTCGCCGACGGGGACATGGAGGCATATGGTCACAGGCCCGGAGACACGGTACACATGTGTTCCAACAGTGATTAACAATTGTCCTTATGCTAGAAGAGGTTTTTCTGGGGAGAGTTCTGGACGGAATATGTGCAATGCAACGAGACGGGCTTATCAAGTCACAATGGTACACACTCCCGTGTCTCCCCACGTGCATGCCGCACCTCCCTGTCTGCAAGGAGAGTGAGGAGACGGCCGGTGCTGTCTCTCAGGGTCTGCCTTTGACACTGGCAGTGGTCCCTGGGGAAGGTGAGGACTTGCTCCTAGAGAAATGACACGGTCGCCTCAGGACAGACAATCCTGAGTACATTCACATTTGCTCACAGAGAAAATCGAAACCAAGCCCCCGGCCACCAAGTTGGCTCTGCCTCCCCGGCTGTCTGAGACTCTCAGTCTTTATGGGAGGAGACTGTCTAACTTTCTCCTGGGAGCGGCTACTGGATTTGAACCACCAACCTTTCATCTAGCAGTCCAACATGTAACACACCATGCCTCCAAGTCTCCTCTCAGGAAGGAGTACCCATCTGCTCACAATATTTCAGATTTTTCTCTTCGCTCTTGCACACGGACTAGCACACTGATACATGTAAAACAGTCTCATTCCCATTCAGACAAAAGCCACTCATAGCTGAGGCTCCACAGGTTCACAGAGGCCGTAAATCACACAAGAGGAGACGGTCTGTCTTGCACCAGAGGATATAAACCTTCCATCATTGGGTTGCCAGCACAACTCCTTACCCAGTACACCACAGGATTACAGTGCGTAAACAAAACTTTTCTATGGACCGGGGGCCCAGAAATGCACATGCCTTGACTGTTGGATAGTCGCTTTATTGCAGTGGTCGGAACCAAACTGGTAATATCTCAGATGTGTGCTTGCAGGGAATGGCTAAGGCAGGACATCGTGAGGCAGGACAGTGCAAGCCACCCTGGAAGCCTCAGCTGACCACAGAGGCCCATGCACAGTTCTGCCTCCCTGGCACCACGGTGGCAGGACAGAGTCACAGGACAAGTTGCAAGCAGGTCAGCCTGGCCCTCCTTGCGGGGCTCTGCCACAGCCCTGTTCCAAGAGGCCTGCAACCTGCCTGGCGCATGGCCAGCTGCCAACTGCATCTGAACCTCCAGCTCCTGTGTTTCCAGAAACACAGGAAGCAATCTGAAAAGGACGCGCTAATTAGCTTCCTGAGATTTCAAATTTTAAAAGCTTCTCTGATCAAATTTGTTTTGGTGATTTTTTTCCCTTTCTTTTAAAGGATTCTGAAGATTGGTTCTGCTGTCAGGACATCAGAAAGGAAAAGAAGGAGCTCACCAACTTACTATTTCCGCAGCAGAGTGCTCGCGGGGGCACAGAGGGAGGGCATCTGCCGATTGGCTGATAAAATGCAATAAGACATTAACAGGCTGGGATGCGGGGGAAGAGGCAGCCTCCCCTGGGTGGGCTGGGCTGACCTTGAGAAATCCAGTGCAAAGTCAGCGCCCACTGCCAGGGGGCCGGGCTTTGCCATTGCTACTGGGATAAAGTATCAGTGAAAACATAAGGCTCAAAATTCCTCTCTATATAACAAATGCTACGTGTTTGAGTACACATGCACATATATATGCATTAAATTTTAAAGTTCTCCATATGTAAAATTATATGTATGTATGTGTGGTGGTGTTATGTGCCGCTGAGTCACCTGTGACTCATGGCAACCCTAGGTACAACAGCCCTAAACCCTGCTCTATCCTGTGCCAATCTCATCGTCTCTGACACACCTACCCCCATTTACCACAGTTACTAAATCAATCCATCTCATTGAGGGTCTTCCTCTCCTGCGCTGTCTCTCCACCCTCCCAAGCATGACGTCCCTCTCCAAGGGCTGGTCCCTCCTTGAAACGTGTCCCAAGTACGTCAGATGAAGCTTCAGAATCCTTGCTTCCAAGGAGCAGCCTGGCTTCACCCTCTCCAGGACGAACTTGTTTGTTCTCCTAGCAGTCCATGGTATATTCAGTACTCTTCTCCAGCACCACAGCTTAAAGGCATCAATTCTCCTTCTATCATCCCTAGTCATTGTCCAGCTTTCTGATGTGTGTGTGTGTGTGTGCTTTAAAAAAGTAATTCTGGTAAAAAATTGTCAAATGCTGCAAAAGAGTTTTTCTTAATGAACCACCAACCACTGATTTCCTTTAAAATAGAGCAGAGAATGTGGATGATGGAAAACAACACATGCCATCACCATATATGTTCAGAGAGAATGTGAGTGTGTGAGTGTGAGAATGTGTGTGTGTTGGGCAGTTTGTCCAGTAGGAACCTACTCATAGCTGCTCCTCCAACATAGCTGACCCTCCAGCAGGTTTTCAGAGACAGTAAAGGAAAGGGGAAAGATGGCCCGACTTTCTCCTGAGGAGTAGTTAGTGGACTCGAAGAGCGTGTTCAAACTGGAGAGTAAATAACTCAAGCACAGCATTTGCGCTGCCAACTCCAAAGTGGACAGTTCAAATCCTGTCCTTCCTGAGAAAAGCTGGCCATCTCCTCTGGTGTGATTTATAGTTTCTGAAAACCCACTGGAGGGTCCTGAGGATCAGCTCCGACTTGATAACAACGAGTCTGAGGTTTTTCAGTGGCACAGTGAATCAAGTGTCGGGATGCTAACTGCAAGGTTGATGGTTCGAATCCATCGGCCAAGCGAAGGAAGAAAAAAGGGGGGGGCAGATTTATAGCTTCAGAAACCCTATCTGTCTTGTATAGTTGTGGTGACGGGAATCAACTTGACGGGAGGGAGTTTAGAATGCTAAACACTATAATGACTGCCAATAATCAGATTATTTGACATGTCATAAAATTCAAAACCATTATCAAAATACTTTCATAATAGAGTTAACTCTGCTCTGTGCAACCCCTAAATGGTGCCCGTATTTCTGAGCTGCTCACACATGTTTTTCCTGAATTTCGGGCATGGAACGTCTTCTGCGTGCCCAGCACTGTGTCAGTGTCACCAGCTCAACTGTTGAATTGACCATCTCCCATTTCCTCCTAAAACGCTTTCCTCTAACTTGGCTACACGTCAGTCTATTCTTGGAAACATTTCCCAACATCTCACATTTTTCTTCAGTTGGCTCATGTGGTGTACGTGAGGTGTATTTAGACAAATAAATGTATTTACAATTTCTGGGCAAGGTGCTCAGAATCCACCCGCAGGAATCCATGAGCTTGGCCCGAGTCAATGACGAATCACACGTTATCACCCCAAAACCTGGGAAGACCTCATCTCCTGCTTACATTTCTGTACCAAAAAAAAAAAAGAGAGAAGATGACTTTGCAAATTACAGCCTTACAAATTTAACTTCTATAATTAGAATGACACTGAAAGGGGGGGGGGGTTGGAATCATGAAATGAGCCTGCAAATCTAACGGAGGGAATTTGCTGTAAAAGCAGTAACGCTTGATGGTGGAGAGAGTTGATTTGTGGGCTTTTAAAGTTTCTGGTCTGCAATTGTATCATGCAATCATTATTTGCTCGGGGCGGGGGGGGGGAATGGGACTTGCAGTCAGATGTAACATTGTCCACGTATTTGCACTGCCCACCCAAAGGTAGGAAGTTCAACGCCACTAGCTGCTTAGTAGGGAAAAGATGGGCAGTCTCCCCTTCCATGTGATTTATCACCTCTGAAAACCCACTGCAGAGTCAGTTATGAGTTGATTCTTACTCAATGGCGATGATGCTGAGGTTTTTAGTTGAGTCAGCCATTCTTTAGAGCGTCAAAACAGAGTAAAACAAAGAGGAGACTAAGGTGTGCCTGATCCAGGCCATGGTCTTCGCAATTACTTATGCATCAGAGAATTGGACAGTGACTAAGGATGAAAAAAGAATTGATGCCTTTGAGTTGTGGTGCTGGAGGAGAATGTTGACCATATAGTAGACTGCCAGGAGAAGAAACAGGTCAGTCCTTGAGAGGGGGAAACCAAGCTGCTCCCTAGAGACAAGGATTCTGAAGCTGTCTCACATACTTTGGGCACGTGGTCAGGAGGGACGAGTCCTTGGAGAAGAACATCATGTTCAGAAGGGTGGACGGACAGCCAGCGCAGGAAAGGAAGAACCCCAGATAAGATAGATTGACTCAATGACTAGAGAAATGGAATTAGGTCTGTCAGATACAATGAGATTGGCTCAGGATAGGGCAGGGTTCAGATTTGTTTAAAATAGGGTCACTGTGAGTCACAGGCAACTTGATGGCACATAACAAAAGAAACTCATTCACCTAGGAGTTGCCACTTTTATCCAAAGACAAACAGTCCTATCTGTTTGACTGCAAGATGTTCCTTATACCAACACAGCCAAAGGCAGGGGTCCCAAGGGGTCAGCCTGGAGTCAAATTCCCAACCTTGTTTCTTGACAGCTGAGACCTTGGGTGAAGCACTTACTTCTCTACTTTTTCAACGGTAAATGGGAGACAATAGCAACTCCTTCAGGGTTGTGGTGTGGATTAAGTGAGAAGTTTCTAAAGAGAATTGTGGAAAAGGAACCAGAATCTTCAGTGAGGACCTGCTGACTCAGAGAAAATGTGGTTAGATTTGGGTTACAGAAAGGCACGGAAGAAGCCTCTCTAGAGAGGGTGGAAGGCACAAGAGCCTGTAGCTCCCTGAGCTGGTTGGGCTCACATAAAAGGCTCTCTTAGGAAGGGCAGCCTTAGGATCTCCACACCCTGACTCCGAGTGCTGGTCTGCTGGACCTTCTGCAGGGCTTGCAACCTAGAGGTCCTTAGCTCTCCTCATCTGAATTTCTGGCTCCAAACTCTCTTTCCCAGGCCTGTCCAAACAACTTTTTTCTGGCAAGTAATCCCACTCGGACCCTACTCACATCTTACACTAAAATGATTTGGGCTTGGAGGGAAGCTGTGATTTCCCCAGGGTCAGCAAGAGAGTTCATGGCAATGCTGGCCTAAGGACCAGGTCTTTGACGTATGACCTATGCTATTTCTGACACAGAATTCTGACGCAAAACTGATGTTCGAATCTACCAGCTGCTCATTGAGAGAAAAGACCTCACGGTTCGCCCCAGGAAGACTACAAAACAGCCCTACTGTGTCCTATGTGGTAGCTGTGAATCAGAATCAACACAGCAACCAAGTAGGCACTGCTTTCTTGCAGCACAGAACTCACAGCCTTTGAGTGAGAACCCACTCGAGTCAGCAGGTTTTCTGAAGCTGGACATCAAGCGGTGGAGACTGTCCAACTTTCTCCCGAGGAGCAACTGGTGGATCTGAACCACCAGACGGGTGGACAGCTCCCTACAGACTGGACCAACAGAGCACCCTCACAGCAACTCAAAACTCAGCAGCTCTAAGGCGGGGGTGCCACCCCCAGGAGGAAGGTGAGAGTCTAGGGGCTGAAGGGCCTGGGGTTGGCAGTCAGCACCTGAGGGAACATTAGGGCCCCTCCCTTGCCACCACCTTTCTCTTTTCTAGGCCACCTGCCCTCCATTCCCGGGTAACAGGGAGTTGGAGCGAGGTGGGATGGGGGCTGGGGAAGAGACAAAAATAACAGAGAGTAGATGCCTTCTGGCGATTTCAGTTGCACCAGCCAAGTGAAGTCAGTGCCTGGGGGTTGATTAGAGCTACCTGAGAAGACTCCTGAGCTCCTGCAGAAATGAGCTTAATGAGAGTCTAGTGCCTCAGGACGCACCCAGTGGTACTAAGAGCAGCAGTTTTGAAGACACTGTGGCCTGAATGTGAATGCCACCTCTACTTCCTTCGGCTTGTGCCACCAGAACGAAGCGACTTAGGCAAGTGGAGCCTCAGCTTCGCCATTCCTTTGGCTTTAAAAATTGTGATTTGAGTGGAGATTTACTGAGAAACTTGGTTTTCCATTCAACTGTCCATACACATTAGGATGTTGTTGTTGTTGTTACGAGCCTGATGCTGACAATCAAAAGGGCCCAACTCGCTCAGCATTTCTTAAGCTCAAGGAGCTGAAGAACAAATTCAAACCTCGAGTTGCTATAATCAAGGATGTCTTAGGCAGAATATTAAATGATCCAGGAAGTATTAAAAAGAAGATAGAAAGAATATACTGAGTCACTGTATCAAAAGGAATTGGCAGACACAGAAGAATTTCATGAAACAACATATGAGCAAGAGCGTATGGTGATGAAGGAAGAAGTTCAGGCTGCTTTAAAGGAAATGGCAAAAAAAAAATAAGGCCCCAGGGATAGATGGTATACCAGTTGACATATTTCAGTTAGCAGATGCTGCTCTGGATGTGTTCACCAAGTTGTGCCAAGAAATCTGGAGAACGACCACTTGGCCAACTGACTGGGAGAGATCTATCTTTGTTCCCATCCCAAAGAAGGGCGACCCAACTGAGTGTGGAAACTACAGAACAGTGTCATTGATTTCACATGCAAACAAGATTCTACTGAAGATTATCCAAAAATTGGAAAAGCAAATCTGGATAGTAATCACAATCCCTGCCCAGCAACTGGCTATTAGGAACTTCTTGAAAAGGTGGGTTTTTGGCCAAATTGTGCTGTCTTTTCCTCTCACAGATCTGCGATGGGGATCAAACAAGAAAACGTTGAAGGAGGCTAGAAAAACAGACTGGGAGGCCTAAGTACACAGTAGCGCTCTCAAAGAGTGGGAGGGCTGACCACTGGGCCAGGTACGGAGCAGGTGAAAAGAACAAATCCATAAACGAACATGGATTGAAGCACAACCTTGCGGGAGATAACGCAGTTCCACCCTCTGTCAGGAAGGGCGCTGTGGTGGCGTGGGTCACAGGGGGTCACACTCCTAACCCAACGATGATGCCTCTTGTGGTTCAGAATCTCCCAGCCTCTCCTTGGAAGGAAGACGGCAGTCTATTGCCAGGTGGGCTGCAGCCTCTGAACACCCACTGGCAGGTCAGCTGTGAGTCAGCTCCAGCCCGATTGCCGTGAGTTTTTAGCGTCTTAGGAAGGAGCCCTGGTGGTGCTGAGGATTAAGCATCAGGCTGCAGACTGAACAGTGGGCCATGTGAGTGAACCAGCCATCCCGCAGGGGGAGGGGAAGGGAGTCAGCTTCATAAAGACACACGACCTTGCTAACCTGTGGGGCAGTGCAGCTGTGTCCTGTGGGGTCACCAGGGTCAACCCCAGGACAAGGCGGCGTCTCCACCACACAGGCCTGGAAATCCCGGGCTCCAGTGAAAGGAGGGCTTACAACAATGCTGAAGGGCCCCTGCCAGTTTAGTTCATTTCCTTGTAATTCCACATTTTCCTAAAAATGAGATGATTGAATTCTACCACCATACAAAAAGAAAACAAAACCAGACAAAAACCAACTCCAACAAACCAAGACGGCACGGTGACAAGAGCCCAGCTTGTCTGAACACCGTGCTGGGAGGGAAAGCCAGTGTACGTTGCCTGGGTTACGGTCTGGCTGAAGAGCACTGTACCTGAAATGCAGATAGTTATAAAAATGGCATTAATTTGCTTAGACCCAGAGATTTTCACAGGAGAGCAACTAGCAGAAAACATTATGAAAATGTCCGAGAGGACTGGTAATTGAGTTGATTAGTATGACCTTGGTTATGAAGGGAATGGAAGAGGGACCGGTGTTCACATTGAGTTATAACCCGGCTCCCGGTTCGCCAGTGACGTGAGGGAAGTCATTTGTTCAGGCTGACTCCGAGTGGCCGGGCTCGCCTGTGACAAAGCCATCCACTGACTAGCGGAGCTTGGCCGGAGCACTTTACCCTGACAGAGTAAACAGGACAGGGTCGAACAAGGAGTGATGGGCTGGGCTGGACAGGCCGGAGGATACCCTTCTGCACCGGACGCCAGAGAAGCACTCACTCATCACCTCTGAAGTTCAGGGAGGGGAAAGAGTCCAAATGCTCCCCCAAGCAAAACCTCAGCACAAACAAAGAATAAACATCTCAGGAAGGTCTATGTTCAAGTCTCTCTGGTGATGTTTTTCGTAATTTTTATAGACTTTTATGAAGCAATACGCCGCTGGCTGCAGTGGGAAATTGAGCTGCATTAATCAGAAAAAAAAAAAAAAAAAGGATTCTAGGTCTGGCTTCCAAGCCCAGGCCCTTTCAAGACATAAGTGCACACACACACATTGATACACAGAATTCACCCACCATGAACCCTTTGGAGGTTACTCACTGAGCAGGGCCGAAGGACCCAACAAACAAGTCTCTTCTGGAGGAAGTGCAAGCGAGCTGCCCCTTGGAGGCAATGATGACGGAACTTCATCTCACATACGTAGGCATGTTGTCAAGAGGGGTGAGTCTATGGAGAAAGGCCTCATGCTGGGGGAGGTGGAGGGGCGGAGGAAGAGGAAGACTCTCAAGAAGACGGGCTGACTCCGTGTCTGCAACAATGGTCTCACGCATGAGGGTGCTTCAGGAGAAGGCAAGGTCCACCTATGTTGTTTGTAGGGTCACTATGAGTCGTCGTGGACTCAACGTCACCTAGCAATCAAATGAGTACCCAGAGCCGTTAGAGAGTCTTGAGGAAGGCACGAGAATTGTAAGCACTTGTACCAAAGGCCGGTGAGTTCCGTTTACTCGCCTATCTGTGATGGTCTCCCTCATTCAGCAAGTCAACCCCATTGAGAGATCTTCGATGGGATCGAGGAGAACTAATAATTTGGATATGGGGCCCACAGAGGCCCTGCAATGTACATTAAAGGCCTCTACACACTTCTACATTTAACCATTCCTAACCAACGCAGCCCTGATCTGTACTCGAGGGCTCACTAGGTGGGTAACGGCGGGGAAGCTCCGTGTCACTTCACGTCCTCTCTGGGTGTGTGTGCACCTCCATGCGTGGAGACGGAGATGGAGGGAGTTTCCAGTTTCACAGCCGGGGCTACACAAATGACAAAGGGCCGCGCATCCCTTGTCTCCTTGCCTCTGTCACTGGGCTTGCTGACCCTCTAGCAAAAAGGATCTGACCACCACATGCGAGAGGAATAAATTATCGCTGACACTCCAATATTTAATTATGCAGCTGTCAGAGCAGCCCTTTCGAAATTCATTTTAATAAAGTGGGAACTTTCCCTTTCAAGGTTAGAGTGAGGGGAGTCACCTTTGGTGTCAGCCGGAGGTCTCCACCCGGAGCTCTGCATTCTTGCTCTGGACGTCTGTCACTTGGCCTGATAGAAGGACCTGATAGCGGCGCTCAAGCCCGCTGGCCTCCCCCCAGCCCTGCCTGAATGAACATTCTTCATTTAAACCCACAATAATGAGGACCTCAAAGTCAGACAGGCGGGCACAAGGGCAGCCTGGGGTGGGGGGGAAATGCCTTCTTATTATAAAATTCACTCAATGTGGAAGTAGCAATCTCAAAGCAATCATGTTCATCTCCCCGTTTTAACTGGTTAACCAGAAATATTTAATATGGTGGAGAGGAAAAAAAAATGGGGTGAGGAGAGCTAGGGATTCCTGGGCGCCAGACCTCCTCTGTTACAGTGGTTCGCAAACTCGTGAAAGAGACATGAAAGTGTTGATTTATATTTTGCTATAAAAGGCAAAAACGGTGTCATAGTTTTTGTGGTCTAGTTTCTGGGCTATAAAGCTGCACCAAAGAAAAGCTATTACATGGCTAACAGGGTGTGTGCGCGCAATCATGCCTGCTGACAGTGTCCACGTGTAAAGTCTATGCTTTATTTACACGTCTGTGTGCTGCTGTGTAAACCACGTCTGTACACAAGCTGGACACACACACACACACGGCTGGAGGAGCAGACCCAACCTGGCAAACAGCAGCCCACCTCCTCCTGGTTCCTCCAGCCTCTCCTCTCCTCTCCTCTCCTCTCCTTTCCTTTCTTCCTTCAACATTCTCTTCCTTCTTTTCACTTTCATTTTCCTCGCTCCCCCCTCCCTGACTCCACTATGCTCCCTGATACACAATGATTAATGACTCTGTGCTAGGCATTGTCCAGTGTTCTTTGTATGTCTCTCTCTCATAGGGCTCCAAATGACTCTTAGAAATGAAACCAAAATAGCCAAGCCCGCTGCTGGGCCATCAAGTGTAACTCACAGCAGCCCAGCTGGGCAGAGGGGACCCCTCCACTCACCCCCTGTGGGGTTGCCAAGGCTGTAAACTTTATGGGCGTGGACGGCTACATCTTTCTCCCAAGCAGAAATGGTAGGTTTAAACTGGTGGCCACAAGGCAGTGCTTAACCACTGTGGCGCCGGGGCTCCTAGTCCATCAGCTGGGTACCTTAATTGTTGTTCCTGCGAGGAAAGCGAAGCTGCGGGAGATTCAGGGTTTCACTCCAGACCCGCCTGCTAGTGGACGATCAGCTGAGTCCACGCCGACTGCGGTGCTCGGGTATTGAACTGCTGTGGTGGAAAAGCATGGCTGTAACTGGTTCAGATCCACCCAGCAGCTCCACAGGGACAATAAGGGACAATCTGCTTCTGTAATGACCCACAGCCTTGGCCACTCCAGGGGACCATGCCACTCTACCCAGCATGGAGGCATTGACTTAAAGGCAGTAGGTCTGTTGCTCATTTAGTTTGCTTCGGACTGTGATTTTACTTTTCCCTCGTTTTCTTCCCAGCTGATTTTCCCCCTGCTGTGTCTATCCCTTCCTCCCACTCTGCCAGGCTTGTAAACACTGTGTCTCCTCTGAAGTATCTATCAGCTCCAAGTGCACGCACAGTGACCCGTCTCACGAGAGCCTCTCCTGGATCAGGTGAACACACGCTGGTCCTGGACAGCGGCTCCTCCTGTGTGGAGCGCAACGCTCCTGGGAGATGACTTGCCTGTGGCTGCTCAGATGTACTTGCTCCAAACCATCACCCCCACATCCGTCCCTGGGCAGTTGTCCTAAGGGCCAAGCTTTTCCACACAGAAACCTGGGGAACGGCTACGGGGAATGATCTAGAAACAGGAAGCAGGAAAGCAACACCTGGGCTTCCTTCAGCAGCCCTTGGGGACATGTACTTGTGGAAGGTCAGGAAAGAGCCTCCAGATTTGCCCCGGGCCTCAAGTCAGTGGTTTCACCACCGGTTCTCCTTTATTTTAATGTCTGAACTACTTAAAGGGGAATCTTGGTTGGTGAAGACATAGTACCCGGGAGAGTGTGGGGAGATAGATCAAGTATGAGGTGACCTTGGCCATGGCGCAATGGAAAGCCAGTCACGCTTTCCAAGGGCTACCTGTAGCGGTACCCTCCCATCCTAGGTCATTCCTGCTTCTCCAGGACAGGCGATGACCCAGCCGATCCAGTCCTGTGGTCACTCACCACCATCATCCTTTAGACAAAGGGACGCCAGAGGTGCTAGGACAGCTGAGAATTAGTGTCTCATTTACAGGGTGGAAAAGAAACCCCAAACTTGAAACAAGAGAGTGTGGGTGTGGGAGAGTGTGATAACTAGTGCACATGATCCTACACTCTGCAGGACACTGATCCTAAACTTGCAAGGCTGGAAACTAGAGGAGGAAGGAGTGAATGCTTCCTGCTCCAGGGGCAACATGTAGTCCCAATTTTTAACACGTTAATAGAGACATTTGGTAAGATATAAACAGGACGAATATGGGAGGACAAATGATTCCAGAAATGGGGACAACCCATCAGCGACGGTGCCCACAGCGGTCCACTGATGCGTGGTCACTGCTCTCACCTCTAAGTGAAAGCTCAGGTTGCGATACGTGCACAATTTCACATGAAATGTGTGTGGTATCAGGGGAGCTCTG
>NW_006399822.1:7770236-7800844 GCF_000299155.1 Elephantulus edwardii
ATAAAAATAAAAAATTTTAAAAAGTGTGTGGTATTGGTTCTGGGCTTCCCGCTAGTGCCACTGGCATTATGGAAATATTATGCCACCGGATTGTGGTGTGGGTGAAGAGTCCTGGATATCCCGTGGGCTGCCAAAAGAACAAACAAGTCTGTCATGGAGAAAGTGCTCCAGGGTGCTCCTTGGAGGCAAGGATAGTGACACTTGGTCTTACAAACTGTGGGCCTGTTGTCAGGAGGGACCTTGGAAAAAGATGTCACGTTGGGTGAGATGGAGGGCCAGAGACAGGGAAGTCCCTCAGAAAGACGATGGACAAAGGGTGACTGTAACGGAGCCCGAGCCCATCAGAGACGGTAAGGACAGTGCAGGAGAGTGCAAGGGTCGCATCTGTAGTGCAGAGAGTCACTACGAGTTGTAGTTTACTTGATGGCGCCTAACAACAGCAAGAACCTGGAAGAATGATGGTGTTTGAGTTGTCACTTAATGAGACGTGTTAAGCACATGCCCGGGCAGGTTATTCTCCTCCTGGGCAAGAGCAGGTCACAAAGAAGCTCACATCACATCTAAGCCATGTTAAGAAGCAATGGAGTCTATGCCACAGCCGGGAATATACTTTGAGGAAAGTCAAACCAAGACACAAACGGAGAGGTCTGTACACCGATATTCACAGCAGTGTTATTCACAACAGCAAAAGCATGGAATCAGCCCAAATGTCCATCAACAAACTGGATTGAGAAATTACGGTACAGTCACATATGATGGAATACTATGCAGCACTCAGGAGAAAAGACTTAGAAAAACACTGTTTAACATGGGAGAGACTGGAGAGCATTATGCTGAATGTCTCATAAGGGTAAATACTGCATAAGACCATGATTGTAAAAACAGATGGCTAACTAGTAAGATGTATCAAAGTCCAAAGGAGAAAGGGGGTAAGGGGACTGATGGTGGGAAGGGGGTAAATCACAGAGTTGTAGAGCTTGGTGGGTGGTGGGACGGGGTGAAGGCAATAGGAAAGATCCAGTGGGGACCTGAAAAGGCAGGGTAATGGTGGCCACGAATCAATGATGGCTAATTTTATAAAACACCGTGTATGAGAATGATTGTATGAAACATAATGTGAATGGAGGAATATGTGGAACACAATGTAGATGAATAAAAAAACGGTATCTATGAATTTTGTATGTAAACCAATATAAAATTAAAAATGTAAAAAAAAATGGTTTAGGGGGCAAGGCTGGGGGTTGGGGGGAAGCAGCAGTGGAGTGAAAGCTCCCAGACTTTCACGAGCCCAGGGCTGCACGTTTTAAGCTCTAGCACATTCCTTGCAGATCTCTGTTGGCCTAGTCTTGAGGGAGTTGCACGACTAGCCCAAAGGCCATGTCTTCTCGGGGTTCAAATCCACTGGTACCTCAGTGTGAGAGAGAGAGAGGAACAGTTCTCCCAGCGCAGTTTACAGCCTCTGAAGGGTCAGCCATGAGTCGGTTTTGACTGCACGACAATGAGTCTGAATTTCTGAGCTTGCTGTAAAAAAGGCTGGTTGTTCTTACCCACTAGGAGACATTCTAGCAACCAGTTTATCCCTAACGATTACAGCTGAGAGACCTTACAGAGCATTTCTGTTCTGTCACAAATGCTGTCACCATGAATTGGAGTCAGCTCGATGGAAATGGGTGTGAGGGATTGGGGCCTTCTTGATGAGGGTTTATCGACTGAGGGGTAAATGAGTAATTCATATTAACACTTCTTGAGTACATGGACATTGGCTCATGTCAATAATTGTCTAAAAACAGTTTTGATTATAGGTAGAAATATTCAACAGGAAATCAGGGGTCAGTTTGGGGGTAAACCAGTGATCAAATGCACAGCCACCCATGACTTAGAGCAACCCCAGGGGATGAAAAGGAAAATAAATAAGGGGACTAGCACAGGAGACCGGTGGCCTGGGTCTGGTCCTGGCCACTGCCATTGAAAGGCTTTGTGCAGGTTGGTTCAGATCCCTGGGTTTCTGTTTGCCTTTCTGTGATATTGCTGTCGAGTCGAACACGACTCATAGCGACCCTATGAACAAAAAGCCTGAAGCCCCTCTACAACTATGGACATTTATCAAAGTTCACAGAGATTCCAGAGGGATGTTGTTGAGGAAGTGGATGCAGCTCCAGCTTCTGTTTGCCTTTCTGTGAGCTTAGAGGGCAAACAATTCTGGTCTTCCTTTCTCACCTAAAGACACAATTGCCAAACCAACCTAGGGAGATGGCAGGAGAGATGTTTGGCAAAGAAAAAGAAAACAACCGATACCTGGTCATCAGAAGTGCATTTCTCTCTCTGAATGCTGACTGCTTCGTTTATACATCAAGCTTTTGCTCTTTCTTCCTACATCCCCACTGAAATCTTAGTGGAAAGTGAAGAGGACTCCCCTCCCCTCAAAAGAGAATGCAGCTGAGCCTCTGCAAGGTCAATGGTGAGTTCTAGGTCACTTAGCTCCTAAAGGGCAGAGAAGACTGAAAGCCAGGTTTGCCTGACCCCAGAGCTAAACACTCACAGACACTGTGCCGCGTTTTTATCAAACATGACAGGATTCCCATCGCCTCATGCCTGGAAATGAATCAAGAATCACTTTCTATACACAGTGAATTTGTGGAATGAGGTCTGTGTCAAGGAACACACGTAGATCTGGGATAGGGAGTGGAGCATCAGGAGCAGGCCCCCTTTAACGCCAAGACAGACATAATCTTAACAATGGACGTGTGGTGGGTTAGTGCTGAGAACCTGCGCTGCAATCTCAAAGGCATGCAGTTCGAATCCACCAGGAGCTCTGCAGGAGGATGGACAATCTCCTCCCAGGCTAGTTACTGCCTTTGAAAGCCCGCTGGAGGGTCAGCTATGAGTTGATTCTGACTCAACAGCAAACAACAAAGTAGCAATAACAGCTCCGATGTAAACTACCACTACTGAACCAGAGTGGGTGCTCGGGTGAATTCATACATTTATTAATTTAAACATATGAGAGGGCAAATAATATCCATGGAATGTACTGCCAACGTAAAAGCATGAAGTCTGAATCCATCAGCTGCTCTGTGGGAGAAAGATGGGTAATCTCCTTCAGTGGACTTATGCCTCAGAAAACCCGCTGGAGGGTCAGCTATGGGTTGGCTGCAACTCGACAGCACACAACAACAAATACTTGTAACTACATCTATATCTACCGAGTCCTGGTGGCCTAGTGGTAAGAAACTGCACTGTAATCCCACAGGCATGCAGTTCAAGCTCACCATCCATTTCTCAGGAAAAGCATGGGCAAACTCTTCCCATGCGATTTACTGCCTCTGAAAACCTACTGGAGGGTCAGCTAGGAGTCAGTTCCGACTCGATGGCACACAAATCTATCTATACACAGACACACACAAACACACACATGATTACTAGGAGTTAGAATCGATTTATAGCAACTACTGACAATTTTATATATGTGTGTGTATATAGGTCAAAAAAGTCAGTCATTGCCATGGAGTCTGAATCAACCTGTATCTGACCCTCCAGGGGCTTTCAGAAATCACACTGGAGGAGACTGCTGGCTTTCCTCACAGGGACTCTGTACAACAGAATCAAACTCTGCCTGGTCCTGCCTCACCCTCCTGACCTGCACCAGGCTCCCACCCATTTCTGCAGTCGCTGTGATAATCAGTCTCTTTGGGCATCTTCCTCTGCTTTTCTGACTCTCTTGTTTTCCTACCACGATGTCCTTCTCCAGGCACTGGCCTCCCCTGACATGTCCAAAGCATGTGTCACCGAGTCTCACCATCCTTGCCTCTAAGGAGCACTGGCTTCACGTCAGCAGCCCACGATATTCAATATTCTATGCTAACACAACAATTCAAAGGTACCAGTTCTTCTGTGATCCTCCTCATTCATTGTCCACCTTTCAAATGCATATGAAGCAATTCAATGTCCCATACTCACGTCGTATTCCTATTTTGCCTCTCTAAAAGAGTCAGCTACGAGTCGGTTCCCATCCCACGGTACTGACCTATAACCATCATCATTACTGGGCCAGTATTCCTACTGTGTTACTAAGTAAACCAAGGCCGAGACAAGGTACATATCTCCTCCAGGATCTTAGTAGGTAGTTGAGAGGCCACCTTTGGGATGCAGACCTCTCTGACCCAAAGCCACTGCTCTTGCAAGAATTGGAGAAAATTCCTTACTATCCCTTGATAATGTGCTGTGAACTTTCCAGCATGTCATCTCATTCAAATCCTTCACAACGCTTTTTGGAGGAACTGTTATTAGCAGGATCGGTGAGTTTTCACCAGATTGCTGATTTACAGGGGAGGCTGTTGAAGAAGCTGGGTGAGGTGGCTGGTCTTCGGGGACTGTGGACACACCACAGCAGGTCATGTGGGACTAGACAGCCACTTCACTCTGGACAGTGCTCCCTCCGCTTGGCTCGGAGAAGCGCACCTCTGACCCTTGCGTACCTGGAGGGGATGTCCAGACAGAGCTTCTGGAATGTTCCTGGCCTCGCACAGCCTCTAGCCCACCAGCCCCTTGCAAATCCAGGCAATATTCCTGCTGCCAGCCCCCCACCTCCCACCCCCATTACGGCTGCATTCCCTCTGCCCTTGGCACCAGCCTGCTTGTCACAGAGTTTTGCAGCCAGAAATAATCACAGGGTCAAAGTCAGTCAGGAATCTGGGAGCCTCTCAGGTATACACCTCGCTGTGGCAGGATGGGAAGGGTCAGGGGGTTCCCAGAAGACTCCTGAGATACCCCCAAGATGACAGGCCGAGAACCAGGAGGCTGCAAATGCGAAATAAATCCTGGCTCAACGAGGAGGATTAAAAAGTCACCTAGCATGAGGAGAATTCGCACTCCACAAATTCTTCTCGACTGAGTAAACCTCAAGAAATAAAACTAGATTGAGCATGCTTTTAATACTGGCTGCTATCTTTCGCTGGGCTCTGCTCAGTGGCTTGTTAAATATGAAAAGATTTGCCCTGAAGGAGACACGGGGAGAGACAATCTCCTGGGGGCTTCGGCAGCCACCCAGCCCCTCCTGCGTGCACCCCTCCTTTTCTCTGGATCCAAGGCCCCAGTGCCCAGGTCTTGCATACGAGTCTCAAATACCATCAGACATCTCCTCACTGTCTCTCCGCAGAAGGTGTGATCAGAAAAGCTCATTGGAGATGCCAGCAGCTTCCCTTTCTGACCCTGGCTGCCTGAGAGGCAAATTGCATTAGAAACTGACATGCCATTCATCTCGCGAGTACTTGCAGGAACATTTAGCTAATTAAATGATTAATAAATTTAACACTGCTTTATAATTTCATTTAGCTGTGTTGGAAATCACGGCGTGCACGGCGTAGGCGCTGAATGAGATTAGGTGGGAGAGAGGGTTTCGCCGGCTGCCCTAGTAATTGAGATTAGTCTATTACTACAGTGACCTTTTTAACTTTTATATTCTCTTGTTAAAGCGAAATAAAATTTTATTCACTTTTAAGGAATATTTACTTAGAGGAATTTACATGAAATTAAAGAAACACCAAGCCCAGAGGCCTACTGGGTCTCCCCAAGTCCATGCCCTATTTCTTTTTTAATTTTCAAAGCCTCCTGAGATAACCTGCCTGGAGTTGACCAGAAGCAGAGAGAGAAGGGTGAGATTTCAGGCAGTTCACTCATTCGTTTTAAGACACAGCAAGTCACTGGTGCTTCCTGGGCACTGTCCTAGGTTCTAGGGAGACCACAGGACCAAGAATTTAACATGGAATTGGAAAGATTATGAAGAGGACAGACAGAGAAGCAAATAGACAAGAAAATGGCCAAGAGGGATGAGCACACGGCCGAGAATGGGAATGGATGTCTACATGGACTGGGGCTTTTAGAGGACTCCCTATGTGAGGGTCACAGTGGACGTGAGATCTGAACAATAAAGGAGCTGCAGTGAACCACAGAGGGTTCAGGAGGGAGAGCACAGGGGCAGAAGGACCGACGGCCAGGGTGTAGAGGTGGGAAAGTCAACCTGGCATGTTCCAGGAACAGGAAGCCCAGCTTGGTAGGACCTAGGAAGTTAGTGGAAGCTTGAGGCGGTGTCGCAAAGGCAGGAGGCGTAATAGTGAGGGAGGCCCAGCCGGCCACCATAAGGCGTAGGCACTTTTTTTTTAGTGGATTGGGAAGCAGTTGGAAGGTGTGAGACAGGGCAAGTTACCCTCTGATCAGTAGTCCTGCTTCAACCAGGTAACCCTGTTTAGGAAGACACTCTGGTGGACCAGTCTATAGGGAGGTGTGTTGCTAACCCACAGGTCTCCAGAGGTTCCAGTCTCCCAGGAGCTTCGAGGCAGAAAGAGGGAACACAACCACCTGTCACACAGTCTCCTCTCATCAGAGGGCCAGCTATCAGTCAGCTTTCTCCCCATGGCAATGAGTTCAAGTTCTTGAGACCATTTCGAGCAGAAAGAAGACCAGCTTCTTGATATTCTAAGAATAAGTGGCACCCCTGAGCTTCCCTCCCTTTCAGCTCTAAGTTCCAGCCTAAACCGTATTTGGCTGCCTCTGTCCCTCCGTCCATTTCTAATATGCACCCCTCTCTGTTGCCTCGGGGTATTCTCAAAGTGTATCTGATTACCTCCTTCACTGAGGTTCCTTTGATCCAATTTTCTCTCCCCTCCTCCATCCAGAATCAAGATGCTTACATTTGCACAGCTCCTGCTGGTTCTCCCGATTCCCACGCTCATTCCCCCCAAAACCACACAGCCCGTTTCCTGAGGTGCTGCCCTGTGTCACATGCTGTAGAGACAATCTATTTCAGTCCAACATGTAAGGCTCCTTTGTGCTACCTTGCAAGGTTGGTTGGTGGTGTTGATTGCCTCTGAGTCGAGGTGAACTCATAGCGACTCTCTGAACAAAAGACCTTATGCCTCACCATACTATCATTGTTTCTCCAGGTTCATAGAGTTTCCAGAGGCGTGTGGTTTAGGAAGTGGATGCCACTCCTGCTTCCCAACCTGTTTTACAACTGGGAGCTCCACCAAACACTGTCCACAATGGGGAAACATTCTGGTATTTTATATCCTCAGCAAGGTTGGTAGGGTTTTGTTTTCTTTCTTTTCACAGTTTTTACATGGGGAAACTGAGACACAAATTTTATAAAAACCAAGCAATACCACTCAGTTCTAAGTGTCAGAGTTAGGGGTTACAGGATGATAGTGATGTTCATAAATTAAGAAAAATGTTTTCTTATTAATAAAATAATTGAACAGCTCTGCTTGATTGTCTCGCTTTATTTCCTGAGCTTCTAAGGAGAGAGCCCTGGTGGCCTGGTGGGGAAGGAGGTGTGCTGCCAACCCAAAAGCAGGCGTTGTGAACCCCCCAGCAGCTCACACGGCGAGAGATGGACAGGCCCTTCCAGTGTGATTTACAACCTCAGAAACCCATTGGAGAGTTGCAACCCAACAGTGCGGAACAACACGGCTTCCACTTTAGCGTAGGCTGACCTTTTCTTTTCTGTCCCACGATTGTGCTTTGCAAATACTGTTTTTTACAAATTGAAAGCTTATGGGAACACCGAGTTGAGTGAATCTCTAGGTGTCATTTTCTCAACAGCATCAGCTCACTTCCTGCTTCTTTCTCCATGACTTCTGGGTTGTGTCTGCAGCAGGTCAAAGCTTTTGGTCTGGCTGTTGCTCTTTGTAGATGACCGGCGTATGCAAACAGGCTTGTGTATGCACATTATTGTGATGTTTGCTTTATTTGGGGGTTCAGACCTGAGCCTGCAGCATCCCCGACCTGGTCTGCATCTGTACAGTTGCGTTTGTTCCTCTGAAGAACAGGAGCTGAGCTCAAAATCCGGGCTTGATCATGCGGAGTCCTTCTCACAGCGCTGAGGCCAACTTTGTTCCGTGTCTCTGGGAGTCCTCTCATCTTGACGTGGTGCTCTACCAGCCTCAGTCTCTGTCCCCCTTAGTCGCATGGCCCTCAGTCCTTCGTGTGTCTCTTCTAGTTTATAAGGACACAACCCACATTGGACTAGACTAACCAAAGAGCATTTTGTTCTGTTGTGTGACCCTCGATGGAGGCAACTCAACGACATCTAATGAACAACGTGTCAGTATGACCTCGAGTTAGCTGATAACTTCTGCAAAGACCCTACTTCCAAGCAAGGTCCTAGTCACACTTTCTGGAGGCTGAGACTTCAACACCCATTCAAACCACAGCCCTCTTCCCCCCATCCCTTGCTGTGAGCCATGGAATCTGATCCGACTGGCACAGGAGGAGATTGCCCCTCCTTCTCCAGCGGAGGATCTGGTGCATACGAACCTCAAGCCTTGGGATTGCAGCACAGCTTCTTGCCACTAAGCCACCAAAGCTCCCTAGAACCACCTCCTTCTTGTACCCTCTTAACTTGGTGCTCTGCCAGCCTCAGTCTCTGACTTATACAAACCGATTGGGGAGGTGGGGCCTCAGTGCTGTGCTCCATTCTCTTTCCTCTTCTCCCCACTGTGTGGCTTCTCATCCAGGCTTGCTGTTGCTATTGCTGGTCCTTGCCATCAAGTTGTCCACAACTCATAGCTACCCCGTGAACAGCCAGTCTGCACCGCTCCCTCTCCTGAGCCATGGCCGTCATCTCCTCCATGCTCTAGTCCCTGGGACAGTCGCTGAGTCAATCCACCTGGTTGAGGGTCTCCCTCTTCTAGAATTCCTACTTCCTCTAAACCACCTCTGAAATGACTCTTTCACTGGGTTTCTGCGAATGTAAATCTTTAGGGGAGAAGAGTGTCCATCCTGTTCCCAAGGACCTGGTGGATTCAAACGGCCAACCTTTCAGTTAGTATGCAGTATGTAATGTACTTTGCCGTCAGGGCTCCTTAATCTACCTCTTAGGTTAATAAAAATACAGTGCAAGTGCTTAAGGAAGTATGGAGGCCCCTATGTCAGGGACCCAGGCAGCATTCTTTCAGAACAAGGACCCTCCTTCCTAGCATCTGAGGCCTCGCCAAGAAGTCAACTCTTCTGACTTTGCTAAACTAAATATTCAACATTCCGAGTTTTTGCTGTTTACTGTTGTTGGTTTTCTTTTCTCTTTTTTTCCCCATCAGCCCATAGAGCAGATGAAATAAAAAGGTCTTGTACTTTGTAAATGTGGAAACTATAGTAGTTTGAGTTTTAGGTAATTAGGCACTCATCCCTTGGATATCCTTAAGACTCTGAACACACCTTCCCTCCCCTTAATTTTTAAATCCCAGGATACCTGTTGGAAACCCTAAAATTTGTGAGCAATTACCTTCGTAAGCAGTGTTTCTGGAAAATAACATCTGTGTGTGATTCACACTTTTTTCTCCCTTCCAACTTGTTAATTGTCTGGTTGTTAACTCAGACCACTAATCTCACAGTGCTTTACAAATCTGTGTAATTTTCCTTCCAGTATCTTCTACTTGGTGTGCAAAATCTGTCCCCACCTGTGCAATTAAACGATTTTCTGCTTTGAAACAATTCCGAGTGCAGACTTACAGACATCAGCACCTGGTAGTGGTAACATAAAGTCATAAGGAGCGTGAATGAACACTGCCAGTTAGTGAAGGCAAGACGGCGGCCTACCTAGAAATGACAAGCAGGGTCGTCTTGGTCTTTCTCTTTTTAATCTGGCTGTCACTCCAGTGAGAAGGAGTTGCGATGGCAGCATAAAGGCACACTGTTAGAACCTAGCAGCTACTCCAAGGAAGGGAGATGCATGGTGCCCCCGCTCCCTGAGCCCCACTATTTACAGCCTCTGAAAGCTATGGGCCAGCTATGAGTCTGTTCTCCTTTGATGGCACACAGCAATAACAATAACTATAAATGATGAGGGCCGTGACCTCAAAACCCACTGCCGTTACATCACCCTCGACCCACTGCAACCCTCCATCAGGTTTCCAGCACGTTGAGTCTGTAGATGAGAAGACCTTTCTCCCTTGGGGCCACGGGCGGATTTGAACCACGGATGTTGAGATTACCAGGCAACACTTAACTAATGTACTTTGCTACCAGAGCTCCTTAGATAGTGTGACGCTCTCATCTTCCTCAGATGTTCTGAAATCACTGGAGATTTGTGTCTGGGCCTTTCAAAGTGGGCATTCTTCTCTGACCTCTCCTTCCCGTGCTTCTTTCTGTTCCCTCGAACATGAACTTGACATCTCTCCCTGTCCCCAGAAAGAAATACCCCGCAAGGGTTTCGTGTGGCTTCCCTCTGACTTAAAGGGCTGCTTAGGATGACTCAGATCTGACTGAGAACTGTTCAGAAAAAATTTCAGAGGTGATGAAAATGGAAAGGTCCTCTGGTGCTGCAGTGGTTAAAATATTTCATGGCTGACCTCAAAGTTGGCAGTTCAAACTCACCAGCCACTCCATGGAAGAAATGTGACATGTGGCTTTTGTCAAGATTTAACAACCTTGGCAACCTTAAACCTCTACCCTGTGCTGTGGTGTCACTGTAAGTCACAGTTCACTCAGCGACAGTGGGATCTGGTGATTTTGGAAATGAGGGAGTAGATTGCGTTAGGGCCACACTCAAATCCCAGAGCGGCCACACACGCCTGTGTCTCAGGTTCCTTGTGATTCAGACAGGGTTAGGTGAACACGAGGACAGCACCTAACGTGAGCAGGCTGTCTGTGCATTTTGAGGTTTCTGAAATTTGCTTCATAGAAACCAGACTTTGGCTCTGAGTTTTGACTCAGGAAGGAATTGCTCTGTGAATTCAAAGGTACGCTGTGAGAGGCCACCGGCTGCTCCTGGGGAGATGGGCGGGGAATCTCCTCCCATGTTGTTTCCTGTCTCTGAAAACCCACTGCTGGGTCAGGTATGAGTCTGCTCCGAGTTGATGGTACATAACAACAACAAGAACATGGACTCTGCCTAGCTAGCGTTCTCCTCCTTCAGGGTGTCACCTCCCAGCATCCTCCCTGGCACCTCTTTTCTCTCTGAAGAATGGCAGCGTTCTTTTCTATGATCCCATCAACTTTGATCCACTTCACTGTGCTCACTGCAAAGAACTGAAAAGAACTCCTCCCAAGTCTATCACCCTGGGGCAACAGCTGTTGGGCCCTGTAGAGTAGGAACCAACCCATAGCTGACCCTGTTAATCTCCCCAGAAGAGACTTTCCATCCTTCTCGGGCAGAGCAGCTGGTGGCCTTGAACCTCGTGCCTTTAGAATTGCAGTGCAGTTTCTTGCCACTAGGCCACCAGAGCTCCCCAGGCCACTACCTCTCACTTTTTCCAACTTCAAGGGCTTGTATGTTGCTCTGAAGCTGGGAACTAATTCAAATACCAGCACAGTAGCCCCATGGTGGAGGAATTTCAGTGGTGCTTCCAGGCTAAAACCAGCTTAGAAGACAGACTTAGTGATCTACTTTTGAAAACTGGCCAGTGGAAACCCTGGATCACAAGGCAATTTGATCTCATACAGCCCTGAAAGATGAGCCTCGCAGGTGGAAAGGTGCTCAAAATACAGTCACTCCAGGAGCTCAACAATGGGAAGATGGCACAGGGTCTGGTCATACTGTGTCCAGTTGAACATGGGGTCACTGTGTGTAGGAGATAACTCATAAACTTATCAAAAGTGGGGATGTTTTCTGGGGAAATTGATGTTTCTTCTTTGACAAACAAGCAATGCATTTGATAGCCATGCTCACAACAAGGTTAACTTTTGCCTAACAAAATCAAAGCACAATCTTATTTTAGAAAGGAGCATTAAGTCCCACAGAATATCAGAAAGAGTCTCAAATTGGGGAAAATAGAACCGACTTAAAATAAAGATGAGCATCTTCTTTATTACTATATTCTACGACTGCAAACTTACTGTCCATATATATTTTTTTTTTATTTAAGTTCTTTTTTATTTTCCTCCACGCTGGCAAAAGTTCCGAGGAAGCTTAAACTGTCCATATTTTTAAATGGAATGGCTTTATATTTTTAAAAAGTTAGTAAATACTCAGATTACTTGGGAAAATTGAAGTGCTGGCAAAACTGGACACAAAGCTGGAATTCACTGATAGCTGTCCCTACCGATGGGCACCGACACCTCCCGCTGTCTTGTCTAACTGGAAACATGGGTCCAGTGTCCTTTCTGCCTTACAGGTAAGATGGCTTTGCTCATGTCATCTACCCACCTGGTAGATTTTCTCTCTACAATGCCATATAATTAGTAATTAATTATTAACAAGTTCTGATCTCCAAGTGTCTGACGCATGCTGCAGAAAGAAGCCAATGCAGCTTGCTTACCCTGCATTTCCTCGTCTGGTGGTGAAGTATGTAACATAAGGCGCTGTTAACCAAAAGGTTGGCAGTGTGAATCCACCAGCTACTCGGTGAGACAGACATGAGACATCTCTTCTTTTAAAGCTTTATGGCCACGCCATGGAGACCTGGTAGGGAGTCACTGTGAGGTGAGGCCAGCTTTGCAGCAGTGGGTGTGGTTTGTTAGGGAGGTCCTCACGTCTTGGAGAGGGTCCAGCCACAGTGCTCTTCGGAGGCAAGCGTGATGAGGATTTGCCTCACATACTTGGGGCGTGTTGCTAGGAGGGGCTATTCCTTGGAGAGGGATGTGATGCTGGGAAGGGTGGAGGGTCGGTGAAGGAGAGGGACACCCTTAAACAGATGGACTGACACAATGTGTGACGCAGTGGGCTCTAGTGTGTCAGGAAGTGTGAAGATGGCACAGGCTAGGACAGGGTTCAGATCCGTTGTTCACAGGAGGACTGTGGGTCGTACTCAACTCGAGGGCACCTAACAGCAACAACAACAACAATATGTGAAGTTCAGTACTCCAATTTGTTCTTGACCAGTTCATGAACTACAGACCCAGAAAAAGATCTCTTCCACCAATCACAAGAAGATTTTCATTTTTAGTCTTCAAGTACATTAAGGAGCCTGAGTTGTGCAGTGGTTAAAGCTTTTGCCCACAAACCAAAAAGCCTACATTTGAAATCCACAAATTGCTCCACAGGAGAAAGACATAATACGCTTCTGGAAAGATCCATAGTCCTAGACACCCTGCGAGCAGTTCTATTTTATGACTATGTGAGCTGAAATCAACTTGATGGCAGTGGATTATAGGCAGACCCAGTGAGAACAGATCATCATCAGCGAACCCTCATGCTGGTGAGCTTTCCCTGACACGAGAGAGCTAATTAAAGAGGCAGATCTTTGGCCAAGAAAGTCTTTCCTTCTTATGTTCCCATAGTGAACATTCAGACAGACATTCAGAGCCATCACTGAGTCAACTCTGACCTACGGGGACCGTAAGGGCAATCGAGGGGAGCACTGCCAGTTGGTGTCACCCTCACAATCACCAGGATGTCTAAGTCTATCATCGTGGCCACTGTGCCAATCCATCTCACCAAGCGTCTCCCTTCCCCTCACTGTCCCTTCACTTCACCCCATGTGACGTCTCTTCCTGTTGACTGATCCCTCTTGGCCATGTGTCCAAAGTAAGCAAGTTGGATAATGTTCTCTGTGGCCCTTCAGGTTTAAGATGAGCTAATTTCTAGAAGTAGATCACCAGCCCTTTCCCCTTAGTCTCTTACTCTGGAACTTTCCCTGAAACCTCCCATTCACGCAGTACCAGTGGCACAGCTCCCAGCCTCATGCACAAACCAGCATGTACAACAAAGTGACACGTGACTGCTGGCATGAACACACCTGAGGCCCATTTTTGTCCACAGGTGTGATGATGCTGGTCACTGGAGAGTGCAGACCTTTTTTTCCAGTGCTGTGGATGGACAATGGACGGATGGATGGACGATGGACGGATGGATGGATCTGAACCCTTTTATCTGAATCCCTTTGTGAGCCACAAACGCATTTTGCAAGATGGCTAATTGAGTGTGGCAGCAGAGTCCATGCCGATGGAACGGAGTGATATATGCTAAGCAGTGTGAGGCCAGGACTGGGAGTCTGGCCTCCTGCCCTAACCCACTGGCTACGGGCCTAAATGCAGTCGGTGGCTGGACGCCAGCTGAGGGAGAAGCACACACTAAAATATAGGCAGACCGCTTATTTATGAGACATGAAACAAAATGATCACTGGGTTTTTTTTTTTTAAATGCAATTCAAGCTAAGCTCCAAAGTGGCTGATAGGGACCTCGTTAAAAATAGCCCACAGGCTGGGAGCTACACTCTGCCCATTTTGCCTCCAAGCTCTCCTAACCACACTGATGAAATCCAACCAACAAATATTTACTAAGGATTCTCTTTATAGGAGGCATTTGACTAAGGTGGGCGTTGCTGGACAACAGTTAGTCAATGAACAACCAGATATTATTAGCAGGCCACGTTCAAATGTGCAAAAAGACACATGCCATGACTAAGTGGGGTTTGTTCAAGGTATGCAAGGCTGGTGCAACATTCAAAAACCAATCTACGTAATCCACCGTAAGAGCAAACTGAAGAAGTAAAACCACATGGTCATATCAGTTGACACAGCTAAAGTGTTGGCAAAAACTTAATACCCAGACATTATATAGCAAGCACACAAACAAAAACTCTTAATGAATCAGGGGTAGAGAGTCATAAACAAAAGACCTATAGCTAAGCCCCTTAGGGTTAACCCAGTGAAAGGGTTAATGTTTTCTCCCCCGAGATCAGAACCAACGCAAGGATGTCCCCCCACCCCCCGGTCTCCACTCTTAGTCCACATAGTATGGGAAGTTTATCCAGAATTGCCAGACGAAGAAGCAAATCTGTTAGAAGAAGTGCAGCCAGAATGCTCCGTAGGAACCAAGATGTCAACACATAGAGTCACATATTCTGGACATGTTCATGCTCAGTGAAGGAGAGGATCCAAGAATAAGACAGAGTCCTCAAGGGTTGACACAGTGGCTGCAAAAATGGGTCCAAACTCAAAAGAGATTGTGAGGCTGGTGCAGGACTGGGTACGGTCTCATTGTGTTGTACAAAGAGTCCTAAGTTACACCCAGCTCAAGAGCACCGATTGGCAACAGCCACTGCAACAGAACAAGCAGATGAAATAAAGAGTCATACCGATTGGAGAGAAAGAAGAAGATTCTATTTCTCAATGGTATGGTTGCCTATATAAACAATCTCTCAGATTTTTCTCCCCCCAAATAGCCCTAGAATGAATAAATGAAAGTAGAAAGGTTGTCAGATCAAGACCCAAAAACTCTTAACTCTGTACAAGGAAGACAGGCAATCTTCTCCTGTGAGATTAACTGCCTCTGAAAACCTGTGGAGGGTCAGCTATGGGTCGATTATGACTCGATGGTACACAACAACAACAACAATAAAGATGAACGCACAGAAATTCTCAATACAACATCCTCGATAACGGCTCCAAAGAAAATGAAGTGCTTAGGGATACACTGAACCAACCACGTACAGGACCTCTATGCTGAAAATCACAAAATGTTGGCAAAATAATACAAAGACATAAATAAATGGGGTGATATATTGTGCTCATGGAATGGAAAAATCAGTGTAATAAAGATGTCAGTTTTCCCCAAAATGATCTATATGTTTAATGTCATTCTTAGCAAATTATCAGTGAGGTTTTGAATAGAGATACAGAAAAACTTCTTCGAGCATGTTAAAAGCATTCACCATAGAACACCAAAACAACCTTGAGAAAGAAGAATGGGAGAAACCTCTCTTCTTGGGCCTTCAATTAAGTATAGCATCAATCATCTCTCATTAAAATGTCAACGAAAACTCTGAAATTACTATTATCCTTGTTTTGTAGAGAAGAAAATGGGAGGTTCAGACTTGATCAGAACTATGCTTTGGTTGGGGTTGGCCACTCCTCAAAAGCTGTCAGGATTTCAAAGCTCAAGCCCTTTCTAATTTGCTATATCAACGGTATTCTAGCGGTGAGACGCAGCTACAGAAAGCCAGTCGAGCCAGGCCCGGAGGAAGGGTGGCGAGGACAGAGGCTTCAAGGGGAAACAGGGTGGATTAAATGTGGGGCATTAAAGACGGCTTCTCATGGAGGGTCCACCTACAGGGTCACACTGACTTCTCAAGCAAAAATGACTCACAAAGAAAACAGGAAGAAAGACAATGACCCTTCTTGGCTTTTGTTCCCTCTCGATTATGTTCAAGTTTGTCCCCTCTAGATTATGTTCAAGATAACCCAATCCAACAACGCATCCCACTAAATGTTAACTTACTTCATAGCATAGATTCCTTTTCTATTTCCTTTGAAATGCAAATTACCAAGAATCTAGAGAAAATAGAGTGGGTTATCTTAGTTCAAAAAAAATCCAAGCCTCTACAAACGATTATTTCATAAGAGAATTACAAAATGGCTAATATTCTTCCTTCAAAGCTTAGCTTTCAGGGGTTGACCCTTGTTTTACTAAGTGTTTGATGGTGGAATTTTATCCTATCATAGAATGTGTGTGATTTAAAAAACCAAACCAACCTACCCCTTTAAAAATCATATAACCTTCTTTCTTACACGCATTCTTCCTCTATGTCTTCTTAAATAACTTATAATTTTTTTAACACTATGAATGGATTTTTTTTTTATTTCAACAGGTACCTGTCCATTTGTGAAAAGCAGGTGATTTGTATATCATGATCACTATCTTATGCCCTACCAATTCTCCAATTGATCTTTTCTTATTGCCAGGAAGTTTTACTAGAATCTTTTCACTTCTCCAGAATCACCAGTATATACTATTGACACAAAGACATTGTTTCGCTTTGAGGTGGTGTGTTGGTGATTTTTTTCCATGAGTTAAGTCATACTTTTTTTTTTGTCTGACGGTCTTAGTTGAAACTTCCAAAACAACATCAATATTGACAGTGCTAGAGAAGATCCTTGTGTCGTGTCTGATGCAAACGGAAAGTTCTGTACCACTCTGTGTTTAGAATAAACAATGTCAGCCGGCGGTTTCTCATACCATTCTCGGTTACACGGAAAGTGTTTCTGTCTCTGTTTCACTGAGCCCTTGTTTGTCTCACTGTGACGAATAAGCTGGTGCACAAGCCTTTTTCGCATCCCTGACAAACCCATCGAGCTACCCTTTGACTCTGTTCTATAGTGAGTTACAGCAATAGAGAGGAAAAACAATAATAAAGAAATGACACTGAAGTTTAATTAGTTCTCGTAAATCATGCATTGACACCCTTTCAGTGAGTCCCATTCCGGGGTAAGTGGCAACTTTCAACAAAATCTAGCAAAGCTCTAACCTTCCTCAGAGGCAGAAATGTACAAGTGGAATTTTACACTTTCTTCAGCTCATACAGTAATCAATGGTTTTATAAGGATCTGGGAGAGACAGAAGAATGAGTATTAATTATAAAGTCAAAAGTGTTATCTCTAACCCCTGAAGAAAAGAGAATATTTTGAGTGCCTGTGAAAAGGCGAGGCTTTCTGACGGCATACCGTGTTGGCTGGCGATGTAATGGCCGCAGTTGGAATCGCTATGGGAGAAGGGTGGCAGTCTCTCAGCCACAGAAACTGGCTGGAGGGTCGCTATGATTCAGACTCGACTTGGCAATAGTGGGTTTGGGTTTCGGCTTGGTAGGAAAGCTCTATAGTCTACTCCTCCTGTAACTCCTGTTAGAGGCTTAACACGAAACTGTACTTAGAGGCAGAATGGTTTGAATGAAAAGAAGCTGGAATTCCTGACCTACCTAAACGCCAAGGGTGATGGTAGGTCTTGACTGCCATCGACTCACAGGCTCCTCAGAACCTTCCAGACAAAACATTGCTCTTCTTCAGAGGAGTCCTGGTGGGTAAGAGTGTTCAACAACACACGATGCCCAAGGGCATGGACTTCCTACCAGCCAAAGGGGACGGGAAACCTGGCTTCAGGCCACCACCAGTGGTGTGTCCTTGAGCCAGCAACCCAGCCGTACGAGCTTCCAACTTCTTGCTGGTATAATTAAGACAACCCAACATCCATGCCCCAGGCATGCTCTCAGGGGTATGTGAAACCCTACACACCAAGTCCAGGTCAGAGAGCATAATAAGCATTCAATAAACAGGGTTCATATTCTATGTGTTATCATAAATATTTTAATTCTTTGTACCGTCACTTACATGACTTTTTAAAAAAAATTTCTCGTGGGTTTTTTTCCTTTTTTCTTTAATGAAAGTTTACAGAGACTTTGGATTTCCATTCATTCATAGTTGCACAATTTCCTCCCTGCCCACCCCTCCCCCACAGTTCGCTTTTCTCTTTGAAAAGTAAAAAAAAAAAAATTCTTTCATTGTTATACAATCATTCTGGACACTTCACAATAATACCTAATCATATATTCCTCTTACAGAGTTCTCTCCTTCATCTGTTGCAATGCAGTACACATTCTTTATCTCCTCTTACTTTCCCCCCAGCTCCGATGTCAGTTCCTTTTTTAAGGGCTCTGAGCAAAATCATCCTGGTGACCAAGAATAAGTCGCCAACAGAAGTCACTCAAATGGTTCTCACCGGCTAATAAAATCTAATAAAACCCAAAAGTATCCACTTAGGCAAGCCACAGGCGTGCACGGCTGTTCAGGTAAGTCATAAAGTCTTCCCTGCAGCTGTTACAATGACTGATCCTCAGCCACAATTAAAATTCAAGAAATCCACTGACATTTTAATAGGACAAATAATTTAAATGTGTTTAATGTGTTAGGCGGTAACTGTTTTTGTGATATGGCCTGACAGGTTTGGGAAGTTCCCAAAAACGAGAGAGAGAGAGAAAGAGACGTGATCCAGGAAGGTGGAGGGGGTGAAGAGAAGGAGCTGGCTATCTTTAGGAGGAACCCTTGTGGTGCCTGGAATGGACCACTTAGTTTTGAAGACCAGAACCAGTCACTTAGATATCCAAGGGTTCTCTGTCCCCCTCTTTTGCCCAATCATCGCTGAGATGCTACTGGGAACTGTTAAAGCACTGATGTCGTTCCATTAACCACAGGAATTGTTTAGGGCTAAACAGATCCAAAAAAAGAGAAAACTGAGAGGTAGAAGGCTCTGATATTCATGCTAAAACTCAAAACAAAAACGGTCTCATCAATAGAAAACAAGCGCCGCTGAGCCAGAACCGACTCACAGATGAGGGGTTTTGTGAGGCTGTGACTCACACGGGAAGAGACTACTCATCTTCCTCTGCGAAGCACCGAGGATTCGAGCTGCTCGCTTTGGGGTTGGCAGCACAGTGTCCTGTCTTTTAGGCCACGAGAGTGTCCCACTATGAAGTTAGATCAATGAAAAGCCATCCAGAGACGTTCCAGGATGTGGTGGTAAGTATTTAATAACCAGTATTGGAGTCGTTTGGGAGACACGATTGGGTAGCACTTAACCAGTTTCTATGGCATAAACATTCTCACACTGGCTGATTCTGAGCCAACTATGGGATGCCTGGCACCAAATGTGGGGAGATACGCAGAATGGTGCAACCTTCTCCAGCACCCCACTCAGGCCACCTCTACACTGACCTTCTATGTCACTTGCCCTTTTCATAGGCATCAAGGTGCCCGCCACTAGTGGCAATCATTTCACGCATGTGTTGTTCCCTTGCATTTCACCTGTGCTCTGTCCCCTCCAGAATGTGAACCCCAGGTAGTCTAGTCAAAACTATGTCTCCTTGGTCACATCTAAGTCGTCCATCACTCCTCTGGACCAAGGACTGACAGGTAAGCTCTAGCTCATTAGCATTTGTGGAACGAAAGCATCAATGAGAGGAAGAGCGAAAGGGGGAGGGAAACGAGGAAGAGGGAGAAGAAGAAGGGATGTGTGCCACGTGGCCTGTCTGGGGTCCCTACCGCCCTGTCCTCCAGCATCACGTCCTGTGGACCTTCGATCTTCCGGTGGGTTTTCAGAGGCAGTAAATCCCAATGGCTTACCACCAGGCCACCAGAATGCAAGGGCTGTTCAATTTTTTCCTTTTAAACTTCACTTCTTTCCTTTGCAAGTCAGAAACCAAACAAGCTCCCCACTAAATCCCAGTCCTCACGTAGAGCTAATGTGTGGAGCCCATGTGAGTGACAAGGAGGATCCCCAGCTAGAGAGGAGCTGGTTTGTTTGCGGATAGATGGAGAGAGGTTCATGGCCACAGGGACAGATGTCAGCTTCATGAGACGGCTGTGCTTCCTATCTGCGTACAGTTCATCTGCAAAGTGCACATTTAACAGACACAAGATAAATTCCCGCTTGGAGGCAGAGGTAACAGAGAAAGACTGAGTGCGCTGAATTCCAAAAGAGAAGCACATCGCAGGTCGTAGAGCTGCAAGCGATGATAGGATGCAGTGGGAACATGAGAATCCCAGAGTAGGTGGTGAGCAGAACTGGAGATGGGTGCCACAGGGGGTTTGTCTCTGAGCCCACACAGGAGGAATCGCACACGTCTCTTCTCAGAACACAGAAGACTTGGGTCATTCTGGCCATCCCTGTCCATGTGATTGCCAAGCAGTTCCTGGCGAGTCGACCTTGATGCATGGCGACCCCGGGCCTTTAGGGTAGAACTGTGCTGCCCAAGGCTTTCAGTGGGTGGTGGATCGCCAGGTTGTTCTTCCACGACCCCTGGAGGTGGACTAGACTCTAGCTCGTCCTTAGTGGCCGGCCATGCTGGCCATTCACACTGTTTGGGGTCTGCTTCGTGCAGCACGCGCACGGAGATTCGGGAAGAACCTGCAAGTCTGGTTTGACTGGGCTGTTTACTTGGTGGCTGCGCTGCTGGTGGTCAGCTCCAACTCCCCGCAGCCCTGTGTACGATAGGGCCTGATCCCTGCCAACCTCACCATCTCTATCTACCGTGCTCAAGCCCAGTCCCGCAGTCACCACGACAGTCCAGCCCTTGAAGGTCCTTCTCGCCGTACTGACCCTTTATTTTCCCCGCATGATGTCCTTCTCCAACCAAGGACGGCCACTCCTGACAACACACACAGAGGATGCGGGATAAAGGCTCGCCAGCCTTGCTTCCTCGGAGCTGCTGGCTGCATGTCTTCCCAGAACAGTTTGTTTGCTCTTTTGGCAGCCCAAAGTGCTTTCAGTACAGTTCTGCTGCTGGGAAGAAATTGACGCATGTTGCCAATTGCTTTTGAGAGCAGAGTATATGCAACAAACATCCCCTAACAAAAGCTGGGTAAGGAGCTCAATGTGCCAATAGATTGAGACTTTCTTGGGACTCGAGGTGTCTGCGGCAGATGGGGTCAGCCGCCAGGGAGCACACCACACCGACGGCGGTGCCAGCATGACCAGACACTCACAAGTCCCCGACTGGGGGAACCACAGCCTTGCTTCTCTGACACCGTCTATGGGGAAGAGCTCAGCTAAGCTGCCACCCAAAGGCAGGAAGTTCTATTCCATCCATTTCCCCAAGGGAGAAAGCGAGGCAATCTCCTCCTGTGTGATTTACAGCCTCTGAAAATCCGCTAGAACCACTATGAGTCAATGATGGGTTTGGGTTTAATGAGTTAAGCAAGTCTTGGTGATTAAAATGCCTGGCTGCCAACCAAAAGATAGGCAGTTCAAATCCACCCGCCAGTCTGCAGAAGGGTGTGGAAGTTCATTCCTGCAAACTCAGCAACCTTGGAGATTCTGGGGCAGCTCTGCTCTTTGTGACAGGGTGCCTGTGGGCAGGAACCAACTTGACATTGCAGGCTGGGCTCCTCGTTTTGTTTTGATTCGTTTTAGTGAGTGAGACTCATTCTCAGGAGGAACAACAACTTTCATAAGCAAATCCTGATTAATTATTTTGAGAATTTGAAAACATTACAACTAAGTATTCAGAGCTCGGTTTTGTTTGACTGTGATTCTTAAAGGGGCAAAACCAACAAAACCAAACAAAGCTCATGTGATTTCCAGAGCTAGACTCCCAGGAAGCCTGAGGCCACCACATTTGGGCATTAGTAACAATGAGAGATAAACTTATTTTGCAGACATTTCAACCTGGCTTGCCTTGGGGGGGAAAATATCCAAGGCGATTCTCTGGCGCGAGATGTCAAATTAATTGCAGGCAAAGTGTGTTACAGTAATTCACTTGGCAGTTTAAACAAAACCGAGAGACCAGCATTAAACCGTAGCCCCATATGCCAATGAGGCATCAGGGCCCAGCTCGGAGGATGGATTCTGACCGTAAATCTCACCTGTTTTATCTTGATCAGCAACACCTGCAGACGACCTGTCCCCCCCTCTGCATTATGTCACATCGTTTATTTGCCCTCTTCAGAGGCACGCTGATATATAAATCCCAGGTATGATGATTATTCTTTTGCACTATTATTATGAGTTACTATTATTACTTCCCTGTGACACAGGGAACGGGGCAAGCGAAGCCTGTGGATGAGATGGAAGCGGGTGTAAACGTGGATGCAGGGGACCATCTATCTTCATTCAGGGCAGTTTCCGTAATATTTCAGGAGAGAAAGGTCAGCCATACTTGAGGGAGTTGAGACGTGTAGATGCGGGCTGTGAACGGGTGGCGGGGAGCCTCCCCGTGACCGAATGGTCTTGGTCCTCAGTCAGCTCTCTGCTCTTCAAAGCCAAGTACTTTATGAGATCTCCGAGCATTTTCAATCCTCCTGCCCTCACTGGGTCCCTGCTAGGGGCTGTGTCTTTGCAACCCTTGAAGATACAAAGGAAGACACTTGTCCAGAGGCTCCTAGTCTAAGTACTAGTGGGTGAGAGTTGTCTGGCAGCATAGTTGGTAGGCGGGCTTCTAAGCAGCAAAGTCAGCAGTTCAAATCCACCAGTGGCTCTTCGGGAGAAACACAAAATGAGGACGCACTTCTTCCTTCTGGATGAAGGGGAAGAGTGTATCAGGGCAGCCTTCCTGAGGAGGTGACCCCAGAGCGGCACCAGGAAAACAGAGTTGAAATGGGGAGTGGTGTCCCAGGACAAGGGCAAGGCATTGTACAAGGCCCTCCAGGGTCCCCCATGGGCCCCTGAAAGGCTTGAAGCCTGAGAAGTGGATTCATGTCTTCAAGCGAGAGGCCTATGACTAATCCCACATTTTCCTATGGCTGCAGCACCATGCTCTCGTAACATAACACCTTCGCAGACTTGAAGGACTTCCTCAATCGACTCCTGGCCTTTGGAAAGTGGGGCATACAAGACAAACACACGAGGCCTATTTGAAGGCACATGCGGTGTTCTCAGGGAATGATTTCTGGCCCAGGCCTCGGCCGGGACGCACAGGGCTCAGGCTGTCCATCATGGGCTTGAAAGGTATGAACAAGAGCCCACGCTGTCCAGGGAGAGGGTTTGCATCAGACATTCCCTGTCTCGGAATGTCACCAAGTCTGCCTTCATCTGGAATTCTTTCGACCAATTTCATCCCTCAAGCTTCAAAGTTGGTGTAGTCTTTTTTTATTATTTTCCCTTCCCCTTGATGTTGCAAATATGTGGTCCTCATCCCCCCACCTCCTTCAGCTCAGTGTTTGTGGAGGCAGAAGCCCAGCATTCCCAGGACGGGAGCCAGAAGCAGGACCTGCATGCAGCACACCTGGAAATCATCCGAGCTACAGAGAGGGGGAGGAGGAGATGGGGGGGGAAGTAGAATTGGGGGAGTAGGAGATAGCAATGCCCGTTCCTTTGCCAACCCTGATATTCTTTTTTCATTCTGCCAAGCAGCTAACAAGCACATACTTTCTAAAATTCCCCAAAGGTGGAGAAATTTGGGGCTCAGGTGTGGCACTGAGTGTGTGAACGTAAACAACCTGAGGAGGGACTTAAATGTTCTGACAGCCTCAAATGTTCTTAAGGAGCCCTGGGAGTTACACATACTAGCCAAAAGGTAGACTGTTCAAATCCACTCAGTGGCATTGTATATGTAAGACCTGGTGACTTGCTTCCGTAGAGATGACATTCAAGAATGTTCTACGGAGCAGTTTTACTGCCACATCGGGGTGCCATCCACTCAGGCACCCAAAGACAGAGCCTGGGGAGGTGAACTCTACACGAGTTTTATTAACAAATCTTGTCCAAGTTCTCAAGGAGCTCAGGTGGCAGGCACAGTGCACAATGTCTGCGGCTGCTAATCAAAAGGTCAGTGGCTCTAATCTACCAGCTGTTCCTTAGGAGAAAGGAGGAGGCAGTCAGTTTCTATACTGATTTATGGCCTCAGTGAGGAGGTGAAGGGTCAGTGGGAGGCAGAAGTGACTCGGTGACAGTGGCTTTTCTAAGTTATCAGCCACGATAAACCCAAATTCAAGTAAGACACTCACTGACTTAAGGTTCAGGTAGGGAGTTCTGATAGCGTAGTGGGTGAGGAGTTGTGCTGACAACCCAAATGCAGATGGTTCAGATCCACCAACTTCTCCATGGGATTAAGATGAGCAGTCTCCTCCCGTGTGACCTACAGCCTCTTACAACCCACAGAAGAGTCAGCAAGAGTAAACTGAGTTGAAGGTGCCTGCGTTGGCCATCTTATGTGCTTGTTTTTGAAATGTCTTGTCCAGCCTAGTGAGCTTCTTTGCTCCAGTTCAAGACCTTATACTCCTTTTTTATATTGAAAATATGCATGGTGATTATTAGGCTTCTCTAGGAAAAGATGGGCAAGCCATGGACAAACCGTGGCTATTAACTGTTTTAAGATACGGGACAAAAGCACCAGCTTACTAAAATGGAAATAACATATGTTGCATCTATCAACTACAGACACCCGTAAAACTTGAAGTCCTTCCTGAAACCGAGCAGATTTCTATTAAGTAAGTGGAATTGACTGGGCGATGGGGGGGGGGGGTCTGCAGCTAATCCCTGAAGGTTTAGGGCCATAAGACATCACATCGCCTCAATTCTGGTGTCTCATTTCAAAACACTGTTGCCTGCCTATTCTCCAGATAAGAGGGTTGATTTGGTAAAATAAATTTTTATTTTATATTGGTTTGCTTACAAAGTATACATTGTGTTTCATACTATCCTTCAAGAATGATTTCTTTTTATTTATTTAATGCCACTGACAGTCCGACAGTTTACTTATCCGATTTCTCTTGAACTATGTCAGAAACATCAGAGTTGTTGGCAAATCACAGGTATATGTTGAACTGTTTATTATGAGAGAGGTGGTTTTTCTCCATTGTAAACCAGAGAGCTCAGGCACCTGCACACTGGGTCACCTGCTTCAAGTGACACCCCTGAAGGACTAAGTGACCCCATATGAGGAAGGAGAACAGGGCAAGTTCTGGTCTACCGCTCATAGGGTCTCTATGAGGGCAACTTCTGGTCTACTGCTCATTGGGTCTCTATGAACTGTTGTGGACTTAACGGGAAATAATAACATGCTGCTGCCAACAAAAAGGGAGGTGGTTTGAACCCACAGGGCTCTCTGGGAGAAACAGTTGGAGAAGCTCCCAGAGGTATTTCTATGATAGCACAAGATATCCTTTTGAGTTGGAATTGACTGAATGGCCCCTTACAATAACATCATCATCTTCTTTTCCCCCCAAATGACAATTCCTTATCCACATGAGTAGGAAACGTTCTGGGTGTGACAGTCATACCCCCTGGTTTTTGTTGACTCACCTGGATGCTTCAGTTAGAGTTCCTGCTTAGGGGAGGTTGGCTGGCAAAGGCCAGTTTTTGAAAATTTAAGACCTGAACTGTGCTTCTGAAAACTCACTGTGCAGTCCACATACACAAAAGCATTCATTTGAAAATTGCTGCATTAAAAAAAAAAGTGCTGCAAAGTTGCAAACAGATGACAAAATATTTGTAGCAGCTGATAATGGATGGTTTCTTTTATCTATATAACACTCTTACCAATGAATACAAGCAACTCAATAGAACACTGGACCAAGGATATGCAACAGGCACTTCAGAACACAAGACATGGAACTGGGGGGGAAAAAGCCCAACTTCACTCACATTTATAAAATGAAAATAAAGATGATGACGGGGGTTTATAGATATGACTAGTTGCTATAATTTTTAAAAAGCACTTCAGGTCAGGGTCGGGGGGGAGGAACAGATACTTCATGGTGGAGTATGTGTAAAGACATTTGAGGAGGTCAAGTTTGAAACATCTATAAAAAATTGAGGGGAGCTCTGGTGGCCGAGTGGCAAGAAGTTGCACTGCAATCCCAGAGGAACACGGTTCGAATCCACCAGATGCTCTGCCGGAGAAGGAGGCGCAATATCCTCCTGTACCAGTCAGATCTGATTTGACGGTACACGCACACGAAATAATAAAAAATTAAAAAAAAAAAGAAAAAAAAAAATTGAAAGCATGTCTCATAGATCCAATGATTTCACTTCTAGGAATTTACTCTGCGTGCTGATTGATATACGTGGTGACGTATGACAAAATGAAGTCTGAAGCTTATTCACTGAAGCATTGTTTATTAAGCTAAAGATTAAGAGTAACTTAAATATCCTTTAGTAGGTAATTAGATGAATAAATGATGGTATTAGATGAATAAATGATGGTACAGAAATACAAGGGAATACTGATGAGCCTTTTAAAAATATTAGATAGATGTTGTTGTTGTTGTTAGGTGCCATCAAGTCGGCTTCATCTTATACTGTCTCTATGTTCCAGAGATTACTGCCAGGGGAGAGAGACACACAGAAATTGAAATACGTAAACAGGTAGTAAAGGACTTATGATTGGGATCCATTCCAATCACTCATAGGTCAGTTCTGATATAAGTTGAATATCTCTTTTTTGGTACCAGTATCTTTATTCATTTGATCTTTGAAGGTCTGAGTCTGAATATCTAAGAATGAACACAACAGCAAACTGGACTGTAGCACTCTCCGCAGTACATGATGCTACCAAGAAAATGTGGGGGTGGGGGGAACCACCCAGATGGTCTTAAGTGTGCTTTGTTGTAACTCAAACACATCTTAACTTGGTTTGTATACACAGGACCCTGTTGTTCACTGCCCTTGAGTCCTACTCGTAGCTGACCCTCCAGCGGGTTTTCCGAGGCTGTATATTGTATGGGAGGAGACTGCCCATCTTTCTCCCATGCAACAATTGGTGGATTCCAACTGTTGTCCGTGTGTGTGTGTGTGGTTCACAAGGCCTCTATGAGTTGTAGTTGACTTATTGGCATCTAACAAAATGTTTCTGTTAAGAATCCCTGGTAACATGAACAGTTAAGCCCTTCACTGCTAACAAAAAGGTTGGAGCTTAAAGGGGAAAATACATGGAAAAATGGTTCTGTGAAGATTAAAACCGGAAAGCCCTGAGAGATATTTCTATGAGAAATATATAGAGTTCTGGCGACCCAGTGGGTACCAATCCCCAAAGACACACAGTGAGTCCTGTGAGCTGCTGCATGGAGAAGACAGATGATCTCCTCCTGTATAACTGACCACCTCAGAACACCCACTGGAGGGTCAGCTCTGAGTCAGGTTCAACTCGATGGCACACAACAACATTACATATATTGTTTCAAGGACTTTTTCAAAGTGCTAAAGAGCAAAAATCTCAGTTAAAAGACTAAGGTCTATCAGAGACAAATCGAGAGATTTTCTATAGCTTACTATGCATCTAAATGCTGGACAATGAAATACGGCAGACTTAGGAGGAACTGATGCCTTCGAATCGTGGTGCTGGTCTAAAGCGCTGAATACATCATGGATTGCCAACAAAGCAAACAAATATAGCTTGCACAAGTGCAGCTATGGTATCCCTTAGAGGCAAGGACGGCGAAACTTCCTCTCACATACTTCGGGCATATTGTCTGAGGCAACAGTCCTTGGAAGAAGACATCACACTGGGAAAAGTGGAGGCTCAGATAAAAAGGAAGACTAAAGACGATGGACTGTGAAAGTAACAACACACTTGAAGGGTCTTCTTGAATCACAATAAATGTAATTATTATTAAATTTTTAAAACCACCCATGTTAAAGTTGAGGGAGCTCTGGTGGTGTAGTTTGTAGGGAGTGGCGCTGCTGACCCCCAAACCTGACCTATCCAGCCGTTCAAATCCCTCAGCTGCTCCGAGGGAGACAGGCCACTATCCTCCCACCTGATTCAGGGCCTTGGAACGTGCTGAAGTATCAGCCGAGACTTGGTTCTGATTCCACAGTCGTGACAGTGAGAGACTTGAAGGTGTGCTAAGTATGCAGGAGTCCTTCTCTGCCCCCTCTTCCTTCAAGAGAAAAAGAAAACCTTTGCATATTGGCAATTAGCACTTCTGCCGAGAATGGCAGGCTTGGTTGGCCTCCTCAAGTCGGCTCAGGGCTTTAGTGGACAGGGACCCCCGACTGTGGCTGAGCAGCAAGGCTGGGACACACACTGTCCTGCAGGCTTGCTCAGACAGTCCAGCATCAGAGCCTGGCTGGTGGACCTGCTCTGAGGGCCTCTCCCCCCAGGGCTTGCTGGGATCCCGGGATTTTTAAGTAAATCCTCTTGCTGGCAACCACACTGAAAAACCTATCCTCATGATTCGGTCCTTTTTTGGCACCATGACCTAGGAAACACACTTGTAGAGAACCGACCAATGGCACTTCCTTCTTTTCCATGTTTCAGTCCAACTCCACGCGGCGTGTGTTTAATTAAATGATGCATTTGACCAGTTCCTGTTAGTAAAACCTCATGCGCTGCTAGAACACTTGGTGGCTTTGAAAAAGGACTGACGCGATCTACAGCTCCCCCCACGCAGGCCAGGAGCAGCGGCGGAGGAAGGAGCACTGGGCTTGCCTCTGACCCGCCTACAATGCTCAGCACCAAAAAGGCTGCGCCTCGCCCTCCATTAAAAACAACAATAATTTAAAAACGTGAATGAGGGGGCAAACGGGCACCCGAGTTAGAGAAGTTAGAATATATGAAATTGCAGGTAATCTGCTCTGAGGCCTCACTGTTAGAAACCATACCCCTTCTTTTTAAGCATTTCTAATCCCTCCCACCATTTAGGATCACAGATAATGCAACAGGCTAAGTACTGGTCTGTTAACTGAAAGGCCAGTGGTTCAAACCCACCAGTCGCTCCAATGAAGACAGCTTTGGCATCTTCTTCAGTCAGCAATGTTGCACCCGATAGGGTCGCATTAGGTCGGAACTGACCTGACGGTAGTGGGATTCCCTGACATTCAAGCTGCTTTCATGGTTCAGTATCATTTCCAAGTTTCCCCCCAGTTAAGAAGCAGATGTCAGGGTTCACCAGGAAATCAAAAGGGGACTTCGAGTTCAGAAAGGCAGCTGGTAGTTAAATAACCTTCCAGCCAAGAGCAGAGGGTTGTGGTCCGAAGGACAAGGTCACAGGATCAAGGGCTATGAGGAGCCTGAGATGTGTTTCATGAGATCCATAAACTGTATGCCTTCACGAGCTTAATTGCATCAGTAAAGTTGTGGGGAGAAGTAAATAAACCCAGGCCCACGCCATGCTGAATTAGCAAAGGGAAAGGTCCCTCCCCAGCACACAGCTTCCCTGCAAAAGCTCTACACAAGAAGAATCTAGAAGAACTGTTAGACTGTGATGCCAGCCAGGCTGAGCTATTGTCCTTGCTGTTGTTTTAGGCCGTTGAGTCAGAAGAGACTCCTGGCTGACCCTCCAGTCAGTTTTCAGAGACTACAAATCTCACGAGAGGAGATTTCTCATCTTTCTCTCTCAAGAGTATCTGCTGGATTTGAACCATATGCCTTTGGGTTGGTAGTGAAATTCCTTACCCATTAGGTCACTAGAGCAGGAGGACAGACAGAGGTAAATATCATGGCTGCTGAGCCTTGGGCAAAGCTGAACTGCCCCACCACTGTCTCATCTCTCCATCCATCTGTTTCAAATCCTGGTTGGAGGCATATTTATGTGATAAAGAAAAAAAAAGCTATTTTTCTTGGCCAATTCAGTCAGCGGGACACTCTCCTCTGGAAAGCTATGGCATGATGTTTACAGAAGCACCTGCAGAATGGAATTTGGAAAGAAGGAGGTTGGAGTGGCTTTCATGTTTTTAAAGCACTCCAGGGACTCCTTTTAAAACTTTAAAAAAAAAAAGACAATTTAAGTAATAATTTAGCAAATTCCTGAAGGAATTAAAAAAAGAAAAAAGTAGAGGTATCTGAAGGACAGAAAGAGGGAGAAACTATAGAGAGTGAATATGACAGCTGCAGATCAGGTCAGGAAACAACCTCAGAACATTCTAAAAAGCATCCCAGCCCTTTGTCTAGACCATGTGAAATGTGGTAAATAACTTTGCAGAATAAATACCACTATTTCAACAATCGCTTATTTAAGGTGTTCTGACGGCCTAGTGTATTGCGTGTTGAGCTGCTAAAGGACTGGCAGTTAGAATATTCTTCTGCATCCTTGGAGAACACGTGCAGTCTGCTCTGATTACAATTTACAGCCTCAGGAACTGGAGGGAGGCTCGCCGTGGGTCAGGACCGAGTTGACGGCAGTGCGGCTGTCTGTTTTGAAGTAGGCTTTATGTAAGGTCATACAGTGGGTTAAGGTGCGGGCTACTACTCAAAAGATGGGCAATTTGAACCCACCAAGACTCTCCTGGAAAGGGAAAGGAAGCATTTTGTTACTGTAAAGGCTGATGTTATTAGGTGCCATTGAGCCATCTACAACTCACAGTAACCCTACGAACAACAGAGCTGAACCTTGCTCTATCTTGTACCATCCTTATAATCTCTTTTATGCTCAAGTCTAGGGGAGTCATCGTGTCCATCTGTCCCTACGTGCGAGTCACCGTGTCCATCTGTCCCTACGTGCGAGTCACCGTGTCCATCTGTCCCTACGTG
>NW_006399822.1:7801069-7823573 GCF_000299155.1 Elephantulus edwardii
ACTTTTCCCAGTCTGAGGTCTATTTCCAAGGACCAGCCCCTCCTGCTAACACCCCAATATATGTGAGATGCCATTCCACCAGCCTTGCCCAGGAGAAGCACCCTGGCTGCACCTTCTCCGAGGCAGACTTGTATGACACCCCTTGGAAATCCAGGGAGCAGTTCCAACTGTCCCATGAGGTTTCAGAGTCAGGGTTGGCTTGACAGCAGGGAGAGAGTATAACTCAGATAAGTGCCCATGAACAGTTCTGTGATGGGGGGATTATTGTTAACTGAGTCCTACAGTGAATCCACTGTCCATGTGTACTCATTCAACGGCACGACAAACTAAAACAAAAAGGACAACAAAAATCAGTTGAGTCCAACACAGGGCAATTCCTATGTGTGTGAGTACAAGCCCCACACAACTTTCAAAGCTGCTGACCTTTTGGAAAGAAAAGGCAGTGGCAAGGAGCTGCAACTACAATCCCAGAGGCGCACGGTTCAAATCCACCAGATGCTCTGCCGGGAAGGAGGGACAAGCTCCTCCTGTACCAGTCAGATCTGATTTGACAGTACACTCACACAAAAATAATAAAATTTAAAAAAAAAAAGAGAGAGAAAGGCAAGTCTTTTCCAGAGGTACCTCTGGGTCCACTTGAACTGCTAACCTTGCTTGGTTAGGACCCCTGTGCTTAACCATTCGCACCACCCAGAGTTCTCCAAGTTCACCATGCTGTATTTATTTAATAAGGCAATTTATGAAGTCAACCCAAGTTCCATAGGCAATGATGTAGAATGAGAATGCTTCCTGGACAAAGGTTACAAATGTGTGTGTGTGTGTGTGTGTGTGTGTGTGTGTACACACACAAAAGTAGACGCTGTAGTTTGGTCACCTAGGTTCTGCTTTTGAAAACTTGAGACTGGGTTAATTCACTGGTGCTGAAGCCCGAGAGGGAACAAAACCCCAATACATCCTTCCCGTGTGACTTTAGATGTGACAAGGTTATCATTTAATACACCATCATTCAGAAGTGATTTATGGGCTTGTGGGTATCCTCCTTGCACTCGGCTCTAGGCTTTCCCAGGATTATGACATTCAGAGAGAGTCCTTAAAACTTTGTAGAGTGAAAGCGGCCTTTGATACAACAGAATTGTGTTGAACACAAACCACAATCTGAATTTTTCCTCCATAAGTTGGGAAACAAGGTTTTGAGATATCACCAGCCTTTTGTTCTTAAGCCTCCTGTTTCTTCATTTAGAGCCGATTTCCTGCCCCCTCCTCACACCTCCCACCTAAGAAAACCAGAGTCAATGTGCATGCAGTTTCTTCCTGCAGTGCCGTGACTTTGTGTCCCATGGAACACGCTTCACTTCTTCTCTGACACGCACAGGGCTGCCCAGGGTCAGCGTGGATTTGACAACAGCTGGTTTGGGGGTTGGGAGGCCTTGTAAGGAAAACCTGGGGCAAGGTATGGAGTCTGGTCAGTTCTCAGCAAAACCCAAAGGTGTAGGGATGAAATGAAACAGGAAGATTGTTAATTCACTCGTTCTGTTATTATCTAGCACCTTCAGTGTGTTCAAACCCCTGCTTGGTCCTGTGTTTCTGGGTGAAGGCAGTCACAGGTGGGTCCTCAAAGGGGCCCTGGGTCACACTGACAGAGAAGTCCATCATGAACGGCCAGGACGGTGCTAGACACAGAAAGCAAGTCCAGAACCCATTTCCGGGATGCACACGTTATGAAATGAATTTCGTCACGGGATCTCTTTTCCGTGGCCTCTTTGAAATGCCCTGAAGGATTTCCCAAGTGGAAAGTGTCTTCATTATTTTAATATATAAACTGTGTTAGGTGCTGTGCCGGTGATGCCGACTCATACCAGCCTTTAAACAAAGACAAAACCAGAAAGGGCCACTTCTCTAGTCTCTTCTGAAGCCATAGTCCACAGACAGGTTCACTGTCAATCCGAAGGTGGCAATTCTCTGGCAGCTTGAGCCTGCTCCTCAGGAGAAAGACAACTGGCCTCCTCCCGTGTGATGTGCAGCCTTAAGAATCAGTGCAGGAAAGAGTTGGAAACAACCCAAATGCCCATCAACAAAGGAATGAATAGAGAAGCTGTGGTATATTCACACAATGGAATACCATGCTGCATTGAAAAACAAGGAACTCATGAAGTATTATACAAATGGGTGACCCTGGAGGACCTTATGCTGAGTGAAATATCTCAGTTACAAAAGGACAAATATTACATAGTGCCACTGCTGTAAAATGGGACTGACATTGGGGTTGAGGGGAGACTGAAAAAGATGGGATAAATAATGTATGCTGCATTGAAATAGATGAGGGAAAGAACTGCTTAAAAGGGATATATGATTAGGAATTATTTTCAGGACAGGAGTCGAGAACGAAGGCTGCACAGTGGAGTGGACTTGGGGGGAGGGATTGTATAACAATGAAAGAATTTTTCTTTTACTTTTCAAAGAGCGAATTGTGGGGGGAGGGGTGGGCAGGGAGAAAAGTGCAACAACGAATGAATGGAAATCCAAAGTCTCTGAAAACTTTCATTATCATTAATTAAAAAAAATTAAAAAAACAAACACAACAAAGCCCAATGGAGGGTATTCCTTTCCTTCACTGACCCTCCACCTATCTAAGTATGATGTCCCTCTCCAAAGACTAGTCTCTCTTAGCAACAAGCCCAAAGTATGAGAGACGAAGCTTTATCATCTTTGCCTCCCTAGAGCACTCTGGCTGCACTTTCTCCAGGACACATCTGTTTGTTCTTTTGGCGGTCCATGGGATAGTCAGTACACCACCATAGCTCAAAAGCCAACAATTCTTCAGTCATCCTTAATCATCATCCAGCTCTCAGATGCCAAGCAAGTGACTGAAAAGGCCGTGACCTAAATCAGATGCACCTTAGTCCTCAAACTGACATCATTGCTCCTCTATAATCTGGCAAAGTCCCTGATAGCCGACTTTTACAGTGCAATACATCTCCTGATTTCCTGACTACTGGTAGTGCTGATTGTGGATCTAGAACATGTCTTGCTTGGATCCACAATCAACACCAAAGGGGATAGACTGTACAATGAACAAATTTCAGAGCATCACGAGGTACATATTGAGATGCATAAGCCAGCAAACCAGAAGGTAGGTGCCTGCACTGTAGAATCCTTTAACTTGGGCACACCCTGAAAGGAAACCTTAACTGTGCACGGGAGATCTTGTGAGATGCAGATCTGATGTGTTCTCTCTGCCTTCTGGTACACTCCTCTCAATATCTCTTCTCTGAAGGCTCGAGGCCAGCAAAGACGTTGTTGGGAAAGGCTGGGCAACATTTTATAACTTGGAGTGGTCAGAAGCATTTTTAGCAAGACCCTGACTCTCTGCATAAAAGAAGAGACCGGGTTCTTTGTCAGGACACTAAACTTGGGCTGTTGTTTACCAGCAAGCGGAAAACAGCATTCCTAGCCCAGAGGAGTGACACTCTGCCTTGCCCTGCTCGGTGACTCTTTGGTCTGTTCCCGCTGGGGAACAATGCTGCTTTTGTGAGGGGTTGTGGGGAACAGCCCACCAGAGGCCCGGTTTACTGCTGGGCATTTTAATCACAACCTTCCTACTTGGGGAAATTTTCCCAGCTCTAGTTTAAATTAAAATCCAGGAGACACCTTAGTCTCGTTCCTTCAGGTTGAATCCTTTTGGCCTATTACTTGGGGAAATTTTCCCAGCTCCAGTTTAAATTAAAATCCAGGAGACACCTTAGTCTCATTCCTTCAGGTTGAATCCTGTTGGCCTATTACTGCACTCTTTAAAAAAATCAGACAAATTCACCCCAGGACTGGGGGAGAAAAAGAGAAAGCTGTTAAAAGAGGAGAATCCCCCAGTCAACTGAAATCACTTTGGACAGAAGTTTCCAGACTCTTCTGCCTCCACTACGTTTGCTGCTGAGAGTAACAAATCACGCATCAAGGGAGCTAACGTGAACGTGGCGCCACTGCTTAACAGCTGTGTGACCATGGTCAAGCTGTTGGACCTCTCTGAGCTCCAGTTGTTTTATGGGTAACAAGATGATGATACGGAGGATGATATAAATACCTCTAGGGTTGCTGCATTATAGTGATATTTTGATGAGAAAAGCATCAAGCTTGGGAAAGTTGAGGGATCGGAGAAAAAAAGGAGGAGACCCTTAAATAACAATGGACTCTAGACACAGTGGATTGGGAGGCAGGCACACGAGTGGATAGCCCTTCATTCTGTTGTACTGAGGGTCACTAGGAGCTGGAGCTGACTCTGTCTACGTAATAAGCATCTGGATGATGTTAAGATTCAAATGCTCTTTTAGGTTACTAAGGACGTGGAGCCCAGCTATGCAGTAAAACCCACAGGTCTGGGGATGGTGGGAACTATTCCATGTCTAAGGATCATTAGAATATTACATTATAATCATTCCCCACCCCAAGTCTCCTCTCCACCTCCCACACGGACACAACCTCTACCGCCTTATGACACAGCTTTGTGGGAGTCCTGGTGGTGAGGCACATTATTTGTTGAGCTGCTAAGGGGAAAGTCAGTGGTTCAAGTTCGATTGCTGCTGCGAGAGACAAAGGTGGACAATTTCCTCCCACAGATTCATAGTGTTAGAAACCCAATGGAGGGTGGCTATGAACTGCAATGGACTCAATGGCAGTATGTAAGAGAGTTTTGGTCATGCCACCTTCCTGAGCCAAAGCTTCCAATGGCTCCCTCAGGCCTGCGTAACAGAGTTCAAGGCCATAATCTGAAAATCCCTGAGCTGCTTTCCTTTGACCTTGGTCTCCCACTCTGTAAACTCTACTATTGCCACTTTGTCTCCTTGCTAACACTAAGTTACTTGCAGTGACCCATGAACTGGCCCTCCCACCTCCACGTCCCAGGATTCCATCTTTCTACTCATAATGTGCCCCCTGCGCCCAGACACTTCTCCAAATAATCATTCCAGAATCCACACCTCACCCTTACTCTCTAATTGGAAAAAATTCCTCTTTTTCTTTGAAATCTCATGGCAGTTTGGTCATCATCCCCTTTTGTCTTGAGTCACTTTATATAAGGGGTCGTAGGGCTTTAAGAGAAGGAATGCGGCATCAGGATTGGAGGAAGAGTCCTCAACAACCCACATTATGCAGACGGCACAACCTTGCTTGCTGAAACTGAGGAGGACCTGAAGTGCTTGATGCACACTTCAATATGGACTGAAGCTCAACATCAAGAAGACAAAGATTCTCACCACTGGGCCAACTGGCAGCACCATCATAGAGAAGAGATTGAGGTTGTTAACAATTACAACTTGCTCGGCTTTACAATCAACACTCTTAGCATCAATAGCCAAGAAGTCAAAAGTTGAATAGCACTGGGAAAATCTGCTGTCAGGGACCTTTCCAGAGTACTGAGAAGCAATGAAGTCAGTCTAGAGACGAAGATGTGCCTGATCCAGGCCATGGTCTTAATGACTTGCTATGCCTCAGACAGCTGGACAATGACTAAGGATGACAGAAGAAGAATCGATGTCTTTGAGTTGTGGTGCTGGAGAAGAATCTTGGACCATCAACAAAACAAATAGGTCTGTCTTGGACAAAATGAAACCAAGTTCCTACTTAGAGGCTAGGATTTTGAAGCTCTGTCTCATATACTTTGGACATGTGGCCAGGAGGGACCTGTTCTGGGAGAAGGTCATCATGATCAGAAGTGTGGAGGGACAGTGCAGCAGAGGAAAACCCCCGATGAGATGGATGGATACAGTAATTGGAGCAATGGGGTAGGTGGGTTGGAGTTCAGAGCTGTTTGTACACAGGGTCACAATGAGTCATAGGTGACTAGACAGCACATAACAACAACAGTGACTTCTATACACATTTATGTATGTACAGATAGAAGACATGTTTACTGAACTGAACACACAGTGCCAGAGACACAGGAATGAGCAATGCTGGTACAGAGCCAGCTCTGGAGAAGGTGGTTTCATAGGACGATGGACAAGGAGAGGCCAAGCCTCTGATGAGCTTTTCAATGTTGTTGTTAGGTGCCATCAAGTTGTAGAGGACTCATAGCAACCTTATGAACAAAAGACCTGAACACTTGTATAACTTTCATTGTTTCTCTACATTAACAGAGTTTCCAGAGGTAAGCTATTTGGAAGTGGATGCCACTCCTACTGCCAAGCTTGTTTTAATTGGGGAGCTCCACCAAACACTGTCCACTATGGGTGACCATTATTGCACTAGACAAATCAGTGTCACAGTGTTTAGCATCACAGCAACCATAAGTTGACTCTGTACAGCAAAAGGACAGACCAGTACTATACCACTCAGAAGAATGTTTGACCAAAACCAACTAAAACCAGGCCTGAGAGCTGATAGCTCAACCCTTGACCTTCAAGAACATCAAAGTTTCTTCTATTTCATGTAATTGAGTATTGACATTTGAAAGGCCACAATATGTTTAAAAACCAAAACCTTCATTAACAATCACAATGCTAAGTTAATCATTGTTTTGCTTTCAGCCTGAAAAATTGATTGTTTCTCCTGCTTGCTTTGTGGGGTTTTTTAAAATAGATTTTTAAGATTGGAATTAAGACTGATAGACAACTGTTATTGTATAGATTTATGGTATAAATTTCCTTTTCAGCACTGTGTTATCTGTGTACCATAAACTTTGTTACATTATTTAAAAAAAAAAAGAGGTGGGGAGGGAAATCAAGGTTTGGAGTCAGACAAGCGGTGACTGGAATGCTTATGTGAGATAAAAATTAGGTGACTTCGAGCAAATCATTAGCTTTCCTCAAAGCATGGCTTCCTCAGCTTTAATAACAAGAAGCACACAACAACAAAACAAGTACAAGGATACCGCTGTAAATGAAAACAACTAAGTATCTTGCAAGGTAGCTCTATACCTCACTTTTCATTCCATAGTCCTTTGAGAGAATGGGATATGGACCCAGGCGTTTCTATTTTAATAACACCTGCAAAATTTAACACTCTCTAATCAATTTCATTCTCTCTGGACCAGAATGTTTCACATCTTGCTTTACTATCCTCTAAATAAAAAAACCCAGGCTATCACATGTTCTTTCTGGTCACCAAATTTCTTCTCTCATTTATCCACCCTGCTGCAAGAAGTCTGCTTAAAAGGAGGGGATAAATAATGAACACAGCATTGGAATAGATGATGGAAAGAACTGTTTAAAAAGAATATATATGATTAGACATTATACATATATGACAACAGCCCATAATAAGAGGTACATTACAAAGTGGACTGGGGTTGGGGATGTTGGGAGGAGGTAATTGTATAATGAACAAATATTAAAAAAAGAACTGGGGGAGGGGGAAGGGAGGGAGAGAGGGTAAAATGTACAACAATGAAGGAATGAAAATTGAGTTTTTCTGTAAACTTTTGTTAAAATCACAAAATAAAAAATTTTATTAAAAAAAAAAAAAGAAGTCTTGTCTATTGAAAAACAAAACCAAACCCATCTCCTTCTGCGGGCTAGGGGAGAAGGGGATGTTGGACTTTGAGTTTGATATGAAAGTCACTCAGTCCAAGTGACACTCAGAATTCCTTCTCCGGAGCAGGGCGTTCAAAGCATTCTGTGTAATACCTCACACCACTGTTGTCTTAAAATTTTTACTGAATCAGGATACACGGACGGGCTATACTGTGTTTTCACAAGCATAATCATTACTTATGTTTCACTAGGGTTTCCAATAAACCAGTGATATTTTTCCTCCATTAAAAAAAAAAAAACAACAACCAACACCAACCAAAAAAACCAGTCCATGAATAAAACAGTCCTCATCGCCATTGGAGATGCATTTCCACGCCAGCGAGGATGCTTTTAAGACCATTTGCTGAGCGCACGCACCGTTTGACCAGTTCTGGGGCAGGGGGCACGCTCTAATTACTGATTGTGAAGTTCAGTATCTATAGCAACAGGCAGAATTGACAACAGGAAGCCTCGCCCTCTGGGGCACCATCTGAAGTTTATAAAATCAACTTGAGGCCAAGGCTGTAGTTAATCAGGAGGGCCTTCGGAGTCCACACTTAAGAGGCACAGAAATCATTTAATAAGACAATCAGGGAGCTCGGGAAGGCAGAGTTTCCCGAGCTTGCCTTTGCAATGCCTCTCGTTGTAATTCACCCTAATGGTACCGATTCACCCGTGATTTCATACAGCGGGAGACCGGGGATACCAGTTTAATCAAACGTCTGCTGAAGGGGCCTGCTTCTTAACTATTGTTGCAGCTTCACTCCATCTGTTAATCGGATGGCGCAGGGATGTGAATTTCCCCGGGATCCAGGGAATCGCCTGCTTTTTAAACGCCATTATTCCACTCCACTCACGTGTGTTACTGGAGCTGACAGGTCAAAGCCTGGGTCAGCTGAGCGAGAGACCTGGAACCTGGAGCACCAGAGACAAGCCATCTTGACTGGTGGTCTGTCTCTACTGCAGGAGACCACGGACAAGTGACCCAGGTCCTCTGGGTTGCCCTATTCTGACCCCATGAAGGTGAAGAGGGCACACATCACAAAGGTGAGAAGGAGCTGAGAAGAGAGGCTGGCAGACAGGAAGTCAGAAGACCCTCGGTGTTCATTTCCTCTCTGCCTTGCTCCCATTTCTAATCCTGACAGAGGGAAGGGGCAGAGTCTTTTCCAAGTGGATCTTATTTTACAGAGTCTCGCTCAAATGTGCTTAGAAAAACCTGTGCTTAAAAAAAAATCCTATTTTTCACAAACTGCAGGTGTGTGACCAGTCTATGTTCAGCAAGCCTATTGGTGCCGTCTTTCCAATAGTATGTGCTCCTTTTGTGTCCAGATACCCTGTTTTGGCCATTTATTGTATGTTTCATGTTACTACACATTTCTATCATCACTGGACCGAGAAGCAACATCACGATAGATGGAGAAAATGACTGAAATTTCCAATGACTTCATTTACTTGGACCCACAATCAACACTCTTGGTACACGTGGTCAAAAGATCAGAAGACATACAGCGCTGGGCGAGCCAGCTGTCGGGGCCTCTCCCAATTACAGAGAAGCAAGGATTTCAGTTCAGCTAATGTGTGCCTGACTGAAGCCATGATAAACCATTTGCTATGTGTCAGAGAGTTAGACACTGAATAAGGACAGAAGAATGGATGTCTTTGTGGAGTACTGAACATCCCATGGACGGCCAAAAGAACAAGCCGGCGGGTCTCGGAGGGTGCGGCCCGAGTGCTCCTTAAAGGGAAGGATGGGGAAGCTTCATCTCACACCCTTTGGACATGCTAGGTGAGGTGGTTCCTTGGAAAGGGACACCATACTTGGTAAAGTGGAAGGTCCTAACAAGAGAGGAAGACCCTTGACAAGATGGCAGCATAGGAAACACTTGACTACAATCTGAAAGGTTGGTGGTTCAAAGCTACCAAGCACTTTGCAAGAGGAAGATGAAGGAGCTGGATTCATAAAGATCGACACTCTTAGGAACCCTTTGGGTGGTTCTTCCCAGTCCTACAGGGTTTTCAGGAGTTGGGGTTGATGGACCGAAGTGGATTCAATGTTGAGATTTTTGTTGTCATTGTTTGGGGTTTGAGTTTCTGCTAAGAAGTGAAAAGACAGGAAAATGGATAGTGATGAGAGTCATGTGACAACACGAATGTAATTAATGTGACTGAATCGTCAGCATAAAAAAAAATGTCAAATACTTTGTTCTCTATTCTTTTACCACAATTAAGAATGAAAACCCTAGGGAGCTCTGGTGGCCTAGTGGCAAGAAGCTGCACTGCAATCCCAGAGGTATGTGGTTTGAATCCACCAGATGCTCTACTCCAGAAGGAGGGGCAATCTCCTCCTGTACCAGTCAGATCTGATTTGACGGTACACACAAAAAATAATAAAATTTAAAAAAAAAAAAAGAAAACCCAAACCCCTCAAATCCCGAAGTTCTCTCCGCTGGCGCTAACCTCAATGGTAGAAACAAGGCCATAGAAAGGTCTGATCACTAAGCACTGCTTCTCCCATTTCACAGAACGGAAGGCCATTGCACACGCTGTTCGACGGGCCTCAGATGCTTCTGCTGTGGAATGGGCATATAGAGACCAATGCCAAGGTGTTGTCATGGCAATGAAGCAAGCTAATCCATGAAAAGCCGCTACCTCAGAGCCTCCACTCTGGACAAGGACGCCATACTTGCTCATTTCCTGAAATGACCACGCACAAGTTTGCAAGGTCATTTATTGTGAAAGGAAGACTAATCCAGGCCTTTCTCCACTCAGCTTGACTCCTGTTATTTTTTTTTTCCTCCCCAGGGTTAACTTAGTTAAACTTCCCCTTGTAGTCAGACCTGATCTTTCATTTTTATAAAAGAGGGCAAGGAGAGAGAGAGAAAGAGCAAGGGAGAGAAGAGAGAGGAGGAGAACAGGAGGGAGGTGTGAAAGGGTGAAGGGGGAGAGAAATTAAAACAGCAGAGAGAGAGTCGGGGAGGGGAACAGAGGAAAGTGGGGGAGACAGAGGAGGAATGCAAGAAGAAAACGAGGAGAAATGAAGACAGAGCGTGCAAAACGGCGCCCTACTTTGTCATGCCTTTTGCATTCTCTGCACTTTATACTGGAGGATTTTGCCTGACGTTCCCAAAGCTTTATTGTTTCAATAGCCAGGGCAAGGAGGCTAACGGTGCCCCGACAAGGGACTCGTTTCCTCCCTCGCTGCCTCCCACCTTCTCCCTTTTCTTTTTTGGCTCAGCCTAAATTTCTAACACTACCTGATGAAATGTAGTATCCAGCTTTTAATTGTGCCCAGAGGCAGTACAACTTCATCGAGGTTTGTAAGCAATCGTGGGCTGGGGGAACAGCTGTGTTCCACTCCACATGGGCTCCGAGGTGGGGCAGCCCCACCAGCACCTGGGCCCGGAACACGTACCCCCCCCCCCATCCCAGGGAGCGCGAAAGGCTGGGGCCCATCAGGATTTGCAAGGAATTAATACTCTTAACTTGGCATTTTATTGCACCTTGAGGATCTGATGTTATATTAAATCCGAAACACGTAAGTGGGATTTTGTTCAATCTAAGAGTTACTAGGGGTGAGGGCTGTGGGGGGAGATCATACACATGGACACACACACAAGCTCGCGACCTCGTTCTCGATGCTGAGGACAAATTGTTTTAATATCCCAATGTTTGGTTTATTTATTATTGGAGATGAGTAGCCGCTTTCTGAGAGTAATGGGATTTTCCCAGTACTAACCTAGTTTTCCCAACTGGATCTACTGTGGACTTCCAGCACTTTCTGAGAGAAGGCCTTTCTGAAAGTGAGTCAAGTTTTCTGAGTAACTCTCACCAACTCCCATCCCCGGTGGTTGTGCCCCCAGACTCCAATCCCACGTTTGGACTCTTGATTAAAGCATCAAAATCTTACCACACCTCAGACTTATTCCCACTCGTCTTAGTCTACCGGACCCACTTAAAAAAATGCCACAAGGCAATGGTTTGTGTTCCCAATTGTCCAGGCTTGTAAACGGAGAATCACGGAAGTCATGTGCCCGGGGTTCCATGAGAACCATCTGTGGGCTTGGAGACTCCATCTTCTGACAGGTTTTCCCTTTGCCATGCTTTAGAAATCCACTGACACTGAGCTGATGCTATCAGTCTCTGGAAAGAGATGGTGCTGGGAAGGGTGGAGGGTCAGAGGCAGGGAGGAAGACCCTCAACCAGATGGACTGACACAGTGACTGTAACAGTGGGCTCAAGCCTCTCAGAGACAGTGAGATAGCGCAGGACAGGACTGGGTTTAGATCAGTTGTTCGTTAAGTCACCGTGAGTCATAGCAGACTTGATGGCACCTAACAACAACAACAACTACAACAGCACGGCAGCCTTGTGGGGCAGAAGAGAGCTGCCCATATCGAAGGCTGTAAATCTTTATGGACGTAAACGGTCTCATCCTTCTCTCAGGGAACAGCTAGTGGATTTGAACCATGAACCTTTTCGTTAGCAGTTTAACCCTTAAAAACTTGTATAAACAAAGAATCGTTATTGTAGGGCCCCACGTAGCTCAACTCAGCTGCTAACCAAAAGAGCAGGGGTTCAAATCCACCAGCCAATCTGAAGAAGGAAAGATAATGGCAGGGTTAGGGGTTTGAGAGTTTTTGTTTCTGTAATGTTCTCCGAAATATAAGTTCTCTTACGTATCCACTTATTATCCATTAATATATTGAAATCTCTCTCAAAACCACGCAGTCTAGATAGTCTAGGTTAATGTAGGCCCTAAATTTAATTTCTGCTGTGTTCCTTTGGCGCCTCCCAACTTGCCTCTTTCAAGTGTTGAACAATGAGACCCCAAGCCAACAGCAGCGTTCCACGGGTTTGTTTATCATGGTCCTAATGGTTTTTGTTTAATGAGCACTCAATACTGGGGAGAAGAAAGTAGGCTCCCAAACACCGCTTTTGATCATGTAAATTGCTACAAACCTTTTGGAAAGCAGTTTGGCAGTGCTTCTCAGGAACCTTTAAAAAATATGCTCAACCTTTGATCCAGTAATTCTATTTCTGGGAATCTCTCCTAAAGACATAATGGGAACTATGGAAACTGCTTTATGCACAGAGATGTTTATCAGAACTCTCTCTCTCTCTGACAATAAAAGTATTTAGAACCATCTGAATGGCCAGAAATGAGCGGGGAAACTGATACATCTACTCCATGGCCTGTGGAGAAACCACGAAGAATTGTCATTAGGAAGCGCTTATAACATGCAGAAATGTATGATTCTAGGAAAAACAAAAAAATGGTGGCCAAACATGAACACGGTATAATCTCAACTTGTACAAACTGGAATGATATATATAATACTGACTATCCTTTTTGCATGTAACATGCCTCTGTAAATAACATGCACATTTGTATAATGCAAACAACACCCATCTGGACCATAGAGTTTGCAGAAGTACATCACAGGCATAAAAATATATAGTTACCTACGACCAGCAGAATTATGAGTAATGTTTCTTCTCTTTAAAGATTTTAATATTTCTCCCCAATCCAAAAAAAGTCTCCATTACTTGCTTTAATACCAAAACCAAATTTCAATATATTAACCTTGAGTGAATTAAGCCTCTTGCATACAGAGGTAAATTTTGCATTTCAAATCTCTCCACCTGTGAGACTTCTCAGGTGAAATGTTGAGTTCAGGAGCCCCAAGACTTTTGTAGAGAGGAATATTCATTTTAAAACAAGAGTCCTCTACTTTAAAACATCCATATTATATTGGGAATCCCTATGCAATGCTCTCTGATACTTGTACAACTTTGAGGACTTGGAGTCTATGCAGATTATTTTTTTCTGTCTTAAAAATGCTACAACTTGTAAAAAACGAGCTGAAAGTGCAACCAGTGTGATCCTTTGAGTCAGGGATGGTGAAACTTCATCTCGCATACTTTGGCCAACTTGTGAAGATTGGCCAGTCCCTGGGAAAAGATGCCATGCTGGGGGAGGTGGAGGGTCCGAGCAAAAGAGGAAGGCCTCCAAAGAAATAGAATGACACCGTATCTGTAACCATGGGTTTGCGTGTATTAGAGATTGAGAAGTCGCAGGACACAGCATGGTTCCAAGCTACTGTCCACACTGTTACTGTGAGTTTTGGTCAACTTGATGACACTTAATAACTACTCAGCTTGGCCATTCCTCTCAGTAAAAGTCCCTGGGTGATGCACCTCAACTATTAGTCAAGTTGTTGAGAGCCTGAACCCATGCTGCAGTGCTGGGGGACAAATGCTGTCAAGATCACAGCCAAGTAAACCCTTTAGAGTTGCGATCTACTTGGTAACAGGTGGGGCCACCATGACGCATCACCAACTCATGGGCAAGAGGTCTGAGAGGTCTCAGTTAAAAGGTGATTTGGCCAGCATGAGAATCTGCATCTCTCTAAGGCAAGGGAACAGCTGGTCAGTATTTACTAACCAGTATTTACTGGTCACCTATTTACAAAAGATGGGGGACAAGATACAGCTGTCCCCTAGCGACAGTATTCCATATGAGTTTCATCTCAACCCATACACAGATACACACATGCACAACGGGAGAAGTCAACAATACCTTGAAAAACAGAGAAAAGGACCAAAGTTGTCAAAGGCTTTGTTTTCCCTGGATCCACAATCAACGCCCATGGAAGCAACAGTCAAGAAAATCAAAGCATCAAGAAATCAAAGGCAAGCGCATTGCCAAACAGCTCATTAAAACAGTCACAAGTAACTCTGACGCTGCGGTGAAAATTCAGGCCAGACCATTTTCATTTGGCTCCTGTGCATGCAAAAGCTGGGCGGTAAGGAAGACTAAAGAAAGAACTGGTGCCTTTGAACTATGGTGCAGCCAAAGGCGACTGAATAATATTATTATCTATACACCAGCTCCAGTAGCCTAGGTAAGAAGCCGCAGGCACGCAGTTTGATTTCGTCAGATGCTCCTCTGCAGGATGGACCCACGGGAGGGTCAGCCAAGGGTCAGTTCCGACTCGAGCGTGCATACCAACTCCAAGCTTTGAATAACAGACTGAACAACAGGTCTAGCTCTGAGGAAGCACGGCCTGAACGGTCCTCAGACGCACAGATGCCAAGGTTTTTTCCTCCCTTACTTTGGGCATATCATGAAGAGAGGCCACACCCTGGAGAAGGGCGTCATGTACAACAATTGAAAAAGAGTGAGACGCTTAACAAGACAAAGTGGCAACGGCTGCCACAAGGGGCTCAAGCATACAAACAACCATCAGGACCCAGCAGCGTTTGTCCTGCTGTCGGTGGGCTTTGTACTGTGCGAGTCGGAAGTGCCTAGACAGAGCTTAGCGAAGACAGCAACATGACTTGGCAAACAAACACAGTGATCTGGTCTTCTCACTTCCCTAAGTATGAGACAACAGATTTCTGTTCTTGTCAGCCAAAAAGGAGAGCGAGGGAGGGGAGTGAGGGAGAGAGGACGGGGAAGGAAGGGAGATGGGGGTGTGACAAGCGGGCATGGAGCAGAGCTGGGCGGAGCACAGAGCTCCTCGCAGCTGCTCCCCAGCCCGGAGGCGACTTCCACGTGCACACACTTGGGGCGCACCCTCACCCCCATATCACTCACCTTTGTGAGAGGAGCTGGCTGTTCCTGATTCCTTGGGGTGTCTGGTTTATGGATGCTGTATGTTCCTTTCTGACTGTCTTTTCCAGTCTCTGGGAGCTGCGGGGTGTCTCAGAGACGAAGCCATGGCGTGTGTGGTGCGGCCTCGCTCTGGGCTTCTGGTTAACTCCACACCTGAACTTCTTCCCACTTGCTAATCACGCCAAACCTAGTAAGTACTGACCAGCTGTTCCCAATTCTTGTTTAAATGAGAGAAGCACCTTCAATGGTTCCCCCTCCCCTTTTACACAGAGCCTCTCTCTAGTAATTGCTTCAGCTGACTGTTGGAGAGAATTCCAGTGAAGCCAAGGCGCCCATAAGCTAGCAACAAGGTCCTCGCCTGGATCTGAGCTACCTTTCCAACTCCCCTCACTTCTCCCCGGGGGCATGGGGAAGCCCAACCCCCAAGGCAGGCCTGCATCTGCCCTCATTTTAACTATCAGGAACTCCAAGGAGCCCAACCCGCTTGGACCATGGTGGAGGAGTGGTCCTGGATAGCCGAGAGTTGGTGCCCAGAAAGGAGTTCAGCTTCCCCACTTCCCCGCTCCGCCCCTGCTGGTGTCTCTGAGTCACAACCACAGCACACATGCACGCACTGTCTATCAGCTTGGTCTTCCTGCCCCATTCACCTGTGAGTTCTTGCACCACCAGGACTCTTGTCAACATTGTCGCTCAGTGCTTGGCAGTGAACTGGCAGTGATCAATACTTAGGAAGAAACAAGACAACAAATAGGAATGCACTGTCTGTGCCAGTGGAAGGCAAGTGTGCGCCCCTAGAAGGCTTCAGGGGTACAGCTTCACCTCTAGCTTGCAGCTAAGCAAAGCCTGTCGCTCAGACCTTCTTAGTGGCGGACCCTGTTTTTGCGACTCTTTCAGAACTTGACCTCTGATGAGTCCCCAGTCCTTGTCCCCTCAGTTTCCTCATCTGTAAAACGAGGGCCTGGGACTAGATGATTGCTCCAGTGTCCTCTGGCTTTAAAAATCTATGACTCTATATTCTAGGTAATAAACTTTACAACTGTGAATAAATTAATGGAAATTAATATTTAAATGTGCTAACATCCATGCAAGTGCCTCCTGTGTCTTTTATGAGTGGGAGAGTGAAGGATGAAGCAGAGATACAAATGACCAGAAATATCTGCGTGGCTGGACGAGTGGCCCCAGGAATCTATTTTTCTGGGGAGAGTATGGATAAGAGGATTGGGTGACAGATTCCTGGGGGGGGGGGGGTCCAAGAAAAGCACACATCTGGAGAAGCTGGAAGCCTCCAGAGGGAAGGGTGCTTCGGGTTTGGAAAGATCCCAGGTGAATTTCTTGAGCTCCTAGAAGCAGGCAGCAGAGAAAATGAGACCAAATGTGCTCTCCACTGCTCTAAGTGAGACTGAGATTCAAAGGGGCATAGCAGAGTAGAAGTGGTGAAATAACATGTGAATGTGCTGTTGATTTATCAAGATGACCTCCTGCAAGCATGTGGAGTGAAGAGCCCTTTTGCCAAAAGACTTGAAAGAAACATCTTCAACTCTGAGATGTATATATTTAAGGAGATATCCCTCATAGGTGTTATGGGTTTAGGAGGAAAGGGAGTCCAAATAGCTCAAAACAAGACCACCAAAATTCTGTTGTTGATAGAAAGCCTGCCCTATCAGAAGAAGGGACAATGGTGGATTCTCACTCCAGGACAGTATTGTATTCAGTTCAGGGATCAGATCAGCCAAGGGGAATAGCTGGGTGTGGCTTGGAGCTGGAGGTCTTACCCAGCAGAAAGAATAGCTTCTGGGGAGGTGCTTAGCAGGGTCTTAGGAGACAGCACATCCTGAAGACAGGGAGACAGAATGGATTAGCTTGACTGCTGTAAACTTGAGTTAACAGGCAAGACTAGAATTTGAATTCAGGATGGAAGCTGCCACATAGATCTGTCCTCTCCCAGGCCCAGAGGACCCACACCTAGGTCCACAGGCAGGTGTGGTCTATGAAGCCCAATATCGTTAGTTATAAGAGCCGGAAGCACGTGTCCACCACTGTGACCTCTTGGCTTAGACATTATCTATGCCTACTTGTCTCGAAAATTGCCTTGTTTTCAGAACTTTGCAATTTCTTAACCAAGAGAAATTTTCGTTTTCTTTTCCTTTTTAGTAAGCGTTCTGAATTTCGCTCTATTTTACTTCTTTGGAAAAATACATAAGAAAGGAAACCTGTAATGATCCTTCGTCACCACACTACAAATCATACGGAATAATGAGTCTATAATTTCAGTGAGGACAAAGATTCCATTTCTAAATAACACAGACAATGAAATGCCTTCATGCTAGTCAACAACGAAACAAAAGTTCCTATGGATTCCCGAAAAAGAAGCTACTGCCAAGCCAGAAGGCCTGCTTTCACACTGGTTTCATTCCCTGCTGTTTCCACAGACAAAAATAAGGCACAGTGGAATCACTCGGAACCCAGTGTCTCGGCGCCTGGCTTGTTTATAAATCATGAACCCTTGTTCGCATCATGAGGATGCGGGAAGCAGCAAGGACGGGCCCCTCCAGCACTGAGGAATGTTTTACATGATCCCCCTGGGTTTTTTCCTTACCACTAATACTCAAATATCCTCCCTGAGCCAAAGCATCTGTGGCTCTCTGTGGGGGCCAAAGAGAAATGTCTTTTCTGGTCTGTTCTGCTAGAGATCTCGGCACGGAACCACGTGCAAGCGCAGTGTCTGGGAGGAGGAAGAACTGCCCTGTTCTGTGCATCTAGAAGTGAGGTCCTGTGCCAGGCACTTCTCAATAGCTTGTTTGGCATAGCAAGCACCGGAGACCTTGGCGCTGTTCTCAGTTCACTGGTGAGAAAACGGAGCAGTTGGAGAATTTGCTCAACGATCAAAGGTAGAGCTAGGACCCTGAAATTCTGGCCCTTTACATCCTGGACCCTCCCTCAAGCCACAAGCTCCATTTCTTCTTCCAAAGTATTGAAAATGACCTTTCCCTTTCCTGCTGACAAGAGAATCAAGTGTGAGTATCTCAGCATCGAAAGGAAGGGTCACTGAGAGATGGCGAGGTGGGATGGAGTGTGTGTTGGGGTGGGGGTGGAGAGCAAGGATGACTTCTCCCTGCACACCAGGAAGAGAAGGACTTGGGGTGCAAACTATTAAGGCCCTCTTGCACTCAGAACTGGGTCAGATACCCTGGCAGAGAGAGCAGCAGTGTATCCTCTGCTCCAGCTGCTGTCTGATCTACACAGCTGGGGGCAAGACTCCAACTCGCTTCCTGAGCTGTGGGCTCAAGGTTTCCCTCAGCTCTGCAAGCTAGGCGTGCTGGCCTCTCCCAGCTGGAAGTGGAAGGGGAGGGAAGGGAGAGTGGAGAGGAGGGGGCAGGGAGAAGCAGGAGCAGCTAGTTAAGTTATATTGCACCCACCCACCTCAGTGATGCCAACTTCCCTGCCTGACGCTCGTGACCGAGAGATGAGAGACCGACAGACATACAGAGATAGATAAAATGAAAGAAAAATGTATGCAAAACATTTGGACATTTCAGCCTAATGTAGTAAGGAAGAAAGACCAACATTTTTGCAAGACATTGAGGCATCTTTATGTATTTAAAGAGTTCCTAACCTCTTCATTTTTGTTCCTATTTTTTTATATGATTCAAATTAAAGTTTACAGAGTACAGTGGTTTTCTAATCAACCATGTATATATATTTTGTTTTCTGGCAGTAATTACAAGAAGCTGACTTGTTTGAAGTCAGCAATAACCACAGGAGTTGCTAGGGAAATCGCAGCATCCCAGGTGGGATGAGGTTATTTGGATGAGGGCTGAAGTGTGAAATACAGTGAAGCTGCTGTTAGATGTCACCATCGAGGCCACTGCAACTCACAGCAGCCTTGTGCACCTGCGGATCTAAACCCTGCCCTCACCATCTCTGATATGCACGAGCCCAGCGTCACGGTCACTGGGTCAGTCCATTTGGTTGCGGATGGAGAGAAGGGTGGATAGCAGAGGTACGACGTGGTCAGTCCGTGGGACCTGAGACTTCCTAAGCTCACTGTCCATTTGCACATGAACTGTGGTGGCATAGCAAGTCAGAGCTCAGATGGAGGTCTGGACCCATCCTGCTACTCTGTGCAAGAAAGACTTAGCAATTACTTTCATCAAGATTACAGTGGAGGAAACCCTATTGGGCAGTTCTGCTTCCCGACATGGAATCGATGAGGGTGAAAATCCACGTGACAGTTCCTAGTAACAACACACCACTCACTAGTCCCGTGTGTAAACAATCCCAACATACCAGTGCAAGACCTGGGATCCCAACAGCCCCTGGCCAGAAATCCCTGGCTCCGAGCCATCGCTGAGTCTGTCTCGGAGGCAGTGGCGGAATGGACCACTGGCCTCACAGCTCTCTAGATGCTACTGCTCCCTGATTCCAGGTTCTTAGTTTAAAAAAAAAAACCAACAAGGAGTTGCTAAAGGAATTTCATAATTTAGAGATAAATAATGAACACCAAAGTCAAAGCGAAATACCCTAGTGTTCATTTTAGTTAATATTCTCCATTGGTGGAAATAAATTAAAAATGAACAAGGCTTGTTTATGCCTGCCTCACATTGCTCTCCACTTTTGAATAGCAACCGCATATTAATTTGCCGAGATCCCATAAATTATAATTAGCCCGGAGGATTAACAACATAAATCCTTGAATTTAAAACCAACCTGCCCAGCTCTCTCTTCCCTATGCCCTAAAGTGAAAAAGAGTCATAAAACCTATCACCGCTACTTGATCCATTAAACTCCTGAGACGCTCTCATTTCAGCTTAGCTGGTGGAGGTAGTCTTTGTTAAATCTTTTTAAAGTTACAGGAGCTTGATAGGAACCAGGAGACCAGGATGTGCATCAGTGCCCAGGACCCTGAGAGAGAACAGGCTTAAGGGCAATCAGGAGAAGGGTGGATAAAGGACAGCAAAATGAGCTTGGCTTTGCCCAGTTGTACGTCAGCAGATCTCTGAGAGTCTGTGGGTTCAGTCCTCGATCTTCCCTATAAAGGGAATCATAATTTGTTGTTGTTCTCAGTGGTGGTGGTGTCAACCCAAAGGCAGTTTGAATCCACCCCAAATTCAGGCTTCCTGTGTGGATCACAGCAAACTGTGGCTACACTTGAGAAGAATGGGAATCCCAGAACACTTGACTGTGCTCATGCGAAACCTATACTCGGACCAGGAAGCAGTCCTCAGAACACAGCAGGGTTCAAACTCAGGAAAGGAGTGTGTCATTGCTGTGTCCTGTCTCCATACCTTTTTAATCTATATTCAGGAGGCTGGGCTTTATAAGGAGGAATGTGGCATCAGGATTGGAGGAAGAGTCATCAACGACTTACATTATGCAGATGACACAACCTTGCTTGCTAAAACTGAGGAGGACCTGAAGCGCTTACTGCACTTTAATATGGATTGAAGCTCAACACCAAGAAGACAAAGATTCTCACCACTGGGCCAACTGGCAGCACCATCATAGATGAAGAAGAGATTGAGGTTGTTAACAATTACAATCTGCTCCACAAATCAACACTCTCAGCATCAGTAGTCAGGAAATCAAAAGTTGAATCGCACTGGGAAAATCTGCTGTCAGGGACCTTTCCAGAGTACTGAGAACCAATGATGTCAGTCTAGAGACGAAGATGTGCCTGATCCAGGCCATGGTCTTAATGACTTGCTATGCCTCAGACAGCTGGACAATGACTAAGGATGACAGAAGAAGAATCAATGTCTTTGAGTTGTGGTGCTGGAGAAGAGTATTGAACATCCTATGGATCCCCAAGAGAACAAACAGGTCTATCTCGGAGAGGGTGAAACCAAGTTTCTCCTTGGAGGCTAGGATTTTGAAGCTCCACCTCACACACTCTGGATATGTGGCCAGGAGAGACTGATCCTTGGAGAAGGATGTCATGCTCAGAAGGGTAGAGGGACAGTGCAGGAGAGGAAGACCCCTGATGAAATGGATTGACACAGTCACAGAGATAATGGAGGTAGGTGTGTTGGAATCAGTGAGACTGGCTCAGGATAGGGCAGGCTTCAGAGCTACTATACATAGGGTTGCCTGAGTCACAGGTGACTTGATGGCACATAATAACAATAAAAACCAAGAACAGTTTACTGAAATGGTATTTCAAGTTCCAAGGCTTTCTTTTAGACTTCAAGATGTAGTGTAGCTCCTTCTCTGAGGGCGTGAAATTTGCTGTGAGTCCAGCTTTGGAACTGCTTATGAGGAAAATAATAAAACTGTTGTGCTGGGTAAGGATCTTAGTAAGTTTCCCCAGAAAGACAGGTACCACTGCAAGGCTAAACCCTTGTCACTGAGTTGATTCCAACTCAATGTGACCATGACCTTGTAGGACAAAGCAGAGCTGCCTCACAAGATTTCGAAGGCCATCACCTTCATGACAGCAGATTGCCTCATCTCTGTCCAGATGAGTGGTTTGTGGATTTGAACCACAGACCTACTGGTTAGGATCTGAATGAGGCTTCTGCAATCTTTTCTCAGGAAGGGTTTATTAGCTCTGAACTCTAAATAAAGCCCTGCATAAACCTCTCTTGGAATGTGACACATCACATTCAACTACGGATCTCTGTGTAAAGGACAAGGCCACCTGATGTCCTACAAAGCACATCTGCAGGCAGAAACGGGGACGTGTCCAGGACGTCACAGAGACGCCGGCCCCTCCCTGTGCTCTGCTTTCCAGCGGCCCTGCAGTTCTCAAAGCACAGACTCCGAAAGCCAGTGATGGCTTTAATTGCTTAAATAACATATTTAGTATTTTTTAAAAATGCCCTTTATGAATAGCTAGTAGGCAGCTGGAGTCATTTTAAATGTTAATTTTAAATTCTAAATGACTGCTTGAGTAATTTTAAATGTTACCGGATTCGTTAAGATCTTAAAAATTAACTCCATTAGCAAAGTTGCACTATACATTAAGCCAGGCAGTGTAAAGTAACTTGACTGTGGAATAATCGGGAACTCGCTGTCAACCTCAGAACGCTCGGAACTGATGGACTCCAGTTACAGGGTCTCAGAAACATGACAAGTGGACGCAGTTTGAGCAGGGGGGCTGGCTGCACCAGTTTTCCAATGAATACCTGGGACATGTCTCCACACAAACAGCTTTGAGACACACTAAACACTTTTTCTAGCAGAGAATTTCAGCTGCTGGATCCCCCTAAAGCTACTTTAATACCTGTGTTGGGAGGAGAAGGGTTCCTTCACGCAGAAAGTAAATAAGTAAGTGCATAGATGCCTCTTCGGAACAGAGTTCACACAGGGGGTCCGGCTCTTGGCCACTCTGAAGTTGATAGGTCAAGGCCCCAGATGATGTGAGGGGGAGCAGAAGGGGATATGGGTG
>NW_006399822.1:7824203-7843162 GCF_000299155.1 Elephantulus edwardii
AGGGAATGGCAAAGGACACACTGACAAAGAAGATTAATCAGAACTGGCTTTGACAAGCACTGTCGCATTTGGACAAGAACAAACTGGGAGGAGGGGAGAGAGAATAGTGCAACAATGAATGAATGGAAACACAAAATCTCTGTAAATGTTTATGAAAATTAATAAAATATAGAAAAAAATAACTCATAAAAACCCTATGAACAACAGAAAAAAAAAAACACAACTCATAGGTCAGTGAAATGAGGTCAGTCTCCCTCCTGTCTGCTCCCAGGCAGGGGCTGGGTGGCCAGTTCAGGTGAACGGAAAGGAGGAAGAGAAGAAGAAACAAGGAGCCAGAAATGAATGTGGGTCCCAGGGACGTGGCGTATTCTACCCTTTACAAAGAGCAGCAGTGTCAGAGAGAATTCCTTTGATATAGACTCTATTTCGTTGTTGATAAGTGTTGTCCTGTCAGAACCGACCCAGTGCTGACGCTTTAGTGGGTTTTCAGAGGCTATAACCTGCATAGGAGAGACTGCCCGTGTTTCTTCCTCAGGGCAGCTGGTGAACTTGAACCACCAGCCTTTACCTGGACCACCAGAGTTCCCTAAGTATTTCACTAAAATGATCAACTTCAGCATACTCCGGGTGAGATCTCAAAATGATGTCTCGATGGCTGGAGGTCTTCACTGAGGGCTTCCACGTGCCCAGCCCTTCCTGAATTGGCATTTTCTATATGGTTATTACTTAATGAGATTCTCTTCTAAATGCACCGGAATCTCCGTTTACCTCTGTATTAGTCACTGAGCTCCCGGGTTGGATTTTCTACATAGATGGATTTAAAAAAAAAACTGGATGTGCCACTGTTGTATGTGAAATTCAACAGAGAATGGACATTCCTTTCCCATTCACATCCTCCATGGTACAGAACAGAAAAATCTAGATGATACTCGCTCAAAGGACACCACATAGATTTGTGAACATTCTAGACTACAAAGAGGCATGACTGCATAGGACCTACCACGGGGGGTGATCATTTCACAGGTGAGGTATTAAGCTCTAGAATTAACTAGCTCCTGTCTAAAACCACAAAACCTTGACTTAATAACGGAATAGCTTAAAAAAAATCAGTGGTTTCAAGTAAAAATTGATTCACAGCTGACCCTCCAGCGAATTTTCAGAGTCTGTAAATTGCATGGGAGGAGATTTCTCATTTTTCTCCCTTGGAGCAGTTAGTGGATTCAAACTACCTACGTTTGGGTTGGCAGCACAACTCCGTATCCACTAGGCCACCAGAGATCCCCTGAAGAAGGTTTACTTGTGTTTTTTTGACTGTGCAAAGGCATATGTTGTGTGGATCATAACTGATTGAGGATAGCAATGCAAAGAAAGGCGGGTCCAGAACTCTTAACCGTGCTCATGTGGAACCTGTACATAGGCCAAGAGGAAGGTGTTCTAACAGAACAGGGGGGAGTTGTGTGTAGAGTTAGGAAAGACGTAGATCGAAATGATTTCCTTTCACCACACTTCTTCAATCTCTATGCTGGGCACATTATCCAAGACGTTGGGTTATATGAAGAAATATCCAGGGTTAGGAGTGGAGAATGGCAATTAGAGTTTCCAAGATGCAGGTACTACAACCTCGCTGAAAGAGAAGAATCGGAGCATTTACAGACCAAGACCAAACACGACTGTCTTCAGCTTGGATTGTACTTCAACATAAAGGAAATGAAAATAATCACAACTGGATCAATAGGCGGCATCGTGATAAATGGATAAAATATTGACATCCTCAAAAGTGTAATTTTATTATAATCCATAATGAACCACCATAGAAGCAGCCAGGAGACATAAAACATCATATAGGATTGGACACATCTGCAAGAGGTCTCTTTAAAACGTTCAAAAGCCAATGTGTCACTTTGAGGACGAGGCGTTCACAGGCCTGAATCCATGACCTAAGCTCTCTGTGCATGTGAGGGAGCGCTGGGGGTGTCGTCTGTAGGGAGAGGGCCCCTGGCAGTCTGAACGCACCAGCAACTCCAAGGGAGAAAGCCAGGCTGCACACAAGTGTTAAAAAGCCACCAGAGGGTCAGCGATGAGTTGAGGAGGGTGAGCATATGAAAGGAAGATGGAATTACTGGTACCTCTGAGTGACAGTGTGGGTGAAGGGCATTGACTATATTGTGAACAACTAGGAGAATACCCTTTTTTTGCCATTAAATAAATACAGCCAGAATGGTTCTTGGAAGCAGGGATGGTTACCTTAAGCACTTTGGACAGTCCATCAGGAGGGACTAGTTTCTGGAGTAAGAATTATGCTTGGTAAACTAGTGAGTTAGCCAAACAGAGGAAGGCTCACAACAAGTTGGGCTGACACAGTGACTTCGACAGAGGCCTCACACAGCCACAACTAGAAGGCTCGTGCGGACCTGGCTGTGTTTTGTTAGGTTGTGCACAGGGCCAACAGGCAGAGGTTCCAACTGGAAGTTGATCTGCATACAAACCTTTCTAGAACGCCCCCAAGAATCTTTCTCTCTCAGTTTGCCCTTCGCATGGAATCTATGCAGTGAAGCCCTCAGGATAAAGGATAATGTTCAGAGCTGCTGTTTCTTTGCAAGTTGCTGATTGATTGATTGATTGTGCTGCCATTCAAAACTGACTCATAGCTAACCCCTCAGTGGACTTTTAGAGGCTGCGAATCACAGGAGAGGAGACTGCCCATCTTTCTCCCATGGAGCTGCTGGTGGATTTGAACTGCTTGCCTCTGGGCTGGCTGCACAACCCCATACCCATTAGGCCACCAGGGCTTCCCTTCCGGAAAAGCAGATGCTATAAAGGGACTTTGCCTGGCTCCCACCGTGCCCCATGCCCTGCCTTGATGACCTTTCCATGGGTACCAGTTGCCCCAGAGATCCTGTCCACCCACCAAGGAGGAAAACCCATTGGGTATAAAATGAAAATCATGCCATTATTATTTTTTAAGTGAGATGAGGCCTCTTTAATATAAATTCTACTGGTTTGTGGCTCTGAAAGAAAGGACTAGAATCCACTCCACGGAGGGGTGGGCTTGAGGGGTGGTGGGAGGGTGCCTGGAAAACTCACCGTGTATCCAAAGGGAAGGAGGTCTATTTCTGCACACCCAGCCCTGGTCCCTGAATGATGTTAATTGCAGCCCGGTGATGCCAAGGTGCCGAAGTAGCCCCTGAGGCTGAGTGCTTAGCCAGGAGGTACTGAATTAAACTGTCAGAACACGCAGGAAAAAATGGCAACGCCGCCTGTCAACAGCATTTGTTAAGAGACTCGGGTGAGGCCGGGACGTAGTTGGGGAAAGGACCTGCCTGTGCAGAGCCATCAAAGCGCAGCCTGGAACTAATAGGGTATTCAGAGGTCTTGTTCTACTTCATTGGTCAAAGCCAACACAAGCCCGGAAGATTTGGGCCCGTTTGCTGTTTATTACTATGGTAATAAAGGCCACTTAAAGATACAGACCCGTCTGGTATCGGAACAAATCCCAGTGCCATAAAAGGGATCACTAAAGCCTCCCTCCTTCCTCTGGCTCTTTAAAACAATCTCTTGCTCTCTTTCTCTGTCTCTCTCTATGCCTGTATTTCTGTCTCTTTCTCTCTGAGTGTCTGCCTGCTTGTCTGTGTATCTGCCTTTCTCTCACTGCCTGCCTCTGTCTGTCTGCCTCTTAGTCTTTCTGTCCCTCTTGCCTCCCTTGCCCCACTCGATGCTGATGCTTCTCAAAAAGAATGACACAGTAGTCATTCCCTCTGGACATGTAAACCCACACCAACATATGTACATAAAACGGACTGTGACCAACTGGCCAAAAGGTAACATTCACCTTGTTTGTGGTGGTCGGTTTTGTGTGACCATTTGGCTATGCCGGGGTTGTCGGGCGTCACTGAGTCAGGCCCACGTTATGGTGACTCCAAGCACAACAGAGCGGAATGCTGCCCAGTCCTGTGTTGACCTCGAGAGCAGGTGGGGATCGGGCTGCCATGATCTGCAGGGTTTTTTCAGAAGCACATCACCGGGACTTTCTTCCTAGTCTCTCGTCTAGAAGTTCCGAAGCCTGCCCTGCATCCTCGCAGCGTGCCAGCTTCCACCGATAGATGGATGGGCAGTGGCTTCACCTGACGCGCACTGGTGGGGCACTGAACCCAGCTCTCCCAAAGGCAAGGGTGAGAATTCTACAACTGAATCGTGACTGCCTCCTCGGCAAGGATATGGCGCCCAGCTAGTTAGTCAAACACTAATCGAGGAGGTCATATCGGTGAAGATAAGTTATCAAAGTCCATAACCAGTTGGCTTTAAGTAAAAGAGACTGTCCTGGATGCCCTGGGTGGGCCTGAGACAATCAGTTCCAAGTCCTTACTAACAGAATTGATGCTTCCCTGGGGAAGAAAACATTCTGCTTGTGGTCAGCAGCTTCCTACTGTCCTCTCTTTGGAGACACCTCTGAGTGCATTCAAACTTCCCAGCTATTGGTTAATAGTCAAGCACTTAATTGCTTGTGACACCCAACAATCAAAACTTAACCCACAGTCTTTGAGTTGATTGCAACTCACTGTGACCTTCTATTGGGTCTTTGAGGTTGTAAATTTGTAAGGGATGAGATTGTCACATCTCTTTTCTATGCTGTGGTTGGCACATTTGAACTGCCAACCTTTGGGTTATTAGCCTAACATGGAACATATTACTCCACTCGGGCTTCTGATAAAAGGAAAGAGATCTTCAAATGAAATTCTGCACTTGCCTAGAGGTTGCTGGGTCCTGTGCAAGATCAGATAGACGTAGTTCTCTGGCAGGCCAGGCCAGGCCCAGGAATCTGGTTGAATTATGTTTTGTTGTTTTTTGGGTTGTTTTTTTTTTTTTTCTTTAGACTCCCAGGTGATTTTGATGAGCAGACAGGTTTGGAATTTGCTGGACGACAGCATGTCTCGGGTTCTGTCCAGCTCCCAAACTTGACGTACCTAGGAGTCAAATTCCACAGGCGCCTCTCCAGACATTGGACAGGCGATGTTCCCAACGTATTAATGCTGTGGGGCCATTGGGAGATGGCTTTAAAGACTTGAAGCACTGCCACACTGCCTTAGTCACCTGGCAGGACCTGACTTATCACTTCGCCTGTAATTTATGTTGCTTGGTGGTTTGGAAATTCACTCAAGGCTCAGATGCAAGGCAAGAGTCAATGGTCAAAACCAATGATCGAAACTGGGATGGGGGACCAAAGGCCTGAACCTTCTCAGTTCCCACCCCACGCCCCCTGCCCTCTTATCCCAGGACCAACAACTCATGTCAAGGTGCTTAAAAATGGAAAACTGATCACCCTCCTAAAAAAAAATAAAAATAAAAAGGGGAAAGAAAGTGTCCTTTACCTCCTCAAGATGGTTTGGAAGTGGATTTATAGGGCACAATCCTCACTGGGCGCGCACAAGCCCAACCCTCTTTACGTGCGCTTCCGAGTGGCTCAGGTCTCAGAACCACGGGCTCTCTGGCTCCCAGCAGGAGAGGGCTATGTTTTTCCTGACGCACACAAAAGACATTAGAAAGCCCTTGGAGCGTATGATCGCACTGCGGTGCCACTGTGAGAAAATATGGATTTTGGTGGGTTTTTTCACCCCTACGTGTGACTATTAGACCATGGTGTTGGTTGCAATAAATTATCACTTTGGGTTCCTGCTAATTGCTTGCATCTTCTGCCATGTGGGCTGCAGTGATGTGGGCCAAAAAAGGAGAAGTTTTGGAGCCAGATACAAATACGCTTCGTGCTGCTTGTAAGCAACATCACAGATCTCGACGAGATGCCTGAGGAAAAAGCTGGGATGAGGCCCAGGAAGCAGAGGGGTCGCCATGCGATGACTGAGGAACACAAGCTCTCTAGAAAAGAGGGGCCTCACTTCTCTGTGAATCTGTGGAGCCAGAACAGCCCTTGCACCCCACATGCTCCTGTCAACAGGACTATGCCCAGGGTGCCAGGGGAAAAGGGAGATGAATCTGTACTGAGAGAAAATGAAAATCAGTCCATCGTCCATCCTCTCACCATCCATCTATCCATCCGTCCATCCATCCATCCGTCCGTCCATCCACCTGATAAGCTAGCCCTTTAAATAAACAAGCCCTTCTATGCTTTCCACTGGGAGGAAAAAGATGCTGTTGTGTCAATTTCAACTGCTGGAGTTTGCACTGGTTGGTTTTTCAGAAGTCCATCACCAGGTCTTCCCAGGCGTCGCCGAGTGGCTTCAAATCACCAGTCTTTGCGTTAGCAGTCATGAGTGTGAACCGTGTACACCATCCTGTTCCCATTTCCCACCCAGACTCGTCTCCAATATGCCCACAAGAGCAGAGAATCTCCGCGGCTGATGCGCACAACCTGCCCAGCTCACCCCTCTCCTCACATTACAGTGAACCCAGTGGCATCTTCTAGGCCTCAGGCTTCGCCTCAGGCGCCATCTCTTTATTCTGCAAGATGCGAGTTCTACTTTAAGAAGAGCGCCTACTAGGTTCTTGCTGACGGGAAGCCATTGCAAGCGCACCTCACAGAGGAGGGCGCTGTAAGTTGAGTATCAGACAAAGGACAAAAGTGAATACGTGAACGTCAAGGTGTGTTAGGGGCCACAGTGCCGGGGATAAAAAAGCAGGTGAGAAGCCCGTGAGAACATGTTTGAGAGACCCTTTCTACGAAGATGGCACCGAAAGCGAAGAAGGAAGACCCTGCCCCTCCCAAAACTGAAGCCAAAGCAAAGGCATTGAAGGCCAAGAAGGCAGTCCTGAAGGGCGTCCACAGCCAAAAAAATAAGAAGATCCGCACGTCACCCACGTTCCGGCGGCCTAAGACGCTGAGACTCTGGCAGCAGCCCAAATACCCCCAGAAGAGCGCTCCCAGGAGAAACAAGCTTGACCACTATGCCATCATCAAATTTCCCCTGACCACTGAGTCAGCTATGAAGAAGATAGAAGATAACAACACACTTGTGTTCATTGTGGATGTCAAGGCCAATAAGCAAATTAAACAAGCTGTAAAGAAGCTCTATGACATTGATGTGGCCAAGGTCAACACTTTGATTAGGCCTGATGGAGAGAAGAAGGCCTATGTTCGACTTGCTCCTGATTATGATGCTTTGGATGTTGCCAACAAAATTGGGATCATCTAAACTGAGTCCAACAGGCTAATTCTAAATGTAATAAATTTTTCTCACAAAAAATAAAAAGGAGGTGAGGGAGACACTGGGGTGCTAGGGGGTGACTGTGATTTTAAAGGTTTCATGAGGTCTCATTCCGATGAGGAAGGACAGCAGAGACCTGTAAGGATCTCAGGGACTGAGAGCAGAGGCCACAAGGAGAGGCATGTGCCCCACGCGGCGTGCACGCGGGCATCTGAACAGCAAGGAGAAGAGAAGGGGTGCCAGGCAGTGAGAACAGAGCCCGGGGAGAGAGGCCAGTGTGCAGGAGCCCACAGGTCCCTACAGGCGAGCTGATGGCTTTCATTCAGAATGACGCAGATGCCTTTGGAAGGTTCTTCAAGGGGGAGAAGTTGTGACTGAGTCTGGGAATGTTTTCAGTGGGACCTCTGGTTCACTACTGAGACAACTGAAGGGAGAAAAAGAGGGTTGCACAGGACCCCTGGAGAGGAGTGCATGGACCGGGAGAAGGCGTGGGCAACTAGAGGGGGTGAGGATGCAGAAAGGTGTTCCTCAGGTCCAAGTTCTCTAGGTGAGGTTTTGTGTTTGTTTTATCCACACCTCACGACGACGAGGAGGAGCCTCGGGTCTGTCTGACTAACTAACAGTGGTACCCTCATACCTGAGGGCGGCATTGTCAGGAGGCAGGAGCAAGGGAACCAATGCCACTATTGTCAGTGCCACTGCTGTCGGTGCCACTGCCGCTAGTGCCACTGAGTCCCCTCCAGCTCCATCACAAAGTGTGGCCCAATGCGACACCCTCCTCACAACCCCAGCTGTTCTGAAGTCCACTGCTGCAGGCACTGTGTCAATTCACCCGACGACAGTCTTCTTTCCTATCTATTTTCTCAATCACCATTCTCTAGGGACCCCTCCTGAAAACACCCAAAATATCTGAGACAAAGTTTCACTACCTTTGCTTCTGAGAGCAACCAGTATCAGCCCAATATTCAATAAACTAGTGGTAATAAGGGTCCCCTGGGGCCAAAGATGGTTAAGTTTTTGACTGCTAGCTGAAAGGTTGAAGGTTCAGATACACCCAGAGGTGCTTCAGAAGGCAGGACTGGTGACCTGTATCTGAAAGGTGTCAGCCTTGGAGACCCTGTGGGACAGCTCTGCTCTGCACACAAGGTTACCAGGGGTCAAACTGGACTGAATGGCAAGTAATGACCACAGTCCATCATCCACCAAGACGACGGATTTCTGCTGCATGAGCAATGATGGGATGCGGCTCGTTTGCCATGGGAGCCCCTCTCCCCTCTTTTTCCTCCGTCATCCCCCATTTGAAGAGGGTACTCTAACCAACAGGCAGGGCTGATGGCACAGTGGTAAGAAACTGTCATGCCAAACCAAACGTACATGGTTGGAACCCACCAGCTGCTCCACACCAAGAAGATAGGCAGTCTCCTCCTGTGTGATTCACTGCCTCTGAAAACACACTGGAGGGTCAGTTATGAGTTGGTTCTGACTCGATGGAACCCAACAACAGCAGCAGGCTGCCTGACGGCCTGTGGTGGATGCCAGAAGCCTGCCCTCGCCCTCCGCCTCCCCTGGTGCCTGGCCCTGGGGCTCTCATTGTGCCGTTCATTTTTAATCTGTGCCCCAATATCTCTGTCCCACAAAGAAGAATGGCCCTGTTTTTAGACAGTTCTTCCCCTCATCTGTTCCGATTCAGGGTTCATTGCCTATTCACCCCTTCCCCGGTCCCTCTCCAACCCCTCCCCCATGCCTGTCCTGTTTTAGAACAACGCTTTTTCTCTGTAAACTTTCATTAAAATCACAATAGAAAATTGAAATACTCATTTTAAAAAGAGTGGCACAGCTAAGGGGGCAATCGGAGGATGAACGGGCTACAGCTGGGGTGCCTTCATGAGACAGTCAAACACTGGGGTCCATTTCTTCACCTCGCTCTCTATTCTCACTGAATAAAACTTGCAGAGGTAGACTGCCCTGCTGGGGTACAGTTTGCTTTTCATTGTCATCCAGTCAGAACCCTCTCACAGCTGACCCTCCAGCAGGTTTTCAGACACTGCAAGTCACATGGGAGGAGAGTGCCTATCTTTCTCTCACAGAGCAGCTGATGGATTCAAACCGCCTGGCTCAGGGCTGGCAGCTCAGTTCCCTCCTCCCTAGGCCACCAGAGCTTCCACAGAGAGGGAATCCAAATTGCAGAGAAAGCAAGGAGCATTTTCTAAGCTAAAGTCCGAAGGCAACCATCTGGGAGGTGCCAGGAGGCCTCGTGGAAGGGCTCTCTTGACAGTTGAACAGGGTGGGGAGTGGGGGAAGAATGGCCTAGAAATTGTGAGGATTACTTGGCGTCAATTTGGGGACCAGAAATTGCCTCAAAGGGGCTTAGAAATAAGCCAGAGGCCTGCCCCCCTTCCTGGGCGCCTGAAGAATTCAGAAGCTGACGAGGCGAACGAGAAAATCCCCTCAGTAATAATGTGAGAAGAAATTGCCCAAGACGCCCATCTGGTTCCAGCTGATGATACTCTGGGGTATAGACACTGTAAACCTGTCGGATCAATAAATATCGGGCTCCTTTTAATAAAAGAAACGCTATCCGTCTCTTCTTATTGCCTCCCCAATTGTCTCTTTAAAGCTCTGAAAAGCATGGTGCTTTCTGTGGTTCTCTACCGAAGGCAGAGCTTCTGATGGCCACGAAGTTCATCTGTCCACCTCTGTATGTATTTTACACCGGAGGCTGGGGAACCGGTAAACAGTGTTCTCAGAAAGTGAAATTTCTACCTGCATTTCCAAAAAGGATCTCTCTCGCTGCCTTTCTTTCTTTTTTTTTTTTTTTCTTTTAATTTTTAAGGTTTGGGGTTTTTTCCCCCCCTGTTTAGAAACCAGGAAACAGATGAGAGTGCTGGCGAAAGTGATCATGAAACATCAACAGGCTTTAGAAGCACAGGCAGCCCCTGGGTGATGAACTTCAGACTCGGTGACAGCTCCTGCCAGGTCTTTAATGTTATGTAAATGTGCCCTCTCTGTGAAATGAATGAAGCAGTCCTGACTTGCAACAAATTCTTTATCACAATCACCTTCATTTGCTGCACCATCAGCTTTTAAATCAAAGCCTTTTCTTGCACTAAAGTTTCTGTCATCGAGTCAGTTCTGATTCTGATTGACCCTGGACTGTGGGACAGAGGAGAATGTCCCCTTGGGGTTTCCAAGGCTATCACCTTCATTCAGAAGCCGACTGGCACGTCTTTTTCCCTCCGAGGAGCTGGTGGAGTCGAACTACTAACGTTTCGGCTTATGACACAGCAGCTCTGAACTCCTTAATCTAACCCCCCAAAACCCACTGTTCTTGAGCTGATTCCAGCTGGTGGGGACCCTCCAATGGGATTCTGAGGCTTCCAGTCTTTTTTGGAGGAGACTGCCCATCTTTCCTCTTTCAGAGTAGCTTGGTGGATTTGAACCACTGACCTTATTCAGACTGACATGCTATGCACTACATCACCAGGCTCCTTCCTTGCACTGAAAAACTCTTCAAAACTCAAACACACTTCTCTGGGCTCAGTTCTGATGCTCAGTGACCACCCACTGAGTTTTCCAAGCTGTCAGAATCCTGAAGGGAGGAGACTGCACTTCATTCTGCCTCCGGAGATGCTGGGCCTCTGCGATAGCAGCACAGTTAGAATAGCCAAGTACGAAGCCAGCTGAGCAGCGTCCTGCACCGTCATTGTTATGAACCATCAGGTCAGAACCGACTCACAGCTGACACTCTGGCATCTTCTCAGAGGCAGTTAACTGCACGGGAGGAGACTGTCGATCCTCCTCCCGCGGGGCCCCTGAGGGCCTTGAACTGGGTGCCTTGAGGACTGCAGCGCAGCTTCTTGCCACGAGGCCACCAGAGCTCCCTCCATCTGACACAGGAATAAGCTAAAGCCCACCCCAGCTGACATACACATTCTTTTTTTTCTTTAAATTTTATTATTATTATTACTAATTTCAAGGAACGTTTACAGAGACTTTGGATTTCCATTCATTCATTGTTGCACTTTTCTCCCTGTCCACCCTTCCCCCCCAGTTCGCTTTTCTCTTTGAAAAGTAAAAGAAAAATTCTTTTATTGTTATGCAATCCCTTCCCGGAAGTCTACTCCACCGTGCAGCCTTCATTCTGGACTCCTCTCATGACAATAATACCTAATCACATATCCCTTTTAAACAGTTTTCTCCCTCATCTGTTTCAATGCAGGATACATAATTTATCCCATCTTTCTCGGAAATCAGCCCATCTACCTATGGTCAACTGCTTTTTGACAAAGAGATGAAATCAGTTAAGTGGGGAAACGACAGCCTTGTTAACAAATGGTGTTGGGCAAAATTGGAAAACTATCTGCAGAAAACTCAAGCAAGATTAACACCTCACTCTGTACACAAAACCCAACTTAAGGTGGATCATGGACCTAGGACTAACACCAAGAACTATAAACTTCATTACCTACACATTCTTAAAGACAGAGTTAGAAGAGAGAGTCCCTGGAACTCACGCACGACATGTGGCCCGATGGTAACCTGGTGTGTGAGGGAGTAAATGGTTACACGCACAGCCACGGGATTGGAGGTGGAAGGAGAGGGCGACGGATAGGCGGGTGACCTGTACGTCTAGATTATGCTGCCACTTGGAAGTGACCCTTTGGGGGTCATTCATTCATCAGTACTTAAGTCTCCTGTGAATAGCACCACGAAATGTGACACGATCAGGGCATCTGCTGTCTCTCTTACAAGGGGACTGCACAAAAGGTGGCCAGGAAGCTGTGATGAGGTTGTTCCTGGCTGAGTCACACAGTTCTCCCCCCCACACACACACCCTGCTTCCCTTATCTTCTTTAATATCTTCTTTAAGCCCTGTCCCTCTCTGTCAAAAGCCATGGGGGTGGAGGGACGGGCAAGAAAACAGTCCATGGTATGAGAAAAAAAGAAACTGAATCTCAGTAATATCTGATTATCTTTTTGATGTTCACGCGCGTTATCAAATTGGCTAATATCTTGACCTTGACCTCTGGCAGGAAGTCTGTGGTGAAATTAGTGCTGTGGGGCTTGGCATGAGCATCGCTGGGACGCCAGGGTAAGAAGATCAGTGGTGTCATGGCTGAGCTGTTGTGATTGCAAATGAAAAAAGAAAGACGAAACAGAGGAGGAGGAGAAGGCTAAAGGGAGAAGTTGTCCGTGATGAGCTTAATTTTTAAACAAATAAGGACTTCATTTCTATTAAACCAAGAAAAACCTTGAAAAGTCTATGGAGCCCATGGGGTCACGAGGAGTCTGAATCAACCTGGCAGCCAGCGACAACAACACTGGCCAGTTAGACAAAGCAGTAACACACAGGCCTCCGCCCTAAACAGGGGCCAAAGTGCTTGTTCCCATCCCCCAAGGAGAGAAATAACCAGAATCTCACGAGGCATCTCTGTGACATGAGATGTTGATGAAGAGAGAGGCACATCCCAATCACATGATGAGTAAGTCACCCCCGCCCCCAATAATACAGCCTCTGGTGTCTTCCACATTAAATAAAGATGGCGGGTGAAGCCGTGACCATTTTGCCATCTACAAGCAAGTAAGGAAGCAGGGCAATTGATCCATCTCTCCCAAAGGCTTGCCTCGCTCTGCTGTCTCTTTTGGATTTTAATATTGTAAAGCTTTCATAATACGTAAGCTAAGCACACCCGTAATGAATCCCATTAGTCATAAGCAGTTCCCGCACCCAAGAAAAGGAGAGGGCGAATCCGCTCACAAACACAGGCAAGTCTCCCTGATTCAAGCTGTCAGGAGGGGAAGCTGGTGTGCATGATGCATTTCCTTTGTAAAAACTGCTGTCAAGCATCTTCAGAAACCCTTTCTCAGAAAACCAAAGTTTAGCCCACAAAAACCCCTCACATGAACTCCTCCAAGGAATCACTAAGAACGTTCTCGAGTAAGCAAGATCTTCTAACATAACCGTGTGTGTGTGTGTGTGTGTGTGTGTGTGTGTGTGTGTGTGTGTCTTTAAAGCCACTCTTGTGAAAAGGCTAGAGTTCTCCGGGTCTTTTGGAGAGTTCTTTTCTCAGCAAATCCTTCTCCAAGGTGAGCACTCAGGCAAATTCTAAGTCAAGTGGGCCCTGAATGGGAAGGATGGTAAAGTCCAGGTTAAGGATGCAGTGGCACCCTTGGGGGAAACGGGTGCATTCTGCTCTAACCTGCAGGTTCTCAAGTCCACTTAGTTCCCCCCAGAGGCAGAGGAGGGCTTAGGGCTTCAGGGCAGGATGGAGGCAGCAACCACTGAAGGCAGCACATAGTAAGACATGAGCAGAGTGGGGCAAACCCAGCATTCTTCCCACCAAGAAGGAACCACCTTTGGACTATTTCCTGAGGGAGTCTTTGTCGTCTTGTTTGACTTTAGGGGGAAAGCAAAGTTTAGGGAGAAGGAGCTTTTGATGGAACTACAGCTGTCCATTCGGAAGACCATCGGGTCCGAGTAAAATTACAGTCCTCCCAGAAAGATCTAGAAGGCGAGAGGTGACCGGGACCCTCGGGCTCACTGACTCCTCAGTCGGTCTCTGACTGCTGTCCCTCCCACTGGCCTCCCTGGAGCTCCCAGCTCTGCTGAGCACGTGCTGACCACAGGACTTCAGAGCATGTAGGCCTCTGCCTCCCTTTTGCTCTCTATTAACTGCTATGAATGACCTTCATATCCTGCCTGCTTCCCTGGCAAGTCTTCGGAGTCCCTCGGTGATGCCAATGGTTAAGGCACTCAACTGCTAAACAAAAGGCTGGAGGTTGGTGGTTCGAATCCCAGGGGCTTCTCAAATCAAAGCCCTGGGGATCTGCTTCTGGAATATTCGTCACTGGACACTGTAGGGGGCCCCAATTCTACTTAGACACACAGGGGGCCAAGCCAACTTGATGACAGCCGGCCGCTGCCTGTCATCATCAGGGCTTTATCTGGTCACCATCTGCTTTTCCCCAAACAGAATGGAAGCTCCATGGGGTCAAGGCTTCGTTTGTTTGCTCATCGCTGTACTTTCAGGGCTCACATACCAAGGGTCAACTATGGCTCAGTTCCGACTCGACGGTATACAACAACAACACGTACACAGGCACGCTTTGGAGATCTTCCAACTTCCAGATCACCCCAATAAAGCAAATATTGCAAGAAAGAGAGTCACACAAGTTTTTGTCTGTTTCATAGTGCACATGATGGAGGGAAGGAGCCCCAGTAGCACTGTAAATAATGTTGTCAGGCTGTTCACCAAGAAGTCAGCAGGTGGAATCTCGTAGCCTCTCTGCAGGAGAAAGGTGAGTGGTCATCTCCTGGAAGCATTACCATCTCAGACACCCGGCATGGGGCCCTTGGCAGCAGCACTGATTGCAGCAGTGGGCCTGCTTTTGGGTTTTAGTATAGCACATTTAAGAGTTACCTTGACACTGTGGAGTATTATCCAGGAGCATGATGGGAACACTGGCAATATTGTGAGAATCACTGAAACGTGGTACAGAGACACCAAGTGAGAACTCGCTCTTGGAAAAACGGTGCTGATGGACTTGCTTGACACAAGGTTGCCACAAGCCTTCCAACTGTAAAAAACAAACCCCCAAAACAACACACACAATCTGGGCGGTGCTGTAAACTGAAAGACACTAAAATGAGGTTGGCCTGCCAGTAGCCCTCCGTACGCCCTAGTTAACTGAGTGAAGACAAAGGTGAAGAAACCAAACCACCATATTCTCAGACACTCGGGATGCTTTCAGAGTCTTTGTACATTCAGTTTCTCTTTCTCATTCTCTGACTTACAGGCTCTCTTCATTTCTGTCATTCTGTCTGTCTCTCTCACACACAGAGAACTGGGGTCAGTAAGGACAGTGTCCCACAAAGAGAGGATGGCCACCTGGTCCCACCCCACCGGGACCCAGCAAGTCAAGAAACAACTCTCGATGTTCCTTCCAGTAACATTAATTGTTGGTCATAAAAGTTCAAAGAGGCAGATATTTATAGCTGGTTAAAGCCCTTTTTCCACACACACTCACCACAGCACTTTCCAACGCCGTTCCCATGAGCTACTGAAAGCAGCGCTCTGCCCACTTCCTGCCCAGGCCTGGTCCTCCACCGCTCGCTGGCCCTCCAGCTCCTCCGCGCGCCCTGTTTTTTCTTTTTTCCAGTGCGCAGGTCTTTCGGTTTCTCTTGGGTTTTCGCAGTTGGGTTTTGCAGGCTTTTTTTTTTCCTTTTTTCTTCTTCACTCCTCTTCTCAAACACCAAGCCCCCCTCGGGCCGCCCCCACATCCAACACGACCACAGGAGAGGATGAAGAAATACTACCTTTGACGGTGAGAAAAGTTTCCTTCTCAAAACATCCTTCAGAGGAGAAACAAGCAAATGTTCCGAGTTTCACAAGATCCAGACGGCTGAGATGGTAATCTTGTTTACGGTGCCTGAGAGCCGGAGTGGCTGGGAAATGTTTAAATGGACCCACATGAAGAAGCCATTCCTGGTTTTGTTCAGAAATAGCAGAACATTGAACTACTGGAGATAAAGGTGCTCGAGAGTCTCACCCATTTGCCAGAAGCTTAACAAAGTATTATTTCTCATGGTTAGCTGCTCTTAAACTTATAGAGACTATAAGAACAACAGAAACATTGCCAGGGTCAAACCATCCACAGTCATTACCATACTTGTACCATTGCTACAAAGGTCGTTAGAGAGATAACCATCATTTCTGCATGAAACATGACTAACTCCAGGCAGAAGAGGTTAAGGGGCTCATCAGGCAGAGAGAAAATGTCAGATCTGACCACTGTGTCCACCATACTCAGGCTTCTTGTGAAAAACAATACTTCCTTTCTTAGTATGAAGTCCTGGGAACACAGAACTGCCTAGGATACAGGACAGACAGACTAACCAACACTTCGGTTCGGACAATGTGGGATCAACTCACTTTCTGGTTATAGTCATGTTACACTGAATGAATGACTATTCTTCTCAAGATGTTAAATAGCAGGACAAAAAAAAATTAAACTGTGTTCCAACAGGAAGTATCCTTTGAAAAAGAAGGGATCATCAATATGCATGTTTTCTTTTCTTCTTTTTATTTGATGGCCTAGGGTAAGGAACTTTCTGCCAACATAAAGGCATGCAGTTAAAAGCCAACAGTTACAGAGAAAGATGGGCTTTGTGATTTACCACCTCTGAAAATCTGCTGGAGGGTCAGCTGTGAGTCACTTAGAACTTGAAGGTACTGAACCCAACAACATCACTTTTTAAATATTTATATCTTAGTCAAGTTCTACAAATCAGATTGGCATCCCTTTCAATCACTCACACAGTGTCATTCCAGGGAGAACACCAATTGAAGTGGATTGATGTCATCAATTAACTACAGCGTCTGACCAACCCCTTTTTGTATTTTTGGTTTCAAACATGGCGCTCAGAGGGCCACCTGGATTTGTACGGGCGCTGCTGTGTAGGGGTCACGATTCCTCTTTGAATTGATGGTGTGCATCTGAGGTAGGCTGAGCAGCCCACAGCAAGTACGAGTTGTGGTCATTACGAAGTACTATGTGGTTCTGAGCGCGGACCGCACGCTCGAGAGATGGGGCACCCACAGGAGACGAAGCCCCCTCTGTAGATGTTATCATCTGAGGAAAATGGAAACCAAAGTGGTCTCCGCAGCAATGCATTAGAAAACCCCTTTTACTTTCAAAAAGAAACCCCCAAAGAAGTGCTGTGTTTCTGCGTGCCGTCATTCTTCTGACTCTCTCAGACCTGCGGAGGGCTCCCACCATGCATCTGTGAGCTGGAGGCTGACCTTTGCATCATCCCAACCCCATGGAGGATGGAGAAGCTCAGAGAGCCGCCCACTGCCCAGGGCAAGTCCCACAACCTTCTGTAGTCCTTGTCCTTCTCTGGTCTAGACCACCCTCTGAGGCCCAGCAGGGCAAGCCCGGCTGCACAGTCCCCTCCACGGTGCTGGGCTGCTCACCAGAACGCTGTCAATTCAAATCTAACAGAAAAGAGAAGACACGCTGCTCCCATTAAGATTTACGGTCTTGGGAGCCCAGTGAAGAGTTGGAACTGAACTGGATGACAGCGAAACTGTTTGTGGGTTATGGTGATGCAGGAAACAGCCCACATGCTGTAACATTCTTCTCACTCCAACCTCAGAGTGGCCCACCTACAGGCCCCTGTTTAGGATTACAAGCCTAGGGCGTTCGCAGGCCATCGCCTGGATGAGACCCAGCTGGTTCAGGGTCACACAGTGGCTACAACAATGTGCTGGATCACAGCAGAGAGTGTGCGACTGGGGCAGGATTGGCAGGGTTTTATTCTGTAGTAGAAGGGGTTACTAAGTGCTGAAGCTCACGAACACTTGACAGTGACAGTCCAGGGTGTCGACGGTGACCGATCTGTGGACCTGGGAAGATGAGCTGATGTCATCAGATCGTTCCCAGGAACTAGAAGGGATCAACAGTCTACTATAGAGAGGGGTCAAAGAGGCCAAGATTAGGATCTACCCGTCACAGCTAAGAGAGAGCAGAAATGATGAGTAAGAGAGAAGCCAGAATGGACAAGAGGAGCTGAGGGAAACACCATCACACAGTGGAAAAGCCATGGCTGAGAAGTTCCATGAATACAAGATGCTGACATTCCCTAATGCCTCCTCCAACCCGGAACAGCCCTCTACATCCCGATCCACGGAGGATTAGCTCTTAGAAACTTCTGGTCCCCTTGTACAAATGTATCTGTTAAATGTCAAATAGGGGAGGCGGCTCCAGTGATAGCCTTCTAACCAAGGAATCTAGTGAAAAATGGGCACGTTGCTATATTCCAGAGAAAGCACTGCATATGTCAAGAATGAAGTCTCTTCTTTTAATAGGGAAGTGCCCCGGTGGCACAGTGTATTACAGATAGGGCCGCTAAGCAAAAGGTCACTGGTTCAAAATCACTGGTCACCCCAGAGGAGAAAATGGCAGTCTTCTCCTACAGAGATGTACAGCTGCAGAAACTGATGGGGGTCACTATGCATTGAACTGACTCAACAGAATTAAAATAAAATTTTAAAAAATTTAAAAAGACAATAAAAATATGTTGTTGTTGTTGTTGTTGTTGTTATGTGCCGTCGAGTTGCCTGCGACTCATAGCGACCCTATGTACAACAACCCTAAACTCCGCTCTGTCCTGTGCCAATCGCACTGTCTCTGACACTCCCATCCCAATTATCCCAGTCACTGAATCAATCCACCTCATAGAGGGCCTTCCTCTCCTGCGCCGTCCCTCCACCCTCCCAAGCATGATGTCCCTCTCCAAGGACCGGTCTCTCCTCACTACATGTCCGAAGTAATAGATACTCTAAAAAACCAGAAAACAAAACAAGTGTTCTTTGAACAGGACTTCAGACTCGAGGGCCTGGCGGCCTTGCTAAGACCCAATGAATGGCCAGTGGCACTTTGACAGTTTCATTCTTAAGCACATACATCAAGACAGACCTTCACATGGAAGTGTGTGACACAGAGGAGACTGTCCACAAGATGAACTGGCCCCGTCAGCACACACGGGGCTCAAGCACAAGGGTGACTGAGGGCGGCACAGGGTAAGGGCGGGGTTTCACCATGCTGCTGCTCTACGTCGGGGCCAGCTCAAGGGTGTCTAACGACATAACGCACACAAAGGGCTGCACACATAAAGCAATACATATTTGACTTCATGTAATTGTAAGATATTTCGATCACTTAAAATACTTTTCTTTCTTCTTGGAATAAAAGGTACAAGAGCTCTAACTTATGGGACTATTATGAGAATTAAAGAGAAGA
>NW_006399822.1:7843382-7855974 GCF_000299155.1 Elephantulus edwardii
AAAAAAGAGAGAAGACTTGTATAGAAGTCAACTAGTGCATGCTGACATCATTATTTAACTCGGAACTTATTTATTTTCATTCTTTTTAACTTATTTCTTTATATGTGTCTTACTTTTGTTGTCTATTTTGAGCATGATTTCCTTTTGGCATCCTTTTCCCCTCATGTCTGCTATGTTTTCCTATGTTTCATATCGATCTTCACATATTGGCTATGTTTAGATTTATACCTCTACCTGTAAAGTTCCTAGCACATAGGATCAAGGTCACAGGAATGAGAGGAACATTGCACATCTTCGGAGCTGGCTTCCTGGACCGTCAAGAGCTCCCCAGAGCTGCGGGCCAGCTCTCTTTCAGGCTCCTGAATCAGCTACTTCCTGTTTCTTTCTGGTTTCTCAGACACTCCTCCACCACAGTGTAAATCAAGACGTGCAGGATGGTCTGATTCTGCCTGTGGGGCCTTAAAACTGAAGCGAGCGGTTAACCAAGGCAGCCCCCGCACAAGCTACAAGGGTGGGCTCCTCCCTGGCAGTCAGACATTCTTTCTATGAAAATGCAAAGCAGGAGCTCATAAAATAAACCCACCGCAGAAAGACGAAGACCTGTCAGCTTGTGTTAGAAGGAAAAATAGAGAAGATGAACATTTCTACCATCTGGCAAAAGACCCTCGTACACGAATACATAGAAGTTGCCAAGGCGTTAGACAAGACCTCCAGGTGGCTGCCTTTGGGCCTTAGCAGAAACTTTGAGCTAATTCAATACTAGGTTTTGGTTAACTACGGCAGAGTAGTCCCCTGTGCAATACAATCACAATCGTCTTGGCTTTCCTTGGAACCTGTCTTATCTTGCACTGGACCTTGGAATGCATTTGGAAAGAGACTGAAGTCATTAGCAGATGACTACACTAACACTGGTGTGATGTTCTGTAAGAATGAAAGGTTTGTACTGGGCAAGACAGTCTAACTTCTGCTGCAGTAACAACCAGCTCTCAGATCCTAGTGAATTCACACAGCCCAGGCTTGTTTCCCATTCATTCTGTATGTGCGACAAGAGTCAACAGAGAGGTCCCAGTGTCTGTGGTCACTCAGAGGCATGGGAGACCAGTGGCTCCTTCTGGACACTGAGCCTATGATTCCTGGGACATGAGGGGGAGTCGGGTGGACCACACACAGGTCTTGTATTTTCTTCTTGGAATATTTTTAATCACTGGCCAGTGGAAGCCACACTGAACGACAATGGACAAAGATAGAATGAGGAGGAAACAGGGGCTTGTGACCCTACCATAAGTTCTCAAACTAGACAGGTACAATGTTGGAGACTAGCTATGACGGCCGATCACACAGAGCTGAAGGCAATAAATTACCTTAGTTGTATATGCCTCAGGTGTAAGAATAAGGTGTAACGCTAAAGCTCAGAGGCAAGTTCCATAATACCTGCTTCCACGCCCTATTCACCTTTTCTAAAGGAATTCATGTAGTGTAGTTGTACGGTGATTAGAAAGATTACATCCACAAGCCACCCACACACATACCATTTTTCTTTTTTTCTCATTCACAGATTTAAACACAACTATTAAACCTCTAAAAACCTCAGCTATGAGTTGGATCCAACTCAATTTATCAGAGGGGGGAGAGAGAGAGAGAGAGAAGGAAAGAAAGAGGTTGGTTAGAAGGAATTCATCACATTAATCAATGATAATTAATGTCATAAAACAAAACGTCTATGAGTGGTGGCATGAAAAATCTGCATGACTTGAAAATTTTCACTCGAATAAAAAGCATAAAAAAAATTAAAATAGAGGATATTTACAGCCTCAGGAACTTGGTAGGGGGTCACCAAGAATTGACTCAGGAAAAGTGAGTTTGGTGTTGGTAACGGACGTAGAAGACGTCAAGTTGGAGTTCTGAGGATCCAGCCTTGTCCAAGATGTGCACCACACGTCCACGCGTGTACTTGTCACGTTGCTGGAGGAGGCGTGTGTACGTGCTCTCACTCACTGTTGTCGAGTCGGTTCCATCTCTCAGAGACCCTCCCCAGCAGGTTTCCGAGATTGTACATCTTCAGGGAAAGAGGCTGCTCATCCTTCATCCTTCTCGCTTGGAGTCACTGGTGCGTTCTAACGTCTGGAGACACAGTCTTCAGTTAGGAGCAGCGCACACCGAGGACGGTGCCACCAAAGCTTGGCAAGTACGCACTGTCACTCCCACTCTGCCATTGCTGGAACTGGCTCCCAGCTGACCCCCGGAGCGCTTTCCGAGGCTGTAAATCACCTGGGAGGAACTGTCCCCCTTCCTCTCACGGAGCAGCTGGTGGATTTTAACTGCAGAGGCTCTGCAGTAGCTCAGACGCACAGCTCTCCACGGGCCACACCACCAGAGCGTACACACCCGCGGGGCTCCTGAGGACCCCGCTGCAGCTCTGAAACGACCTGTGCCCACTCTACATGGTGAAGTCAACCCCGTCCAAACACCGGGATCTTTCCAGTTTGCTGTGGTTCAAGATCAGCCCAAGGCTTCTCTCTGTTGTTTGTGGAATCACCATGTGATTCACAACCACAATCAACTCAACCACACCTAAAACAGCAGCATGGCTCATGGAAAAAAAGTTCTATAAACCTTAGTGACAAACCCTATGGAGATAGCCCAGGGTGACAAGGCACAGGCTCCGGAAGGTTACTTTCGGCTTCTTATAAAACGGTGTAGCCTCTGCAGGGTGACCTCAGGGGCCTCATTCCATTCCCTCCTCACAGCAAACTGGAGAAGTTTACAGCAGAGTTTCCAGACTAAAAAAGACCAGGAATAAAGGCTTGGCTACCTTCCCAAAAGTAGGCAGCGTAAATGCCATGGATCTCAACAGAACACTGATATAGCACTACACGATGAGCCCCCAGCAAGGAAGGTACTGTGGCCACAATAATGGCGATCGCACACTACTGATGGTGACCATAGTATTAAACAGACAATGTTCCATTCTGTAGTATGTGGAGTTGCCAGGACTCAGAGCAGACAAAACCCTGGGACTCAGCTGAGCTGAGTTGGGTGACGGGGAAAAAAGTCTATCTAACCCTTCAGTCTGGCTTCCTCCTTCTCCTCCCTGCCTCCATATTCTGATGCATCAATATTGCTTTGGGATGTCTTTGATATTATTTCAGTCCTGCCACGGCCTCTCCAGTGGCTTACTCTACTAGCTGACACTGAGATAAGAACCCCCAAGGCCCCAGGACAGTTGATGATACTATATTTCCACTTGGCATGAATGGCTCCATCCCAACAGACCAACCTTGACATAAACCACACTCTTGTGCCTATAGACTTTCTCACGAGTGGTCTTCTGGTTCTGGGGCACCAATCTGATATCAAGCACCCTCTGTAGTTAAGTCAAACCCTGAGGTTTTGCAAAAGTTTCTGTCTGAGTAAGCTCACTAATCAGAGTGAAACTAGGGTAGAGAAAGGGGTCTTAACCCACAGGGGAGGGTGGAAACAACCTGCTTTGTCACTCATGCAAACAAAGGCTTTAGCCATAGACCAGAGGCAGGCAGATGACAGGAGGAGATAGCATGAGACCTAGAGTCTCCTCTACAACCTCGGGGTCATCACATAGTCTGTACCCACACCCACTGTTGCCAAGCCAATGCCAATTCCTAGAGACCCTCATTGGAAACCAAGGCTGTAAATCTTTTCCCTTGGAATACCTGGTGTCTTTGAACCATGGACCTTTCTGTTAGAAGCGTACCACACTACACACTATACCATCATATACCTCCTTTCACTTGGCATGGTCTCACTTCCTACTCTGCTATGTTGGCCTGCTGGCTATCTCTTGTCCTGGGTATCCGAGAATCACAACGCATGCGTAAAGGTCCTGTTCAAATGCAATGAAACAAGAATAGCCTTGATTAACAAGGAACATGAAACTCAAATAAGATGATGATTCTTGTTGAGGATCTAAAAGCAGCAGATAGAGGGATGCCTGACTCAAAAGTACAAGGGTCTGGTCTATGACATGACACCATCATGAAGATGACAGGAAGAGCAGATGACCTCAGGACATTCATGAACTTGAGTTAGAAAACTGGACTAGTCCCTGTTAGCCTCCGTTGAGGTCTTAACATTCTGATCCCAGAAAAAAAGACAGACAGACACAATAATTCCTGGGGACACTGTAAACCTCCAGTGATGTAATCACCACCACAACCAACTGCAGCTGCCCTGACCCTAACTCATGGCAACCCTGCATATGTAGGAGTAGAACAGGCTCCACAGGGTTACCAGTGGCTGGTTTCTCAGAAGTTGGTCACCTGGTCTTGTGTCTTCTTCTCCAGGTTAATCAGTGGCAAGACTGAGTTCATGGTCACTGCCACCACATATTCTGAATGCCTCCTTCCTAAGATAGAATGGAAGGAAGACTCAGCAACAACCTTTCACGTGATGTGGGAACTTAAGAAGACCCAAAGCACTTACTGATGACCGAGGTGTACAGCCCTAAGTCTGGATTTTACCTCAATGTAATGCAAACGACCCTCACAACTGGACCGACAAGCAGCATCATAATAAATGGAGAAGAAAGAAAATTGTGTGTTTTCCATGATTTCATTTTACCGGGCCTCAAAAGCAGGAGCCATGGAAGCAGCACTGATGACATCAAAAGACACTGAGCTGGGGCAACTGGCTGTGAAGGACCTCACCAGAAAGCTGGAGCAAAGCTCTCAGTTTACCGACGATGGTGGGTGTGGCCCAAGCCATGGCATTTTCAGTTGCTGCACATGCATGCAGAAGGTGGACACTGAGTAAGGAAGACTAAAGAAGAATCAATGCCTTTGAATTGTGCCGGTGAAGAGTATCCTTTGGGCCAAAAGCACAAACTTGTCTAGAAATAAGTGAGTGCTCCTTGGAGGCACGGATGGTAAGACTGCCTTGCACACGCTTTGGGCATGTTGTCAGGAAGGGCTGGTTCCTGAAGAAGGGCACCGTGCAGAACAGTGGACAGTGGGTGACAGAGAAGAGCCTCCAAGAGATGGGTTGACACAGCGACCGCAACAATGGCCTTGAGCACAGCGGCGATGGTGAGGACTGGGGAGGGTCTGCGCTGTTTCCAGAAGGTGGCTGGGAATGGGAATGAATTCAAAAGCACCTAACCACCACCACCGCCGCCACCGCCACCGCCACCACCACCTACCTCGGGCGGTTCATCTAGCTCCACATCAGACAACATTCTCTTACGACCATAAAGTTTAAGCTGGCTAATTCTGGAAGGCAGCTAGGTCTCTCTTCCTAATCTGTCTTATTCTGGTAGCTCTGTCCACTCTAGGTGATCCTTACTGGTGTCTGAAATTCTAGTGGCACTGCTTCCAAGGTGGCTGTGGCTCCTTGGTGACACACAAGCCACCACAGTATGACACAGTGACAGACAAGTGGTGACACATAAGTTATTCTGTAGGCCACAAATGCCACTCTTGGGTCTTTAATCTGAAGAACCCTCTCTATGAATGATAATAAAACAAAACAATTGGGGGGGGGAGGAAAGAAATTCTTATCCCTACCAGGTGATTTTTGTTAAGGTTTCACTATATGAGAGGAGATAGAGCCCTGTGGTTTAAAAAAGAAAAAATTCGGGACCATTTGAGGACAGTGGGTGAGGCCCTTTCGGCAACAATGGGACTTTAAGTGCTGGAGAATTTGTATGCTGTCGGTATGTAATCACCGAGCCTCACAAACCCCACAGCTGCGTGTTTACGGTTTAGCCCGGCTCTGTGAATTGCATCCTTATGTTCCGTACTTTAAAAGGCCATTTTCAGCTCCCACTTAGCTTCCACTCCGAAACACCATTCCAATCAAGTCTCCGTGCCTGCATGTGTTGTTCCAATCCACACATTGGCGGGGTCCGGTCATGGCAATTTTTCCCATTGTGTCTTTCCTCTGGATACCCTGCTCCGCTCTGAAATAGAGAATGTGGACGTTTGGCAAGACACAAGGACCTGTTGGCTCTTAGGACTTTGGCACATTTTTAATACTGGCCAAGGGCAGGCACCCAGGGAAAGGAGAGGAACCAGCAGCGTGCAGATGCAGGCTGGCGACCAACAGTTCAGTGTCATGCTGAATTCAGCACAGGGTGTAGATATTGGGCAGGCGTGAGTTCAAACCCATGTCCTGCCACCTTCTAGCTGGAGGGCTAGGGCGAATGGTTAGGTGGAACGACGTGGAACGATGATGTGGTCTGCTGTTGTGTTGAATCGGTTCTGGCTTGTAGTGCCTGGAGGGCACAGGAGAAGCCTGTAGGTTTCCCAAAGCTGGAAGTCTTTATGGGAAAGGCTGTCAAATCTTCCCTGGAGAAGCAACTGGGCGGACCAGACCTCTGACCTTTTGGTTAGCCACCAAATGCCTAGCCATCGGGCCACCAGGGTTCCTTGAAGTGAATGATAATTGTTTTTAATGACGAAAATGCAATCTCAAACGGCTCGAGCCAATAATTCACCTCACGAAGGTTAGAACATAATCCACTCTTAATGTAGTGAGCAATCATTATTGCTTTCATTATTACCATAATTTGCACATGTTAAATAATTTCATCTCCAAAACCACCTTGAACGATAGCTATCAGTTTGCCCATGTTTCAAGCAAAGTAAGTGAACTAAGAAGGAGTTAAAAAGACTTTTCCTTGAAACAGTAGTAGATAGACCTGTAATCAAGCCCTGGTGGCTTAATGGGTAAGGAGGGGTGCTGCCAAGCCAGAGGCAAACAGTTTGAATTCACCAGTTGTTCTGAGGGAGAAAAATGAGTCTTTTCCTCCTTGAGAGATTTATAGCCTCTGAAATCCAGCTGGAGAGTCAGCTCCGAGTCACTTCTGACTGGACGGCAATGAGGGAGAGGGAACAGTAACACCTGGAGGGACTGACTCCTTAGCGCAATCACCACACAAGCATCTGCCCAGAGATGTAGCTCATCCGGCAAGAAAGAGCAGGACAGAAGGATGAATGGAAACAGGAACCGCAGAGGGGAAATGGGAAGAGTGAGGTTGCATTGAGGCTTTTGTAATTAACCTTCCTCCCTGCTCCCTCCCCCCACTGTCAGGAGTTTTATGCTGGTTTACAAAAATATGTGTCTTGTTTGGTTTTTTTTATACACTATTATTTTTTTTTACACACTATTATTTTTTAAATTAATTTTAATGAAAGTTTCCAGAGATTTTGGATTTCCATTCATTCACTGTTGCACTTTTCTCCCCACACACCCCTCCCCCCCAATTCACTCTTCTCCTTGAAAAGTAAAAGAAAAATTCTTTCATTGTTATACAATCCCTCCCCCCAAGTCCACTCCACCATGCAGTCTTCGTTCTGGACTCCTGTCATGACAATAATACCTAATCACATATCCGTTTTATTTATTTATATTTTTTTCGGTGGTTAATGGCAGAACTTTTTATTTACGTATGTATGCAATTAACCTTATAAAAAAGAAATGTGTGTGTGTGTGTGTGTGTGTGTGTGTGTGTGTGTGAAAAACTGAATGAAAAACTGATTTTTTTAAAAAAAAACAAACTTTTACTCAGATTGCAATAAAAATTGAAAAATAAACCAGTGACTTGAGTCCTGGTGATACCGTGTGTACTGCATTAGGCTGCTATGTGAAAGCGCCTGGTGCTCTGTAGAGAAAGAGGAGGCGGGATCCCTCCACACAGGATCCTGACGGAGGTTCGTGACGGGCTGGAACCGACCCTGAGGTAGTGAGCTTGGCTTTTTGAGAAATCTCTTGACCACAGTTGCAGAACAGACAGGTGGTGACGCTGAGAACGAAATGAGACTCGACTGACTGTGACCACTATGTTCTTCCACAATGTTCCCTGTGGTAGACACAGACAGGAGCAGGGTGACTTGGGGTCAGGGCAAGGTGTGGGCAGGCTTGGGCACAGAGGCCACCAGTGCGAGCAGGAGAGGAGGCTCAGACAGCTCCGGAACCAAGGGGCTACTGAAGAACAGAGGGTCCATATGAACCGGGAACATCCTCCCGAACTCTCTGAAAGAGGGCTAAGACTCTCCCACCAGTAAAAGCCTGGTGGAGTTCTGATTAAGGACAAGGGTGAGAAGGAATGCTTCGTGAATGAAGACAACAGGGCTGCATGTCTAGGTTTCCAAGAAAGCCCACCAGATGGTGAGAAATCGAGTTGCTGGGTTACTAGGAAAAAGTGAGTCTAGTACTCAGATTTCAGTAAAGGAAGCAAAATATGGTATCATGTGGGGTCACAACTATCCCACAGAGTTCACACCTTGTCCCTTAACATGAGACGGAGGCATGCTTAATACTAATTATTTGAGAAAATTATGCTTAATAAATATTAAGTACACACACAAATATCCTTTTAAAAATCTCAGCAATCTGGTAGTGACTCAAATCTTTTGTCAACAAAATAGTACTACATACAGAATGAAAGAACATTTCCATAACTGTGTTATTTATAATATGGAAGAGGGGGAAACTCCATGTATTCCCCCACACTAGAGCTGAAGTTAACAAAATTAAAGCCTGTTATTTACTGACCAGAAAGAAAGAAACAAAACAAAACAAAACAAAACAAAAAAAAACCCCAAGATGGTGAAGAATAGTTTAAGGAAGCTTTTGATAGTGTTACAGTCACCAAGAGTTAGAATAAAGGTGACAGCAACAGTTTTGTTCTGGTTGTTGCTTGTTTGTTTGCTGTCTCTGATCTGCCAGACGAATAGTATGAGTTTTCTCCACCCAGAAGGGCATCGCCTGGGGCTCTATGGCCTCTGACACTCATACTGCAATCCAGCAGCCACATGGTATAGAGATCAAGAACCCTGGTTAAGCAAGCACTCATGTTAACCGAGAGGCAATCAGGTCAGGTTCAGCAGCAGCTCTGGGAGGTGAAGCTGGAGCCATCCGCTTCAGAAAGATTAAATCCAGACTCATCACCTTTGAATCCTTTCCAATTCCTATGACACTCCACAGGGTCTCTGGGGCTGTAAATCTTAACAGCAGTAGATACGTTCAAAGATTTAGTAAAGTATCTTACAAACAATAAGCTAGTAGATTCGAACGACTGAAATTGCAGTTGGCAGCACAGTTAGCCCACCAAGCCACTGACCTCAGAAACCCTATCGGACCATTCTACTCCATGTGATAGGCTCCTTAAGAGTTGCAATCCACTGCACAATGATGAATCAAGGTCTACACCAATAGAACAGCCCCAAGCATACTAGGAGTCCTTGTGTCTACAGGAGACAGAGTGACATTGCAGGAAAGGTGACCTGGGACTGCGGACGTGAGTACATCCACAACAAACATTTGTAAGTTGAGGGAAGAATGAAAGAGAGTAAATGAACTAAGGAGTAAATGCACAAACGGGTCCCCATCTCTACTTCTGTCAGTCCAGGACTGGCCAGCCTACTGACCAGTGAGTCGGTCCACCTCCCACCACTCATTCCGTGTGGACAGAGCCTCTAACCCTGAGAGGGAACCGTAGGGTGTTCAGTCAGCAGATCAATTACTCGCAGCAATAATGTAAAGATCTCTGCTTCCGGTGAGAAAGGGAACGTGCAGTGCAAGACCCAAAAAAGCAAGAGAGTGGTTTTGGGGGAAAGCAGCAGACAAGCCCGAGACTACAGTGAACAGAGGCTGGCTCTCGGCCAGTGAGACCTTTCTCAGGACAAGGATTGCTCAGAATAGACTTCAAGAGCCAAAGCAATAAAACCCCCAGATTCCAGATCAGAGAGAAAAGAAAACGAAAGCTGGTTCTGGTAGCTGGTGAGACTTCTTGGATAAGAGGGCTCAGGGGGAAAAGAAATGAATGGCCTTTTCTGAATTTTACACCCACTCAGGTGGTTTGGGGACTCTCTTTAACAAGTGTACCAATTCTAAAGCTTAAAAATAGGTTGTTTTCCCCAGCTAAGAAGAAAAGGTCATTGTCATGCTATCAGGAATGTACACAAGTAATAATACAAATGTGCAGACACACCTCAGAGCAAAGATGTGACTTTGGAGACTTACGTGTGCCTGACTCAAACTATGGTACTTTCAGTTGTCTCACTGCAGGTGAAGGTTGAGGGGTAAATAAGGAAGACTGACAGAGAGCTGGCATCTATGAATGGTGGTGCTGTCAAGGACAGTGAACACACCACGGACCAGTGAAGAATAAACACATCCAGCCAGGAGCAGGTGCAGCCGGAGTCCTCCTCGGAAGCAAGGAGGGTGAGATCTCCTGCCACGTACTTTGGGCATCTTACCAGGAGGACCCAGTCCATGGAGAAGGCATCATGCTTGGCAAAGCAGAGGGTCAGTGTTAGAGAGGAAGACCGTCAGTGGAGGGATGGGGGGACATGGTCACTGCAACAGTGGGCTGATGGTGAGACTGGAGGGTGGCCCAGGACCAGACAGGGGTTCATTCTGCTGTCTGTGAGGTCATTGTCAGTGGGAGCTGATGGATGACATCTAACGACAACATCATGAACTGAAACAGTGTGACTCTTCTTGGCTTCAGAGCAGTGGCCTTTCTGCTACACTAGTCCCAAGCTATCTTCACAGACGCCTCGCTAACACACTAAGACTGGGCTAGCCGTGCTCCCAAGGGACACCAAAATGCTCGAGGACACAACCTACACTCCTCTAAATGACAATAATTTTCTGCTGGGGCTAAGCATGAAAGTCAGGGCAGACACATTAAAAGCACTTGGAGGATTATGCCATTCCCAGAGAGAACCAAAATGCCGCCATCATCATCAAGTGGACAGCCAAACTGCCCCACAGACATTCCCAGGCTGTGACTCTGTCCACAGGCAGACTGTCTCATCTGCTCTGGCCAAGCTGCTGGTGGGTTAGAACCAATGATCTTCCAGTTAGTAGCCAGGTCCTTTAACCAGTGTGCCAGCAGGGCTGCTTAGGGAGAACTTGTTTTTCCTTTTTTGCCTGGAAGAGAGTTTACTTAGTAGTTAACCCCTCAGAAGTTAGCCCATCTGAAGGCCCTTCCCAATTGCCTTGCACATTGACACCAGCCAGATACGTGCCTGAGAAGAAGCTGGCACCAGCTGCTGGTCTCAGCATTTATGAGTGTTAGGAGGGCCTGCCCCTTTCGGCTGACCTACTTCCATGGCATGAGCGGGAGGACACAATTTTTCTCTTTGGTGCTCAGTTTGGTCAATTTTTCTCTTTGGTATTCAGTTTGGTCAATTTTTCTCTTTGGTGGTCAGTATGGAGAAGGTGAATCTCTCGGAAGGGAGAGACCATTGGAAGAGATCGGGAACATACATCTTGGGCTAAAAGCCAGATTCTTTTTTCAGAGAAAAAGACTACTTGTGGTAAGCTACTTCTCGATGCTTGGATGTTCCTTCTAGATCCATTCATAATGTCTCAGATAATATGGGATGGGGGTTGGGATAAATGTAGGTCATTAAGGAAAAAGAAAAAGACAGAAAGAACAAAACTTGAGACCAGGAGCTTTTAAGTGAATCAGTCTGGTCATTTGGACTGAGCTGGTTTGCAGAGAGCTCTTACCCCAGACTAACGATCTATCCTGGGGCGTGTGAATGGTTAATGGGCCCCTCACCAGGCAGGAAGCACAATGTTTTAGTCCAGCCCAGAGGCACTGGTGACCACTGTGGGCTAACCGAAGGAGTGTAGTCTACGCTAATACACACACGGGGTCCCCACGGGTCACACTGAGCTGGACAGCAAGTGGCTGCTGGCTTTTAAGACAATTAGCTGGCACCGCTTATCCAAACCCAGGCCAGGCCAGACCCGTCACAGGTGCTCCCAACAGTGGGGAAGCTGGACACCCTCGTTGACCACAGCATGCCTTATTTCATTAACTGCTGTCTTCCGTTTGTACGCTGACATTTTGAACTTTTCTTATTCTTTCCCCCCCAGTTTAGATGCCCATTTACTTCACTAAGGGTTGGTAATAGAATAAATCCCATTAGTGCTGCTTAATAGCTTCGTTTTATTTCTTCCTAATCAAGGTTCTTTTTCAGGGGACCCTCGTCCTGCTGATCGGTTGTGATAAATAAGCTGGATCTGAGTTTCTGGGTTTGTCTAAACGGGAATGACGACTGTAGCAGGGGAACAAGACAGAGATGTAAAAGGTTTTTAAAGCAGAGTTGAATGGGGATTTAAAAAAAAAAATTCCTGTCTGTCAAGGAAATAAAGCTGTTTTGAATTTGTTCCCAATCATTTGGCTCTTTTGCTGGAAGCCTGGACGTGCCGGGTAGTGATTAATGCGAAGTGCGCGTAAAAGCAGCAGCGACTCCGAACCGCATTCATCATCCTCGGATCAGGCAGGTGCTACGCGCTCCAGTTTCCTTTATTTTACCTTATTGTGGGTCCCAGAGATGTGGAGCTTCACTCACTCCCACCACGGGCGGGGCAGGGAGCCCACCTTTCCTAAAAGTCCAGGTAGCATCACAGGGGGTTATCACTCGTCACCCAGCTGGCCTCCAGCTGACGGTGGTCGCACCCACCATACACGGCTGCACTGGGCCCTGTGCCCAGAGGGTTCTCCTGGACTGAACTGCAGAACCTGTTGCTCATTCCTAGTCTGTCTGAGTCTGGAAGCTCAGCTGGAGCCGGTTCAGCATCCTCTCTCATCCCC
>NW_006399822.1:7856485-7888561 GCF_000299155.1 Elephantulus edwardii
CATTCTACCGCACGGATGACTCCCTCCTCCCCTGCTCACTCCCTCCTCCCCCTCATTCCCTCCTCCCCTGTTCACTCCCTCATCCCCTGCTCACTCCCTCCTCCCCTACTCACTCCCTCCTCCCTTGCTCATTCCCTTCTCCCCAACTCATTTGCTGCCCTGGAGTACGTTCCAATTCATAGCAACCCACCACTGGGTACATATCTGAGGCTGTACATCTTAATGGGCGGAAACTGCCCATATTTCTCCCTCTGAGTCACTGCTGGTTTTGAATTTCTGGAGATGATAGGTGAGTGGCCTTCTGATTAGTTAGGGTACTGGACAACATGAAAGTCTCTGCTGGCACATGGGTGGTGGCTGTCCTGGAGGTGCGCTGGCTGGGAACTGAAGCTGGGTTTCTGACATGGAAAAGGAGAATTCCATAGCTCACTGAACCACTGTGACGCTCCACCGGGGGTTAGGGCACCCTTTCTTTCGGCTAGCTTCTCTCTTCTGGACTTTACGGCTGAAACGACACAGAAACCTATCAAGCCAAGCTGCGATATTGCTAAATAATCACACTGCAGACACATGCCAGGAAAGACAAAGCTCTTAACACAGCCAATAAAGACACTGTGCGGTGTGTGGATGGGAACTGGGTGCCAGTGGGTCTCTGACCCCGAGGACTGCTTTTCAAAGCCACCCTAGTTCCTTCCTTTGGGGCTTCCTGGGTTGAAATGCTGTCAGAGGCCCATGAGAAGCACACAACAGGAGTGTCTGCCTTCAGGAAAACAGGGTGGGCATGGCGACAGGAGCAGGGAGCAGTACCAGGAATGTGGGAGTCGCTGGGGCCCCGACTATGCTGCTTATACTGTAGGTAGGGCCTTATAGATAGCACTAAGGATCGAAGCAAGTCTCCTCTGAAAGATCTATTGTATTCCCGACCCCTGTACTGGTGAATATGGTCTTATTGGGAAACAGGGTCAGCTAACATGAGGTCTCACTGGAGTAGGGTGGGTTCTGAGCCCACATGACTATGGTCTTCAAAAAGGCAAGACAACACACAGCAAGAGATGCATAGTGGATCCCAATCCAATGACTCAACTTAACTCAACCCAACTCAACTCAAGTCAACTCAACTGAACTCAACTCAACTCAACTGCTGTTGAGCCAAAACCAACTCATAGCTGACCCTCCACTGAGTTTCTGAGGCTCTAAGTCCCACGAGAGGAGAGGCTGGTGGATTTGAACCAGCAGAGCCATGAGGCCTTTCAATTAGCAGCACCACTCCCTACAGACAATGTCCCCACTGTCCTCCTTTCGAAGGCAGTGAAGACACACAGAGACGGGGCAGGAGATGAAGGACACCATACGATGTGGCAGCTTCAAACCACCTGGTGCCACCAGAATCTGAGAAGACGGGGCAGGAGATGAAGGACACCATACGATGTGGCAGCTTCAAACCACCTGGTGCCACCAGAATCTGAGACGGCGAGAGACACTTCCCCCAGCCCTGGAGCGTGCTTGTTCACACTCATCTGGATCTCTAGCTTCCTTGTTCTCAAAAGCCATCCAGTGCATTTGGTCCTGAGGAAACGGTGCAGAATGTAATGCATGCCTTAGTTTCTCCGCGCGGAGCATGCGGGGTCATCCCTGACCTCACTCCCAAGACAGTTACAAGCTTCCTGGGAGCTGAGGTATGTAAGGCGCCTGACCTGGCTCTCCTCGGCCCTGCCTAAATGTCAGTGGTTACTCTTGCTACTATTTTTGTAAGGATTACAGAGTCATTCCCCCAAAGGCCCTCCTCAGCTCCCTCTGCAGACTCTGGTGGCATTAATAGGTTAGGAATCTTCCACTGCCACCCTCCCTAACCTGCCCTGAGGGCTTCCACATCCAAGCTACAGGGACTGAAGCCAGACAAGGCAAAGTCAGCAAGATCGATGAGCACCCCCACGGCCCGCCCCCAGTTCTGCTTCTGAAGAGGTTCCTGTCTCAAGGCTGATTATTTACTGGGTGACCTAAAGGCCTTTGCTTGGGTCCCAGGTGAGCTCAGGTGAGAGGGTGTCCTACAAGCTGACTTCCTTGGGAGAAACCAAAAAACCAGGAGGGGCTTCTCATCTGCCTGATGGCTTGTGTCACCAAACCAGCATCATATTCATCCACTTAACTCACTGACTACAAACGCACCTTGTTACTGCACTTTGCTTGATTCCATTTTTCAGATACAATACTCTTTACAAGGTGAGACCTTGTGGCCATGCTGGTTGTGTCAACCAACTCTACTGACAATGGGGGTCCCCCCCCAAAAGTGTGTGCTCATTTTAATTTCTCCATCCCATTTTGGGCATTGTCTCAGTACTTCAAGTTTTTCATCATGCTGTTGCACACAGAGGCCCAATGACATGATGGTTTAAGCATTGGGCTGCTAACCGAAAGGTCAGTGGTTCAAATCTGCCAGAAACTCTGAGAGGGAATGACACAGCAGTCTGCTGCTATAAAGATTGGCGGCCTCAGAAACCCTACATACAAAGCAGTTCTGCTCCGTCAACAGGGTCTCTGAGAATGAGAACAGAGTCAGTGCAGTGGTTACTGCACATTTAGTTCTCAGACCCACTGCTGTCAGGCCAATTGCAAATCGTGGCGCCCTCCAGTGCCTTTCCAAGCCTGCAAATCTTGTTTTGTTATGGCCGCTGTTACCCACCACTGACTTTGTTCTCAGTTCACACCAGCCCCATCCACAGTGGGATTAGACTGCTGTGGCCTATTGGCTTTTCACAGGCTGATTAATTTGGGAGCTAATGGTCCCCAGGCCTTTCTCCCGAGTGTGAAAGCTCTGCTGAACTCTGTTTAGCATCATGTGGTAACACATGAGCCTTTGCTGAGAGAGGGCCGATGGGTACATCTGAGGTGCCCTGGTCTCTGCCCACACAGAACATCCTCACAGCTCACATACACCTATGACGTGCACCGCACATCTAGAAACTAATCCACGAGAAGGGTGTGTGGTTTGCAAACAAACCATAGAGCAAAGTGCAAATTATCTGTGCAAAAGTAAGCAGTGGTGACTACCGGTTTGGGGCACACTTAAAACTCAGAGAAATGAAGCAGATGGCTATTTTTAGTTGGTTTTCTTCTCCAGCCTTGAAATCTACTGGATTTTTCTCAGAGATTTTTCTGAGGTGCTGGCATATAAATCAAAGAGGGGAAAGGAAAAAAAAAAAAACAACACCGAACCAACAAGACAAAAACATCACTTTAGTGGCAAGATTCGATTTTTCTAGGGATGGTTTCAAGGCCAAAGCAGACCCAGGCCTGCCTGTAAATCAGTCCCCAGAATTCATTCTCCACTTGCCGTTCCAGATGTTTCCCAGAGGCTGATGTTTGGCGTCTTGTTTTTGCTTTGTCATCACCGTTCCTCCGGCAGCTGAGACCAGGCTAAGTGAACACAGCTTGGACTAGCGCTGCATATCCAGCTTGCTAACCTGAGGCCCAGAGACCCAGGGTGCTGCTATGTGAGGGGAGGCCAAGATACACCGGCTGGGAAATGTACAGGCTTGGGGAACAAAAAACAAAAAGGGGGTTTTGAGAGCCCTGTTAGAAACGGCCGTGCCAGCCGGGGCCGAGTAACTGGATCTGAAAGGCCAACGCTGTTTCTTGTCCAAAATACCTTGAGGTTTGCTCGGTATCAAGACCAGCAATGCGGATACTTCCTTCTCTCCTCCTCATGCCAAAACGAATCCTTCTTCATCACACGTGGGGAAACAGCCCAGAAGCACTGCACAGCTTTGGCAGGGGGTCACGGGGAAGTCTTGGCGTCACACCAGTATCTAAACAGTGTCATGGTTTACCAGCAGGCCCCCTTCTCGGCCACACCCAGCTCACTGGTCAACCTACCAAGATCCAGCGAAGCCAATCCTGGGGCATCTGTTGCCCATCAGCCCCTTTCTGACGGATTGGGGCGGGTAATTGACCTTTGGAGCAGGTGGTGAGCCAGAAATTTATTTTTTCCTGGATGGAGTCGAAGTTGACTTAAAACAGATGTTTCCCCCACCCCCATGTTGGGCCGAGGGTTACAATGGAAACAGTGTGAGTTCAAGAGCCTGCTCAAGAACCCCCAACCCTGCACCCCCAAAGGAAGGCCCAGCTGTGCAGAGTTAAGCCCTGTCCCCTTCTCTTGAAGCCCAGGAGGTGCCTCTGAGGGGAAAACAGGAGGAAGCTGTCACTTGGTATTTTCAGGTTTGCAGAAAAGCCTTTCCCCCCACCCCCTCCCCTTTTCAATGTAAACATTCATTAAACTAATTTGAAGTTGTCATTACTCTCCACCCCTGCTGTTTTATATCAGATTATTCCTAAGTGCTTGGTGAAGAGTCCCATAAAGCTACACTCCATTCCTCTGCAGGGGATAACCGCATAGTCTGCACTGTGATTTACACCCTGTGGCACCAGGAAGTGTCCTTAACTCTGAAAGCGCCCCCCCTCCCCGGCAAACAACCCTCTTTCCCTATGGAAATAAAATTCCAATGGTCCCACCACGACCATTATCAGGCCCCCATTACCTCCTCTCCACCCAACTGGAGATAATTAAAAGCAGTTCAAAGCACACAGCAGAAGGTATTGAACATTTTATTAATAATTGGAGAACCAAGGAAACGGTACGTGCCATTAAGACACGCTCCTGATCCTTCGTTCTTTCTCTGGCCCACCTCTCCTTCAGTTGGGGCCACTGGGTGTGGTGAGGTGTGGTGCGGGTGCTCCCCGGGGGAACGCGGAGGTGGGGTACGCTCCACGGTTCACCTTCCAGCTGGAGTCTTGCCTGCAGAGGATGCTTCTGAGTGACTCGCCCCCTCCTATAAGGGGATTTTCAGGCAGAGCAGGGGGGCGCTGGAAGCGATGTGGGCAAGCAGTGGAGACGGGATCTAAATTTCAGCTGTGCCAGGAGGATGGAGAAACCTCACTCAGCTTCTCTCTGGTGCGTGCAAGGCAGCTCCCAGCACCTTCAGGGACTATCAGGTGTACTAGGGGCTGCTGGAGGATCTGGGTTTGCACAAGCGTGGCCAGAATGCTCCTGGGAGGCAACAACACTTTTTTTAAATTTTTTTTTTTTTCGGTGGCAGGCGGGTGATTGAATGTGATAAATGGCTAACATTGTTAATAAAACTATTTTTGCATGTGAGCCAGCCCTGAGTATTTTTAAGGGACAAAAAGCTGCGCTTTCTTGAATCAATATGGTCAGATTATGAAAAGAGCAACTTTTCAGAGGCGCACGGTTCGAATCCACCAGATGCTCTGCCGGGGAAGGAGGGACAATCTCCTCCTGTACCAGTCAGATCTGATTTGACAGTACACACACACAAAAATAATTTAAAAAGTTTTTTTTTTAAAAAAAGCAACTCTTACAGTGTTTTGGACACACCAGCTTTTTCAGGTCTCTGAGCCTTCACCCGATAACAGAACTGAGATGTACTGCAATAACATCATGTCCCTACACTGCTGCTGCTGCTGTTGCTGCTGTGTACCGACAAGTCAGAACCGACCCACAGCTTACCCTCCAGTTAATCGCACAAGAGGAGATTGCTACCTCAGAGCAGCTGATAGCCTCGAACCCCATATCTTCGGGACTGCACTGCAGCTTCTTGCCACTAGGCCACCAGAGCTCCCTGTTCCTACGTTAGCCGTCACAAATGTCCATCACAAGCCCGCACTGGTGACCAACTGGTTAAGCTATCTGAGAACAGGTAGTTGACAATATAGTTAATGTACTTACTTAAGCAATTACACACTAGATTAAGGACTGCACCAGGAGGGGGCCTTTTACACTGTATTTTATGGTTAAATGGTGCATTTCGGGATGACAACAAACAGTAATAGCATATTCACGTAATTTTAGGATGAAATCAATTTCTTGCAAACACAATTATTGTTACATAATTCTCCCACCTGTTTATGACTCCCCTCGAATTAAATTAAAATGCAATTTCACATTAATTTAAAATGTCATTTTCCAAAGAAGACATTTCTCATAAAGCGTAGCACTAATAACTGCCTCCAGAAATCCGGATATTATCGACAAGAAGCCATAAATCTGCTCCGTAGGGATTGTTTTACTTCTAAATGAGGTTTGAGGTACAGTGTGCCACCTTCGCTGCTCAAGGTCCCCACATTTTACGTCTCTGTGGTCTGCAGGGAAGGGGGAGGCCTTCTCCGGTTGTTCTGTCAGCAGGATGGCAGAATTCTCAAAGGAAGCTGCAGAAGATGCAGGGTACTTGGATTCCAACTGCGATATTGTTGGATAAGACGGAAGGGAGGGATGAAGAAAACAGGAGACCAAAGAGTTTTCATTTAAGAATGCTGCATGCTATATTTGGGATCTCTAGAAAGAAAAAGAAAACAAACAAAAAAACCCAACCAAAAAACCTCTCACATTCTTTGTTAGCTGGCCTTCCAGCGAGTTTCTGAGGCTGTAATTCACACAGGAGAAGAACAATGCCCGTCTTTCTCCCATGGAGCCACTGCTGGGTTTGAACTGCCAGAGGCGCTGAGTTTGGGCTAACAGTCCAATTCTCTACGGACTACCCCAGCAGAGCTGCCTACATTTCAAAAAGAACTGCATTGTGCACTTGAAAGTTAAATGTCATATAGGGGGCTCTGCACCTTCCTCTGCAAACTCTCGTTCTTCCTCCGCACAGCACGGCGAAGGCAAGAGACTTCATCCTCCTTCAGGACCTGCAAACTTGGCTCCACGTCCAGGTGTCTTCCAAAAGGCCCACAGACACTGGACTGATCCAGAGATGGGCCTTCTGCTCAGGACAAAGAGACCCAAGCAGCTTTCTCATGGAAACCTTGCTGCTGTCGTCACGAGCTGCGGCTGAGTTGGTTCTGATCCACATCACCTCACCAGAATGAACCACCCGCTGGCTTGTGACCCCCATCCCTGACGTCCTCAGCCTCTCACTGCAGCCACTCTATCAATCCCTCTCACCAGAGGTCTCTCCCATTTTTACTAGCCCTCTACTTAAACTAAGGAAGCTCTAGGTTTAGTGGTAGAAAGTTGTGCTGCCAAAACAAAGGCACACGGTTCAAATCCACCAGCGGCTCCGCGGGAGAAAAGACGGACCATCTCGTCCCGTGCAATTCACAGCTTTGGAAAACCCACTGTGGGGTAAGGAATGAGTTGGTTCCCACTCAACAGGACGTCACACCACCAACAACTATTTTACAACACAGAGTCCTTCTCCAAGGACCGGCCCTTCACAAGTCCAATGCCTGTGAGATAAAGTCTCACCACCTTGGCTTCCCAAACCTTAGGTCGTTATGCTCAGTGAACCAACTCAGTCTCCGTACAGAACACTTCACGAGACCACAACTGTGGAAATAGAAAGATAACTAGCAAAACATGTATGAGGATCCAAGGAGGGAAGGGGGGGGGCAGAGGATGAGGATGGGCAGGGGGAGGTGCGGAAATCATAGGATCGCATAATTTGGTGGATGGAGGAAGGGGGTAAAGGAAACGGGAAAGGTCCGGCACGATCTGGAAAGACATGGTGGGCGCCATTCAATGGGGATTAATTTTATAAAACATAAGCAATGGGAATGGCTGTATGAAACACAATGTGAATGAAGGATAGTGTGAAACACAGTGCATATGAACTATGTAAGCAAACTGATATAAAATCCTTTTAAAAAAATCTGGAAAAAAAATCTATGGGAGGAAAATAACATGGGAGAGTCTAGAGAACAATATACTAAGTGAACTAACAGCTTCATAAAGATAAGCAGTGCACAAGGCCATTACTGTGAAAACAGAAGAATCACTGAGCGAGATGCGTATGAATGTTCAGAAGAGGAGAAAAGGACAGAAAAAAGAGGAAGGGGGAGCAGTGGTGCAACAGAGGTTAGTGGGTGTTTTGGAGGGTGAAGGGGAAAAGTTTCAATGGAGACTTGAAAAGATGGGGTGAAAACAGGCATAGATCAATAGTAAGTATATGAAACACAATATAAATGGTTGTATACAAGACACATGAATGAAACACAACATAAATGAAAGATTGTATAAGACACAATGTATATCAATGATTTTATGTAAACCAATAAAAATATGTAAAAAGAAAAAATAATTATGCCAAGGGAATATTTTATTTTCCCAAACCGGATTTAACTCATAAAGCTGGAGTTATTTTCCACTTAAAGCAAAGACGTGAATCTCTTTTCAATTCCAGTTATTAGGGCTGACAAACTCCTCTTTTCCTCATTCACTTTCAATGAATAATAAATATAAACATAGCAAACCTCACAACAATTCATAACAGCCTATGGTGTTTGAGCTGGTCTCACATGCCATGCACGATACCACCGGCAGCTCATCTTATCGTCCCAGCAACACTGCGCTCTGGGAATTGTCACCATCCCGTTTTATGTGGAAGAAAGTGAGGCACAGAATGAGTAGTAAGTAACTCACCCAAGAGCTCACACAGCTTGTACGAGAGAAGGCATCTTTATCTCCCTGGCTCCAAACATGAAAACTTTCTATATACCCAAATACTTGCTCTAAGCTCGGGCTGCACCAGGTAGAGAGGAAAGGATTTAGATAAAAAAAGAAAGAAAGAAATGGATAAAGAATATTTCCTACTCTAGCTCGGCTCCACAGTCAACACTCTTGGCACCAGTAGCCAGGAAATCAAAAAACGTATTGCGATGGGAAAGTCTGCTGTTAGGGACCTCTCTAAAGTACTCAAGAGCAACGGTGTCTCTTTGGAGACAAAGGTGCGCCTGATACAGGCCATGGTCTTTGCAATCACTTGTTATGCATCAGAGAGTTGGACAATGACTAGGGAGGATAGAAGGAGAACTGACGCCTTTGAGCTTTGGTGCTGGAGAAGAGTATTGAATGTACCATGGACTGCCAAGAAAACAAACAGATTCATCGTAGAGAGGATTAAACCAGGCTACTCCTTGGAGGCAAGGATTCTGGGACTTCGTCTGACATACTTTGGACATGTTGCCAGGAGGGACAGGTCCTTGAAGAGGGACATCATGCTTGGGAGGGTGCAGAGACAGCGCAGGAGGGGAAGACCCTCTATGAGGTGGATTGATTCAGTGACTGGGGTAATCGGGATGGGTGTGTCAGAGGCAATGAGATTGGCACAGGATAGAGCAGGGTTTAGGGCTGTTGTACATAGGGTCGCTATGAGTCACAAACGACTCGACGGCACATAACAACAACAGCTCTGCTCACAGATTGATGTAGGCAAGAGAGCGGTTTTTAAAAAAATCCCTTCTCTGCACAGTGAGTTAGATGGGCAATCACGAAGCGGCCGCGTTGTGAGAAACTAACAAGAGGCAGATGCAGGGAGCGATCGGCATGATCTGGCCTTGCATAATGATGACGTGTCTGCATTTTTAATAATACAGAGAGATGGCCATGCCAAACGAAGGACAGCGAGATGGAGAGGGTGGGAATCAGACTATAAACAAGTGAGGAAACGGAGGTTTAGAGAAACTCACCTAAGAAGCTGGAGGCAGAGCTTGGTTGGATTCAAGGCCAGATCCCCCTCCCTGCCTCGTGGGACTAAGTTCTAGGCCAGTGTGCCTCCTACCTCACCTAGTCCGAGCGCCCCAGGAATCTAACCCATGCGTGTCTATAAGCCCTGGACATGATGACTTTGCTGCTTCCCATGTAGCAAAGACCTGGGGCAGGGGCGCCCACTTTGACTTTCAAAAATTGAAGGACTTTCATTTGTGGCCCTCAAAGTCAGTAAATGCTTGAAGGAGGGAGTGAAAGTGGATTGAATCACATGAGGGGGGTTTAGCTCAGTCAAGGCAAACATAACAGCAGTAATAATAGTGTTTAAGGAGAGATTCTGACGAGCAGAGCCCTGAAAATTGACCATGTCACACACTAAAGGGAATGCTTAGCAAAAGCGGCTGGTAAAAAACCGCCAGGGCCTGTGAATTACAGTGGTGGTCTTTGCTCTCTGATAACTTGGGGCGACTGCATCCAAATGCTGGCCCTTCGATTTCCACTCCAATTCACTGCACAACGCTGGGGCGAGCCAGCTGGCGCCAACAGGAGCTTGCCAGGCAAAGACTGGTGATGCAGCCTGAAAGAGAGGAGGCAATCTTCACCGGCACCATTAAAAGCAAGGCTATAACGCTGCTTCCGGGCCTGGGGAAGTGCTCTCCGTGGCCCGAGAACTCACGGAGCACTCCCCAAACGCTCGTAACAGATTAGTGGGTTACGCTTTTCAATTCAGCCCCCAGGCTGCAAACACACTCCTACCCTTCTCCTTATTTCTCCTTCACATCTGTGATGGAGAGCAATGGTATTGACGCTGACAGTTTTCAAAGTGATAGATAATCAGCACCGGTCCCTGAAAATTCCCTACCTCCCTGTCCATCGAGAATCTAGCAGTTCAGTGGTTGAGTGGCTCAGCTTCTCACCAGAAGGTTTACGGTTTGAAACCACCAGTAGGTCTGAGGGAGAAAGGTGAGGACATCCGCGTCCATAAACACAGACTAAGGTGCCCAATGGGGCAGTTCTATCTCCTTCCTGTGGGATCCCGGGGAGTCAGGAAGGGTTCTAAGGCTGTGGGGAGACTCTCCTTCCTTTCAGCATCACTCTGGTCAATGTACGTCTTGATGGTGCAGTGTGTTACACAGAAGGCTGCTAATACAAAGGTAAGAAGTTCGGCTCCACTGGCTGCTCTGAGGAAGAAAGTGTCCTTCCATAAAGGCAAGCAGCGTTGGAAGCCTAGTGCAGGGCTGCCAGGAACCAGAACCCACCAGAGGGCAGTGGGATGGGTTTGGTGTTTGGTTTTGTAAGCTCAAGGTGCCCAAACCATAGGAAAGGCTGGTCTTAACTTTGAACTATTCAGATGGTAGTTGGGAGGAAGCTAATATGCTCCTTGGGGAGCTCTCATGGCTTAGAGGTAAGAAATTGCACTGCCAACACAAGGGTAGGCAGTTCAAATCCACCAGCTGTTCAGTGGGAGAAAGATGGGCAATTTCCTCCCTTGAAAATCCTCTAGAGGGTCATGTATGGTCCAACTCAACAATATACAGCAACAGTCCATTCCTCTGAAGACCACCTCTTCCAGCAAAGATGGCAATACTCGGAAAGCATTCAACAGCAAATGCCGGTGAGGGTGTGGTGGAGGGATTGGAACTTTCATACACTGTTGGTTGGGATGCAAAATGGTGCAACCACTGTGGGACGGAATCTGGTGCTTCCTGGGAATGTCGGGAATACCATTTGATCCAGCAATCCTGCTGTTAGGTATATGTTGTTGGGTACTGTTGAGTCAGAACTGACCCATAACTAATCCTCCAGTGGGTTTTCAGAGGCAGTTAATCACATGAGACTGTCCATTCTTCTCCAGCAGAGCAGCTGGTGGATTTGAACCACCTACCTTTGCATTGGCAGAACAATTCGTTACATGTAAGCCCAAAGAGTTCGCTTCTAGGTATATTTCCTATAAGAGCTGTGACACAAATTGACATATTTACACTCATGTTTAACATAGCATTATTTATGACAGCAAAGAGCTGAAACCAACAGAAAAGTGCCCATCAGTGGATGAAGAGCTAAAGAAATAGGTACATTCACACAATGGACTATAATGTATCACTTCAAAAACTATCAAGAATTTGTGAGATATTGCACAACATAGGGAGCTCTGGTAACTTAGTGGTAAGGAGTTGTGCTGCCAACCCAAAGGCAGGTAGTTCAAATCCACCAGTTGCTCAACAGGAAAAAGACGGGCAATCTTCTCCCCCGTGATCTCCTGCCTCTGAAAACTCACAGGCGAGTCAGCTATGAGTCAGGTGCAACTTGACAGTATACAACATCATAACTGCAATACACAGAGGAAATGAGAATAAATTCTGCTGAGTGACACAAGTCAGCCACAAGTGGACATTTATGTAGAAGACCACTAATCAAAAGGATAAGAAAGGTTTTGCACGCAGAATCAATCGTAGTGGGTTCAGAGGGCTAAGAAGGGAGAGAAGGGAAGAGAATAAAAAGAAAAACCACCAAAAAAAGACCCCCAAACAAACAAAGATAACCAAGGAATTCCATTCTCTTTCATTGAGTTGATTCTCTATTATGGCTAAGGTTGGATCTATTTAGTAGGAGTCCATGGATGGCACAGAGGCTTAACTGCTGGACCACAAGCTGAAAGGTTGATGGTTCAAACCACTGAGATGTGGACTTGCTTCCTAAAGGCCAAGGTCTTGGAAAGTGTGTAAGGCTGTTCTACTGTGCACACACTGGGTCACCGTGAGTTAGAATCCACTCGCGGGTAACTGACAACAGCAGATACTCACAGGCGGCTTCAGAAGGTGTGAAGTCAATAGAGATGGGAGTGGTTTTAAATGAGTCGAGCGAGGCAACTTATTAGGAACCTATTTAGTTCTACTTATTAGTGACCTTCTATTTCATGGGAAATACTTATTCACTAGATTAGGCCACCGATCACAGAATAGAAGAACTATCAAAATGGAGGGTGAAGAGTTATCAGACATTTACAACTGGGAGCTTAGATCTTTTGTCCCTGTTTCCAAAGAAAAATCTTTGGAGAATATAAAAAGGAAGGTTAAGTTCTAACTACTCCCCATCCCCAAAAGAAACTCATTCTGAGTTTCTAAAAAGGAAGAACTTGGGAGCTGCTACATTTACTCAGCAAGGTAGAAAAGAGCCCTGTGGTCCAGAGACTGTTTGGTGGTGACTTCTGCAAAGATTCGCAGCCCTGGAAACTGTACGGGGCAGTTCTCCTCTGTCCTGCAAAGCTGACAGCCATTGACTTGACAACAATTGCTTTGGTTTTGGTGTCACCACAAGACAGATTCACTCATCCCATAGGCCAAATTAAAAAAAAAATAAATTCTCCATTCGTAATTACTGGGGCTTGGAAGTTTGTAATCTTGAGGAGACACAGCAATCCTTCTGGTGCTCTGTAAGAAACAAGGCGACACAAAGCTCCTTAAATGCACGCTGCGGCTGGCCCACCTTTGACTTGGATCTGAATTCACAGTTACTCCGTGCACAATGGAACAACTAGTACCCAATCCTGTACCATCTCCCGATGAGCCTGCTGCAAGCTAGCTGATTTTGGAAGACTGCCAAGCCTTCCTTCCAAAGTTTCTAAGGTTGACTTGAATCTCCAATCCTTTGCGTTAGTGGCCAAGTGTGTTAACCATTTGTCCATTACTTTTGGTCATGAATCTGCAGTTTTAGCTGTGAACTGAAAGGCCAGTGGCTCAAAGCCATGAGTCCCCTCGGAGAAAAAGATGACACAATCTACTTCACTAGAGATTACAGCCTTGAAGCCCCCAAGGGGCAGCTCTGCTCTCCAGGGTTCTTATGAGGGGTAATAAACTGCATGGCAGTGGGGCTGGCTTGGTTCTGCAAGGACAAGGGGAAGTATCTTCCATAGAAATTCTCAGGTTATTGAAACTTCCCACCTGCTGTCTAGAATTGTTCTCTGGTTCTACAGATTGCTCTGGTATTGCAGCAAGTATTGTGTCCCACTGATAACCACAAGGTCAGTGGTTCAAATCCACCAGCCACTCTATGGGGGGAAAAAGCATTTTCTTCCTTTTAAGATTTATAGCCTTGCAAACCCAGTTGGGGTGGGGGTGTGCTGTGAGCAAACTGACTCTAAGGCAGTGAGTGAGTCTGGGGACCTTTTACTATGTAATTGTAACATAGATAATTTGCCACCACTTTTTACAATCTGTCACTAGTTCCGGAAAACATGACCTCTGCTTAATCAAATTTGAAATGCTATGAGTCACTCTTGGGAAAGACACCTTGAAATGGGAGTTACCCCAATTTTGTGTTTGTTCCCCCTCCACTTTTCTCCTGCCTTTCTTTAGGAAGCAACTGTATGTATGCTGGAAACCAAAGCCTGACATTCCTGAAAAGCTGAATAAGAAGGACCAGGGAGTGGCATAGCCAGGGGGTGTGTTTTGCAGTTCTGACTAAAACAACGCCCGCCCCGTTTAAGGAGCTCTCCTGACACTTGGTGCATCCTCTTATTACCTGAAAGATCCTTGGGGGCAGCAGCCTTTGGTGGGTAAAGAACGATATAAGATATACAGGTAGCGACAGCTCATAATTATGTCAGCCCACCACAGCCAGCACCGACAGTGTACAGCATTAAAGGTTTTATACAGCCCATGCCGGATAGAGCCCCTTTTATGGGCTCAGAAAGCAGGTATCAGTTATAATGAGGTGATAAAATTTGCAAGCACTGCTCATGCTCAGGTCTGGGTGTTTCCTCCTCCCCTTGCCCTGAGATAGTCAGAGCAGGAAAAGAAGAAGAAGAAGAAGAACCTCTTGCTTAGAACTTATCACAGACTCTTTCAAAACTCCCTCTTTGGGTGGTCAAAATGCCTGTCGTAAAGCTGTTTGTTGTCCTGGGCTGCCTTGTTGCCAAACTGCTCAGTTCCTAAGTTCCAGTTAGGTACAGTCTTGCGATGGCAACCCAAAGGCTCTCAGTTCAAAGCCACCAGGTACACCTTGGGATAAAGATGGGCAATCTCCTGTAGTGCAATTTACAGGGGACACCCCCTCTCCTGAATTAATGCTTTGCATTTGCATAACTGTACCTTAACCTAGGGCTTCTGAGGAAGCATCCTGGAAATTACCCTTCCTGATGAGATGCAAAACCCTCTAAAAGGCTTCTCCAGCCTAAACCAATTTGTGAGGTTGTTTTGTTATTTAAAACATTAAAGAAATTAAAGTGATCGGGATCTAATTAGATTAATATTCATACCCTCCAAGTTGCTTTAATTCTAATATTAAAAAGATTAAATATCCACTCAGAGGATTAGACAAAAAGTCAAGCAGGAACTACACATTTACATTACCTTACTGTGCAAATTATAAACCTAATTAATCTAAAGTTGCCCGCAAATTGAATTGGATGTTCGTTCGCGGACTAACACAAACTTTGGGTACTTAAAATTCACTTCAATATTGTTTTCCTTCCCTGTGCATTGAGGACTAGAGCTACGGTGTGCTGCTGTACGAATCACATTAGAATTGCTTCATTTGGGTTTAATTGGTGGAAATTAAATCTCAACATACATTTATGTGAGGAGAAAAAAAAATCCTGAAGGCTTGGTAATTATGTGTGTGTGCAACAATAAAACCTACTCTAGCCTCCTGGTCCAGTTCTCGAGGACAAGACAGAAAGGGGAAAAGTCCCAACAACACCCAGAAGCCTCTCCACAGGAGCTTGGTGTTCATGTGCGCTGTTGGCTCTTATTGTACAGATGTGACCGAGAGGCTCTGCCACCTTTGCTTCCCTTTTTCCGCTGACCCTAAGAGCGTCTACTTAGTTTGTTCTGGAAGATGTCCCCATCCACTTTGTTACGTCTCCTCCCAAACCAAAAAAAACCAAACTCAACTCATGTTGACCCCATGTTTGACGGAGTAGAAAGTCACCATGGCATTCTCCTGGCTGTATTTTTTAAAGAAAAAGTCACAATTCTTTTCCCTACAGCATCCGGGGAGGGTTTAAATCAGCGACCTTCTGGTCAGAGTCAATGCTAAGTCATCAAAAGCAGCAAGGGACCTGACACCTCCTCACACGTTCTCTCTCTCTCACACACACACACACACACACACACACACACACACATTTCGGGGTCACCCTGAGTGAGCTGAATCACCAATGCATGATTGACATCAAGTCTAAGTAGATGAGTGATTTTCGCCTTGCCGTTCAATTTCTTGTCTCACATTCAAGGGCCTGTTGTCAAGAGGGACCAGACCCTGTAAAAGGATACCATGCTTGAAAAGGTGGAGGAAGACCCTCAATGAGATAAACTGGCCCAGTGACTGCAACGGTGTGTGCTTCAGCACAGCAGACAGAGGGTCCACCAATTGTACACAGGGCTGCTAAGAGTCAGAGCTGAACGGATGACACGTAACAACAACAACAACATGGCGCTCGCAGGCAACCAAGAGGCCCAACGTAGGCACTTCCTGGGTCACCTCGCTAAGTGTGTCCCATCGATTACTCTCATTAGAACCAACCTTCAATATTCCAGATCTTTCTTCCCAGGAATGTGCTAAGCATGTCACTCCCACCTCCTGAAGTGCTGTGTGGTCTTCTGACTTAAGCTGGCCACCCAGAGGTGGGTGGAAGTGACATTAGTTTCTTCGAGGCTTTCAGAACTGGCACACAGGCGTTTTGGCACTGCCAATGGGAGCACACACAGTTCCAATCCACGGCTGAAAGATGGGCAAGCTCTTCTCGTGTGATTTACAGACTCTGGAAACCTGCTGGAGAGTCAGCTGTGAGTGAGTTCTGACTCGACAGTTTGTGACAGTAACAATCTTCAGTAGTGGAGGTCAGCAACATTCCAGAAATTACCTCATCTATTTGTCGAGGAGACGAAGGTACGCCTGATACAGGCCATGGTCTTTGCAATCACTTGTTATGCATCAGAGAGTTGGACAGTGACTAGGGAGGATAGAAGGAGAATTGATGCCTTTGAGCTGTGGTGCTGGAGAAGAGTATTGAATGTACCATGGACTGTCAAGAAAACAAACAGATTCATCCTAGAGAGGGTTAAAACAGGCTACTCCTTGGAGGCAAGGATTGTGGGGCTACGCCTGACATACTTTGGACATGTTGCAAAGAGAGACAGGTCTTTGGAGAGGGACATCATGCTGGGTAGAGTAGAGGGACAGCGCAGGAGGGGAAGACGCTCTATGAGGTGGATTGATTCAGTGACTGGGGTAGTCGGGATGGGTGTGTCAGAGGCAATGAGATTGGCACAGGACAGAGCAGGGTTTAGGGCTGTTGTACATAGGGTCGCTATGAGTCGCAAACGACTCGACGGCACATAACAACAACAACCACAACAACATTTGTCGAGGTCCTAGAGTGAAAATGATGAGAGTGAAGGAAGTCTAGGTTTTATGCCCAGGAGGTGTGAGACTATTTGTTACTTCAGCAAACCTAGCCTGTCCTGAAAGATACAGCTTTTCACTACTAGTTCATGAGCAGGGACTACAATGTTCCTTATTTTACAGGTGATAGAAAGAACTTAATCTCCCTAAATCTCTGGTCCCACATATAAAACACAAACAAGGTCTGGTTTTCATCGCATCTCGAGGTGTAATTGAAATAATATATACATTTAGCACCTAGATCATGAAAAACACTCAATAAAGTATAATATTTTTTATGGTGACCCCCCCCCTTGAAGAAAAGCGAACCTCACTACAATTCATAGTTGCTGGAATGAGAGGGAGGCACTAGAGAAATCAATGGCTCAGAATGGTTCCGTATTCACTGAGGTCATTTCCTCTCCTTCCTGAGCACAGGACAAAACTACATTTCCCAGGATTCCTTGCAGCTAGGCATGTTCATGTGACTGACTTGTAGCCAATGTAACTTGAGTGATGGGAATGATATGGGCCACCCTGAGGTCAATGAAGCTGCCTCACGTGATTTATCATGGTCCTTCTCCTGCTTTTGGGTTGAAGAGTGTGACAAGCTTCCAAAACAGTGTGTTAAAATGGTGAAGCCAAAAACAGAAGGACCCCAAGTTCCCCTATCACACCTAGAGGAGAGTGTCTTGATAGACAGAAATGCTATTTTGGATTTTATGCTCATGAAATGCAAGCTTTTACTGTATTTAAAACATGATGCAATTAGGGCTTTCTGATAGTCCCTCAGACTGAATACAGAACTCATTGGCTCTTCTTTTCCCCTGAGTTACATCTTTCTGCCTTGGAGCAACTCAACATGCATTTCTGAGAAGATGAGTTTTTCCCCTGGTAGATTCAAACTTCAAGTCACACACAGACCCAGGCGGCACAAATGTTAACTGCTTGACTTCAGACCAAAGCATGGACACCTGAGGGGTGTCCTGAAAGAAAGCCCTGGCAACTGCTTCTCAAAGTTCTAAACTAAAACCCAAATCCAATAGATTGTGACTCTATAGGACAGAGAAGAATTGTTTTATGGTTTCTAAGCCTATAAATCTTGATGGAAGCAGATTGGCTCATCTTCGTCCCTCAGATCTGCTGGGAGGTTCAAATTGCCTAACTTGTGATTAGTTTCCCAAAGTTTAATCCACTGTGCCACCAGAGCTCCTCTGAAAGGTCACAGTCTTGAAACTCCTAAAAAACCCCAAAGAAACTCAAACTCATCACCACCGACTCAGCTGGTTCTCCACTGAGTTTTTAAAGACGTCAATATCATGGGAGAAGAGTGTGCTCATCTTTCTCCCATAAGAGCAGCTCATGGATTTGAACCGCTTGCCTTTGGGTTGGCAGCACAGCTCCTAACCATTAGGCCATGAGCTCCATTGTGATGAATTACATTTGTTGACTGCAATTACTGCTATAAAACGAAATGCCTATGAATGATTGAATGTAAATGTTGTATGATTTGTAAACTTCCACTCAAAATAAATTTTTTTTAAAACTAACACAGAACCCTATAGACAGAAGACTCTCAACGAGATGGATTGATTCACCAGCTGTAACAATGGGCTCATATATATCAGAGTTGACGATGATGATGGCACAGGATAGAGCAGGGTGCAGCTCTATTGTTTACAAGGTCGTTATGGGTCTAGTCAACTCAATGGCATCTAACAACAAAACAGAGTGGAGCTGGATTCTGACATGTATGAGGTCACCATGACTGAGAATTAACTCAATGGTAACTAGGTGGTTATACGCAGAACAGCACCTACCACCTAGCGGACACCCAGTGCACATTTGGAGAGGAAGTACATGAGTGGGAATACATGAGTCCAGGCTCAGCAGAAGCCTATATTCAACCTCCACTTCCTCACCAAGACCAGGGGACACCCTGGCGTGGAGGTAGATGTGACTGCCGCATTCAATCCAGATGGCCATGCTGGTGCCAGACCCCTGGCCCTTGAATTCCCCAGCCACTCTGCCCAGCGGTTACAGAAATAGGATTACTTGTGCTGCATCTGCTGTCGGAAGACAATTCCAAAGTTTGAAGAAACGAGAACCACTCAAAGTTTAATTTCCTCAAATAAGCAATTGATGCTTGAGAGTATAATTATCAGGGATAAAGGGGGGACGGAAAAAAAAGGAAAAGAAAACCAAACCACAACACATTGTTTCGCATACGTTATGTTAATGGCAGGTTAGGATGGCCCACTGTGCATAATTTAGCCAAACAATGGATACCAAATTTTAATATATATGTATGATTACTGCTTCAGAAACGAAGCACCAAGATAACACACAGGAGAACCCGTAATGGGCACGCGTGAACTCTGAAGCCCTAATTACATCACGGGGGAGGGAGAGCAGTTGCTGCTGAACCAAGCAAAAACTGGGGGTAATTTGTAAACAGGTAGCGTGGCCGTGCAGGTGTGCGGCATGTGTGTGGGGCTGTGGGGGCTGTGGGGGCTGCGGGGGCCCGGCCGGGGCTCCAGCTGGCTCTCTGAGGTTGGAGTGCTTCTGGGTCATTCTCCTCCAAGCCAGGCATGGGTCAGCTCCCTCCTGCCCACCCTCTCCTTTAGAAACAGAAAATGGAGGACCAGGTTTGCCAAGAAGCAGTTTTTCCATGTTCCCTGTTTGGGATCTGAGGGCCACGACCTTGTGATGCTCTTGAAGAGATGAAGGTTCCCAACAGTGACACCAAACTCATTCCCACTGAAGTGCAACTAACTGCCTCCTGGTTATCTTCCATCAGGGGCCTGAGATCAACGCTTTACGGGAGGAGACTGCCCGTGTTTCTTCTCTGAGAAGGGGAGCTGGTGGATTTGAACCACTGACCTTAGCATTAGCAGCCTCTTACACTGTGGATAGAGTCGCACTGTCAACCCAAAGGCAAGTCGTTCAAATCCATCAGCTGCTCCGAGGGAAGATGGACAATCTCCTCCTGTGTGCTTTAGTCTCTGAAAACCCGCAGGCGGGTCAGCCAGGAGTTGGTTTCAACTTGATAGCAATGAGAGACAGACAGACACAAGAACTTGAGGTACCCAGAACTTCCAGGCCCACTCTCAAATTCAGACCATCTGACACTTTTACACACAGGAGATACAGAATGAGTGGGTTGTTGGGCAGCATTCTGGTCATCAATACAGAGAGATGCTGGAGTCTGAATGGACAAGTTGTGCATTTTCTTTCTCCTTTATGCAGGATTGCAAGTCAGCTGACCTCCTGGCCCTGCTGCCAGACTGTCACCAGACAGCACGCTTACAGTCTGATGCCAACATATGATGCCACTTCCTGTGTCCTACAAAAACAAATCAACACACAAGAAGGGACCCAGGGCAGCCTTAGAAGATAGCCACTAAGCTCATCCCTCCAATTCTAGAATTTTAGGATTAAAGAGATATATGCTTGTTGTGTGTCATCGAGTTGGAATCGACCCACTGCTGACCTCCAGTGGGTTTTAAGAACACCCCACAGGGTTTTCACGACTGCAAACCATCTTTACAGAAGCTGACTGCCTCATCTTTCTCTTGTAAAGCAGCTGGTAGATTTGAACCACTGACCTTTCGGTTAGTAGCAGAATGCCTTAACATAGTGCCACCACAGGAGATTTCCCCTTGGACTCTGGAAGACACTGGTGTGGCTGACACCTTGATTTTAAGTTTTCTGGCTTTGCCTGGCATTCTAAGGTAATATATGTGTGTTGCTTTAAGTTGCAAAATTTGTAGTTTTTTTTTTAAAGGATCTATAGGAAACTCATGCAGATAAAAGTAAATCTGGACTGGGTGTGGGCTGACAGTGTCACTTCCATCTCCATGTGCTTGCCTCCCATAGACCTCGGTGGCCCAGGCAAACATCAGACAATCAATCAATCAGACAACCGATCAATCACCTTACAGATCAATCAGCTGTCATTGGATCTACTTTCTGGCCTTGTCCAATTCATTATCAAACCCACCATAAGCTTTCCAGTACAGGCGGTTCCTGGGTTATAAATATCCTTGAATAGCCTGCCTATAGACAATTCATACCAGCCCTCAGTGGTATGTAAATCTGTCCTTCCTTTGAATTGCCTGAGCCAACCCCTCCACCGCTGCTTACTCCCAACTTCTGCATTTCAGCCACTTTTTAAATCACTGCACAGGCTAGAAGCCCACAGCAATACAGCTAGTCAGCAGGGGGGCTGGGCTGTGGACCTCGCGTGCCCCTCCCTCAACACCTGAGGTTATAATTGATGGACAAGAACTTATTCCAAGTCTCCTCTGTGTCTCACTGAAGAATTGACACTGGGACACATATCAGGACATGTGACTTATGGTGACCCTGGAGTGGTCAGCTGGCTCCTCTGGCCATTTCCCCAGACAGCACTCTCTCCCATACAGATCCTCAAAGCTCCTCTCTGGAGCGAGCACCAGGTCACTTGCTAAGCAGCTCAGGGAAGAGTGAGTGGGTTCTCACCAATTAAGAAGGAAGTCCAGTTGGTTATCCGGTGAGCTTTCAATGGTCCTTGGTGCAATGTCCCCAGAAAGCACACTGGGAAGGAAGGGGCATCTTCCAGGCAGGCACCCGGTTCTGGCTGACGGTGGGTGGATGGATGCGCCATTCTCCCAGAACCTCAGAATGTGAAATCGGCAGGAACAGAAAGCAGCTCTTCTTACAGTTTAGCCTCCAAAAGTCCAAGCGTGATGGTGCTCATTTCCCCTCCACTGAGCTCTGTGTGCATGTCTTCTCATACCTGGTCTCATTAATTATCACAGCACAGCCACCAGCAGGCAATGTTACTGCCCCACTGCAAACAAGACAAGACTGAAGGCTCCGTGAAGCCACATACATTGAGTCCCGGAACAGGAAAGCAGTCAGGGCTGCCAAACTCCATAATCCGTGGCCTAAAGGTCCTTTCCCGCCCTCTTCCCTCCTGAGTGCCAATCCCCACCACGGCATTCCTATTGAGATGTCACCACTCCACCTGCAATATTTCCAATGATGGCAAAATCACTATGTCAGAGGTGTTGGTTCAATGCCTCCATTCACTGTGAGTCTCAAGTGACAATCCAGCTTACTGTGAACACTGCTTGTCTGGGGATTCCTGGCCTCGATTTCCATTCACATCACTGGACCAATAGTAGATGGAGAAAAGAATAAAGTTATTCAAGATCACATTTTCTTTGGATCCACAATCAAGAACTGTGGTAGCGGCAGTGAGGAAATCAAGATGTATTACATTAGGGAAATCTGCTGTCGAGGACTTCTACAAAGTAATAAAGAACAACAATGCCAGCTTAAAGACCAAGGTGCACCTGATCCAAACCATGGTATTTCCAATTGTTTCCTATGTATTTGAAAGCTGGACAATGCCTAAGGATAACTGAAGAAGAAAAAAATGATATCTGTAGAATTGTGGTGTTGGAGAAGAGCACGGAATATTCCAAAGACTGCTAGCAGAACAAACAGATCTGTCTTGGAGGAAGTGGCACCAGAAGGCTCCTGAGAGGCAAGGAAGGCACAAGTTCATCCCACGTATTCTGAGCATGTTGTCAGAAGAGGTCAGTCCTTGGAAAAAGACATCATGTTAGAAAGGTGGCGGATTGGCAAAAGAGAGGAAGACCTTTAAGAAGATGTATTGACACCGTGATTGATTGCAACTACAGGCTTGAGCCTGTCAAAGGTGACGATGGCACAGGACAGGGCAAGGTTCAGACCTGTTGTTCATAGGGCCACCGGGAGCTGTAGTCAACTCAATGACACTTAACAACAACAGTCCTCTCTTGGATATAATACACAGTTCCTTTAGGAAGCTGCCTGTCTGGACGCGGAGGCCATGGATCTGGGTGGGGCTGGTACCATATCCTGGTTCCAAACTGAGTACCAGGCAGGCCAATGAGAGCTGGGTAGGCTTGGTCGCAATGCTTGGACCACAGGGGTCATGTGTCCAGACTGATCCGAGGACAAGAGTAGCAGCCCTGCACTTGTGAAGAAATGAGTGGTTGTAGGCCATGCTGATACAGGTAGTGCCTGCCCAAAGGGTAATACATGGTCTCCAGAGTTTACGCAGGTGTCGGACACAAGCGCAGGCCACTCCTAGAATAAAGTAAACGTGTAGAAATGAGAATTGAGAAATGGCAAAAACATAGCCTAGTGCTACCAGGACCTGTCAATTACTAAGTTTTACATTCCCTCCCTCACTTAACTACATTCTGAGTTGGTGCAGTGTAGCCTCTAACTCTCATCGTTGATCTGTTTTTGTTCTCAGAATCCACAAAGAACAGCTCAAACCTCATGGTGGAAAACTTTGCATAAACCAAAAATGATAAAAGAATCCTCATTTCAGCCTCCATGGCACCCCCTCAGCTCATCCGGTCGCTTTAATTCACAAAGTTCATTGTCAAGTTTCCTGGCACCTCACAGGAAACAAGTTATGCAAAGAGGTTGTTTTGTTTGCTTTTTTAAAAAAAAAAAAATCACACTGCCATTCAAGGCTACCTCTCTCTTCTATTCAGACACAAGCCAGCACCACTCTCTGACCTGCCCACGTGTCTAGCTGTTACAGAGGAAACAGCAGTACTTAATGTGTGACAGGAACGAACTTTACAACAGCAGGGCTGTCCTGTTACATCAGAGCAGAGAGACTGAAAAAGATGGAGAATCTTAGCAGGCAGGGAAAGGCAGGGCCGCCCGCGATGAGTGTTCCACAAGGAATTCTGACTCATCCTTTGAAAATCCAAGGGCACGTGAATGGCAGTGTGAAAAGTTATTTTAATCCTGTGATTCTTTTTTTTTTAATTTATTTTGCTGCTTACCTGCATCAACAGCCTACTAGCTCCACATTCATTTGATTGGCCCAGATTAAGTATGGGGGTGGGGGAAGAGGATTATTTTTTTTTTTAAATGTGGGGTTTCAGTTCTCCTCCCACAAAGTCTTCTTGGAATGATTCTTACAAATCCTCCTGCCCACTGGAATTGTGTGTCTGATTAACTGCACATGAGCCCAACAGCTTCCATGTGCAGTTAATTTGCTCCAAATTTCCATGCTGCATTATAATCCTAATGATCACTAATAACAGACAAACCCACATTTTATTGAGTAAGTAATTTGCGACATTATGATTTTTATCATGCGGATAGGATCAGGCTGACCAATTTACACTGGGCAGAGGAAGAGAAATAACTGGGAAATCAATCTCTCCTGGCCAGCACACTGTCTCCTGGCAGAAAGACAGGAATGGATCCAGGAAGAGGGACGTCTCTGGGCCATGCTAAGAGAGGACGTCAAGGGTTGTTTGTCCTCCATGCCATGGGGTGGTGTGGACTTGGGCTCTCTGTCCGCCACACCGTCTCAAAGAATGGTGAAGCCTCATTTCAGGAGTGTATAGGGGTGCTTATGGCATAGTTTGTAAGATGTGCAGCTGCTAACAAAAAGGTCAGTGGTTCAAATCCACTAGCTGCTCCACAGGAGAAAGATAGGCAGTTTTTGCCTGTTAATTTAAAGTCTTGGGAAAGCTAATGGATGGGTTGCTAGGAGTTGGAATTGACTTGACAACAATGCTTCTAGGAAACCATGGTGTTTATAGTCAAGAAGCATGGGCTGCACCCTCCTCTAGCCTCCATTCACAGTGGGCCCTGGGGTAACATACAGTGCCCCGGAGCCTCCATGGTTGGAGGCAGGGGATGTCTAAGGCAAAGGCACTGAGCATTTTGCACAGAGCAGGGAAGTGCCAATTAGAATTTGAAATACAAAGGCCAGATGGAGGAGGCAAAAGTTTCATGTTGCACCAAGATTTTGCAGAAAGAACCAAGAGCATTTCCCATTCATTTCCAGAAAGGAGACCGTAAGATGCTTACGAGAGACCAAACCAGTGAGGAACCTAGTCCAGGTTCCCTGAGAGGAGGGCTGAGTGATGGAGGAAGGTAAACTTAGGGGGATGTTATTTACTGCTAGAAGCTCTGCAAGTTCATCTTGAAGCTAGAGTGAGGAACTATGTGAACTGAGAAAACCAAAGTAGAAGTCTGCAGGGACGGGTTCCCTGTGACAGAGGCGGGCAGGCTCTCCATGCCCTCTGTCTCTGACCCCGGCCTCTTCCAACTTCAGCCCTGTGCTCTCCTTCACCCGGCAGTCCCTGGCCTTCTCACTGACCGAGACAACAGCTGACTTAATGAAGGTGACTGACCACTGCTCCATCGCACAGTCCCTAATGAGACTCTGCAGTCTTATGGGGCCTGGTCTGACCAGGACAGACATCCCTGGTGGACCTGCAAGAAGAGTGTGGAAAGGACCCTCCCAGTGGGGCGTGGACATTCAGAGAACACCAAGCAAGGAAGGCTTCTCAGAAGGGTTGAGATCTGGTAGGAAGTGACACCGAGACTGGGGAGAGATGGTGGATACTGCACGGTCAGGAAATAAGAGCCATCACCGCAAAGAGTAAAGAGAGTGAGGGTTTCTACCTTGGGGAGGGACCAGAGGCCAACCTTTCCACTGTGTCTGACATTGTGTTGCACTTATTACATGACAACACCTTTTCATAGATTACAGGAATTAGTGCATAGAATCCTTTCTGTGCTTCACTTAGGAGTGAGAGAGTGAGGCCTGGAGAGGTTACATTCTTGGTAATGGCTTGATAACCTGCTCACAAGGAGAGGTGCCTGGATCCACGCGGTTACCACCTGCACTCCAGACGTTGCAGCCTGCCCTCCAGAAGTCCAAGCAACAAGCACCCACCCCATCATCCATAACCCACCAGCAGCCCCCTCCCCAGGTAAACTGGCTGAGACATGTTCTGTGACCAGAAAAAAACCCAAACCAACCAAAACCCAACAAATCAATGACAAGAAACGGGTAAAGACCAACCCATTCAGTTGTGCTCTCTGGATGGGACTGGGCAGCAAACAGAAGACCCGGGAGCCTGGAGGGGCCTGTGAACACCATGGCCTGAGGCATCTTTGGGCGTGGTGATGGCAACCCAGCCGCAGGAAACGAAACAAGATCAACCCCTTGGACTAGGACAGATAGCACAAGGATGGGGAGAGAAACTATGAAAAAGAGCAACGTGGGCATTATAGGCTGGGTATGTTGTCAGGTGTGACCGGCTCTTGGGAAAAGACACCATGCTGAGAAAGCTGAGAAAGAGAGGAAGACCCTCGGCGGGGTGGACTGACACAGGGGGCCTGTGCAGGATGGCGACGGTGAGGATGGTGCCGGAGACGGCAGGGCTCTGATCTGGTGCTCGCAGGGCCACGATGAAGTCTTTGCTGACTCAAAGACACTTAACAGTAACAACCACCTTGGGAAAAAATGAACTGAAACATACCCAAGACTCCCAGGTATTGAGACTGATTTTGAAAGAAATAATAAAAAGAAAATTCCCAGGCTTAATCAAAGGAGCCAAACATTTTTGTTTTCTCTTAAAAGTTTCTCATGCAGCAAATCAAGTTTGGTTTGTTCTTGTTAGGCACAAGAGCCTAATGTAGAAACAAAATATCAAATCATATTAATTAGAAATCATTTAGAGTCCCCTTTACGGCAAACAGCTTTGAAAAAAAAATCACATGAGATTATCAACATGGCTTGAAATGTCTACTTAAGGCGGCTGAAACAGTAAATGTCTTATTAAACATCTTTTACTACAATTTGTTAAAAAAATCACATGAAAAGCAATTAAATGTCTAGAAATATGTAATCATAAATATTTATAAACTATGTTCTCTATAAAGGAAATATCTCCGTATCTTCTACCTCTTTATAATAAAGTATTTATTTTCCTGACTCACAAGTGATCTGTATTTCAGAATTTTATTTTTTTTCAGAAAATAAATTTTTTTTAAATTATTTGTGTGTGTGTGTGTGTGCGTACCATCAAATCAGATTTGACTGGTACAGGAGGAGATGATTCCTCCTTCTCCAGCAAAGCATCTCGTGGATTTGACAGAAAATTCTTAATATAAGGACATTGCTGTCGAGTCCCATCGAGAAGGAACTGACTCGTAACTGAGCCCCCAGCAGGTCCTAAATCACATGGAAGGCAATTTCCCATCCCTCTCGCTTGGAGCAGCTGGTAGATGGGATCTACGTGCCTTTGAGTTGGAAGCACATCTCCTTAATATCAAGCTAGCAGAGTGACTACCAATATGTTCAGACAAACAACATTCTAGTAAATGTCCTGAACTGCTTAACCCCAAAGCCACTGCTATCAAGCAGAGTGGAGACGCCCCCGAGGGATCCCAAGGCTGTAATTCTTGATGGGAGGACACTGATTCCTCCTCATGGAGCAGCTGGTGGGTTCAAACCTCTGACAGGAACAGTCCAACAAATAGCCCACAGCACTCCCAAGGCTCGGTGCGTGCTGTGGGCGTTAGGTCCCTTCAGGTCGGCCGTGACTCACAGACTCTCTCCAGCAGGATGAAACCCAGCCTGGTCTCGTGCCACCCTCCCAGTGGCCACGCTGCCTTAATTCAGGCCACTGCTGCAGCCACGGTGTCCGCCCTCCTGGTGGAGGATCTCCCTGTCTTTCGCTGACCTTCTGCTTTATCAAACATGAAGCCTTTCTCCAGGAACTGCTGTCAGGGGCCATCGAGCCAATTACAACTGACAGAGAGACTCCGAACAATAAACGTGCATCTTGCTGTAGCCTGTCCTGCCCTCATGATCTCCAACAAACCCACTGCCACAGCATCTTGTTGGGGGTCTTCTCTTTCGCTGCTCCTTCGCCTTTCCCAGCATATCTTCTTCTTAAGGACTGGCCCCTCTCAAAGACAGGCCAATGTGTGTGAGACCAGCTTTCACGTCCTTGCCTCTACAGAGCACCCTGGTTACAGAGCACCCTGGTTACGGAGCACCCTGGTTACGGAGCACCCTGGTTACGGAGCACCCTGGTTACGGAGCACCCTGGTTACGGAGCACCCTGGTTAAGGAGCACCCTGGTTAAGGAGCACCCTGGTTACGGAGCACCCTGGTTATGGAGCACCCTGGTTGCACGGCCTCCAAGTGAGACGTGTTTGTTCTTTTGGCAGTTCAGGGGCTGTGAGGACCTACAAATACAGATTGTCATAATCTCTTCCATAATTAGAATCGCAAGATTTGCCTTCCTTCCTGTTCCATTTACTATTCTATCCCGAACATTTCTCCCTCATGTTTTATTAGCCTTTGGCTTTGATAATGAGTATGTGCACTTTGAAATGCCCCCGTTTGTATGTGCTTTATCTGAAGGAGACGATCAGTTTACATCTCTGCAAGAATGATTACAGAGCATGAGCGAAGGCAGCATTTACGAGCTCTCATCAGTGGGTGCTAGGTGACCCTCCAGCAAAGTGCAGGTGGCCTGTCATCCTGCCCTGAGGATGCTCTTGAACAGGATGCTGTTCACTCTGATACTAATCTGAACGTATTGTGGAGGAGGGAAGTGGGGTGCATGCTAAAGAGGGCGCAGCCCAGGGAAGTTGGCAGAAACTGCAATTCCGTTGCCATCATGTGTTAATTAGCATTGCCTCATTAGGGAGGGGAGGGACCCTGCCAGAAAGGAAATACGAGCCCTCTCGGATGGAGTCCCTACCCTTCAAGCTGCAGCTGGTACTTCAGCTGGTGCAGGCAGAGGGCAGGCAGAAGCAAGGCAGCCTCCTGGACTCTGCCAGGAACATCTACTGACCTTGAACACGTCACCTCTGGGGATAGAAAGTCTGAGGTGACTTTGTAGGGCGTAAGGTGACACGGCCTGACTGGAAGCATAAACAAAGCCAGCCTCCACAAGCAGGGTTTTACCACCTTGGGACTGTTCTCATGGTTGGCTACCATCTAGTTGGTCTCTGACTCATTGCAACCTCATGCTCAAGGAACCAAATACTCCCTGGTTTTTGCTTCTCAGAAGATGTAATGAACACAACAGCATCGGAGCCTGCCCCCTGGGTCAATGAGGGAAGCTGCAATCTCAACAGGGTGTCCCAGGAAGGGTGAGAAGAAATGCAGCAAACACACGAGCCATGAGGGACAGGCTAGTGAGTTCATAATCATTTTGTGCAGCTGAGCGGAACAAAGATAATGAACGGAGGAAAGGTGACTTCTCAAACACTTAGAGCCCATGGAGGACAATCTCTTTGACAACTCCATTGAAAGCCTAAAATCTTTAGGGCACAGTTCAAGGTCATCTCTTCTGAGACAGGAGGAATTCAGAAACATGATGGCAGACACAAGGCTCTACAGAGGTGGATCTATTCTTCCCAATCTTGTACCCACTGCAGACATTACTAATCAATCTCTGTACTCTTTCTATCAACTGCAGATTTGGTCTCACATTCTTTTCCCAGAGTTCCAGATAGGCATGTCCAATTTACCAGATTTACTGGTCCTCTCATCGAGGAAAAACTCAAAGCATAACATCATTTTTAAAAACAAACAAACAAAAATCAAAGGCTTCAAATATTGAGGCACTGGGAGGCCCTGACCCTGGCATGTCGAGTGCTCTGAGGAAGCCACACCAAAGAAAGACTTATCAAAAGCCTTGCACATCATTAATAATGCAGAAAACCCAGACATTTATACGGAGATCAATTGGCTATAATTCTATTGGGCAAGACTGGGCCTTAAATTGCAACGTTGAACTTGAAGGGCATGGTGTGATTGATGCAGTGAGAGTGATGGTTCTTTGATTTGTCAGCAAAAAAAAAAATATGTCAGCTGATGGGCATGATCTGGTGGGGCTGAGTGGAGAGGGCACCTGGCATAGTGGTAATGGTTGGGGGGGTGGAGGCAGTTGCAATGGATGTGGTCTTTGCAAGACCACCTGATTATGGGAGACTGGAGACTGGACAGCATCTGATTTCCAAATCCAAGAGACTTTCTAACAAGTGAAAAGACAATATGGGAAGCTGGTGAAGAACTGTATACAGGAGAATGAGACAGTCAGGAGACAGGACAAAGAGTCTGGAATCAACTCAAAAGGTTACAGGTTATGGTGACAGTTATGTATTGAGTTGTGTGTCCCCAAAGTGTGTGTGTGTGTGTGTGTGTGAACTTGGCTAGGTCATGATTCTCAGTATTACGTGATTATCCACCAACTGTGATCTGAAGTCGTAACCCTATTGTAGCAAAGAGCCCTTGAGTCCAGCAGGACTCATGGTGACCCTATGAACAACAGATCTAAACCATGTCCTACCCTGTGCCGTCCTTATCACTTCATTTCCAATATAATTAATCCCACTGCAGCAGGCACAGTGTCAGTCCATCTCGTTGGGCGTCTTGATCTCCTCTGGTGACCTTCCACCTTTCCAAGCATGATGTCCTTTTCCAAGGATAGCCTCTCCTAACAACATTCTCAAAGTATGTGAGACGAAGCGTTGCTATCCTTGCTTCTCAGGGGCACTCAGGCTGCGCTTTCTCAAAGGCTTCTCTGTTGGTTCTTTGGGCAGTCTATGGACACAATAACTCCCAGCGATTATGATGCTAATGAGGCAGGGCTATCCTGAAGTGCAATACAATCTACACGATAAGGGATGAGGGTGCATCTTCATGAGGGCCTTCTAGAGACAGGGGAAGACTGGCGGCAAGACACCTGGAGATCTCTGAGGAGTGCTGAGTTCACAGACATTGTCAGGACACAAGGACCTTCCTCCAGCTTGCCCGAGAGTCAGCACCTGGAACATGGCCTTCTGAACCATGACAGAACACATTTGTTTACTAAAGCCATTCAATTATGCTATTGCTGTTCTAACAGCAGTAAATGGACATGATGAGGGCTTGTGCTTGGTATGCTAGAACAATCAGTAAGGAGAAGACGGATTCTTCAAAGCTATGTCCTTTTCTAAGCATAAAACAACCAGATGCTGGTAGGGATGCTGTATGGCCTCTAGACTCTTGGGATGGGCTGAGGCAGGTTCTTGAAGGAAGCTGTGGCCTCCAGCCCTCAGACACACCTCAGCGTCCATTCATAAGATATCTAAGACTCAGTCTTGTACATACTCCCAATTTACTGGGAAGTCACTGGCCATTACACTTGCCCCCAGCCTTCCGCTTTGACTTGCCTCTCCAGGCCACTTGCTAAGGGGGGTCAGCCTGGCCATGCTTCCTCAGGTAGATGGACACCAGGTACCACCAGCTAGATTCAGACTCGTGGCAATCCCAGATCACCACGTCCTTCTAGTGGGGCCCCTCTAGGTGGATGCCAATCGCCAGCCTTTCATTGAGTTATGGAGCATGTGAGACATTCTCCCATGCGAGGAACTCCCAGAAGGCCAGGAATTCTCTCAGATTTCCCCATCATTGGAAAATAAAGGGTGAGTTAGGAAGGGACTGGGTTTCCAGGAACCTATCAGAAATCAGTGAGTTTAGAATGATAATTTGGTTTAGGATTTGAAGCTTATTGTCGGTGATAGTTGCATTTTCCAAGGGAAATTGATGTGCATGCAAAAAATGAAAATATTACGGAGCTCTGGTGGCCTAGTGCTAAGAAGCTGTGCTGCAATCCCTAAAAAGGAAAATATTAATGTGGAGATGTTTATCTTTTCTTTTAAAATCCATTTTCCTGAGTAATAAAGTGCTTTGTGGGGAGGAAACTGGACTATTGAAATAATCAGAAATAAACTGTCCGTTGCCGATTTGCCTTTGCTTCCTGCTTTGTGATGTTGACTTGTCCTAACAGTGGCCCTCCACAGAACAGAACAGAACACTGCCTGGGTCTGTGGCATCTTAGCCATTACCGCTCCGTGTGAGCCCACTGTTGCAATCATTGTGTCAATCCCGCTACTTTTCCAAAGATGGAAAATATTCCCAAAGTACATCAGACAAAGTCTGTCCCAAAGATAATGCCACTGTAGAAATAAAATAATGCATTGGTGAATTTATAAGATTGGCCCTTTGATTGTATACTTGCCTCTACTATCGTTTAACAGTTCCATTAAAAAGTCTTTTCTATAAATGTATTTATTCCCATAACCCCATTATCATTCATTTTTTAAAAAGCTATTTACAAGAGCGCGTTTAGCCTACTAGATTGCTGGGGACAGTGGAAGTCCTGTTTACTGATACAAGGAAGGATTCCTCTACCTGTTATGATATGCCAGTAACATTTGCTTGCAGCCACTGTAGGTATGTTTTTGGCAAGAGAAACATTTTTCTAAGTTTCAAGTCATTATATTTCATCAAAAAAAAGGAAAAAGAAAGGAAGGAA
>NW_006399822.1:7888758-7913657 GCF_000299155.1 Elephantulus edwardii
AGAAAGAAAGAAAGAAAGAAAGAAAGAAAGAAAGAAAGAAAGAAAGAAAGAAAGAAAGAAAGAAAACAACACAGACACATTCAAGACGCCTCCTGGTGAAATGATGAACGTCTGTGCACAAGTCCAGGAAGGGGTAAAAACCATCTCACAGAGAAGACAGATCTGGGAACGAAGCCTCGGCCGTTGGGGAAGTGGGTGTGCCGATCGTTCAGGGAAGTCGGGGGCTGAGTGTGAAAGACGGTGGCACATCCTCACAGCGCCCGAAGAGCAGGACTGTGGTAGAAGGATGAGGACAGAGCGCACACCTCGGAGCCCACACCTGCTGCACTCTGAGAGTTTGCATACACTTTCATTATTTGTGTAATCGTATCAACATACAGAGGATGTCCAAATGGATGTCAGAAAAATTATTGTCATTACTAATAATGGTGCTTTTCATTTTGCGAGAGTGCTTTTTTCTGAGACAGTGACGTATTTTTACGTTGGACAAGAGGCTTTTTAGGAGAATGAAGGCTTCAGATAACCCTTTAGAGGCGTGTGTGGGAAGCAGCGTTGTGCGGGGGGAGAGGGGAAAATAGATTGATATAAACTGTGAAAGTGGCATACTAACATGGTCTTCGTTCAGGCCCGCAGACCTCCAGTAACCACCATTCCCTGCAGACCAAGAGGCCTTGGTGTGGTGACTGCACGCCTGCCTCTTCCTCTGCCTCCACCTTCACGATGGAACAGGATCACCCAGGGACCTCTGAGCTAGGAGATTCTCTGCTGCCCAGACGCCAGGTCCTGTGTGAGGAGGCAGGCTGGTGGCATCCGCTTCATGATGACCGCTGTGCCATCACACCTACACCAACTTGGGGTGATCTCACTGATGCCAGGCTGAGCCGCGCTCCTGAGCACTTCTGGCAGTTGGCATTTTTGTAAGTACGTCATCAGATCCAAAGGCGCTTGGTGCTTACGAGGGCTGAGTGCAGGGGGCGTGCTGGTGGCACAGTCCACAATGAATGGGGCCACAGACTCAGCATCTCTGGCGTTCAAATCCACCAGCAGCTGTGCAGCAGAACGACAGGCAGTGTCTTCCCATAAGAAACACAGAGGAAGGTAGCCGAAGGCAATGACTGACACGAGGGAAGGGGCAGGTGGGAGGGAGGAAGGCAGGGGACCCCTATCCAGGGTGGCAGGACAGTTGGGGAAAAGGCACAACAGCACGACTGACGGCCCGGAGTCAGGAGTGCAGAAATTGTTGAAGAGGTGAAGATTTGACTGCATTGTTTTTACTTCAATAGAAATTTTTCTAAAATCCCCTCATTGCCATGCAGTCAAAACTGACTCCCGGCTGACCCTTGTGTGGGATTCCAAGGCCATAAATCGCATGAGTGGAGACAGTCAATCTTTCTCCCTCGGAGTCACCAGCCAATGCAAACCCCCTGGGGGGGGGGTAAGACCTTTAGGTGAGCAGTGCTACTCTTCATGCACTAGAGATCCCCCCTATCACCACTAGAGCCCCCTGGTACCACCAGAGCCCCCCAATATCATTACTGGAGCCCCCTAACCCCAAAAGAGCCCCCAGACCCCACAAGAGCCCCTTAGAACCACTGGAGCCCCTTTCTACCTTTCCAAGGAAGGGAAAAGACATCCTTCTACGGCACTATTCTCCCCTAAACATTGTCACACAGGTGACTGCATGTGACCTGGAGTGGATGATTTAGCAAGAGTTTTTTGATACTTCCACTGAATCCAGCCAGGTGGTTTGCCTGGCAACCACCACCACAGACATCCGGGGGGAGGGGGGTAAAAGGTCCTGGCACACATGTTTGCTAGTTCACAGTTTAGGCCTCTGAATCCATGACCCTCCCAAGTGTACCAGAGGACTTGTAGACAGAGCTTGCACGACGAGACACCACACCTTTGTGGCAGTTCTCACGGGGAACTTAAGCCATCACAGCTAATGGGATAGCCCAGGACATCAAAGGGCAGCCTGGTGAACACTTGGAGGGGACAGGGACATGAAGGATGTATGAATCGCACTGCGGGCTTGGGGGGCAACTGGGGGGAAACACAGCGATTACTTCTGTCTGCGTCTCCACTGGAGAAGAGCAGGCCTAATGAAGTAATAATGTGATTATCGAAAAACAAGAAGTGGGATCAGAAAAGTTTCCCAAGCACCACAGGATTGTTGCAGTTCCTGGCGGACATGCATTTTTAAACAATGGCTATGATAACGGAAAATTAGGCCTCATCACTTATTCATAAAGTGCGGGTTAACACTGAGCTCCATTTGTAACAGTTTACTTTTATAAATAGCATCGTTTGGACACATGCTCTTCGCTGTCACACCGTGTCACAGACGATCAGGTCCTGGGGCCTGGGGCCCGTCACAGCCGCTGCACACATCTGTGCTTCCTCGTGACGTTTGGTTTGATTTAAAGCGATGCTGAAATTTGAGGATGGAAAACAATGTCTGATGAATCCACAATCTCGAGACTAAAGGGAGAGTGAAAAGACCGATGAGTCCTCGGCGGAATTAATAATTGAGATTCCTGGAAGCTCCGCGTGGAAATATTAAGTATGCAAAATCCTCGCTCAAAAGCACAGTCAGGCCCATCAACGCCTGCAGTTGAAAGGACAAGCACTAAAGGGGGGAAAAGTCAATTTAATACAAGAATATATCGTCCTGTCTTTTCAACGTGCCCACTCGCTGCTGTAGAGTCAATTTCCATTCCATCAGGTTTCTGAGATTGTAAATCTTTATGGGAGACGATTGTTTATCTTTTTCTCTGAGGAACTGCTGGTGGATCCGAACCACTGACCTTGCAGTTAGTGAGCCAACACACACACCAGAGGGCCTTATCTTTTGAGCCGGTAGGTTAAGAAGGAAAAGGGTTTTACAACCTTCGTTTTAGCTGCAGCTTAAGGAGCTTGTGTTTTCATCTTCAAGATTCTTTAGTTCCAAACACTCTAAAGTGGCATCATTTCAGATGTGTTCTCGCTAAATAAACTCATTCCACATCCCCGTACACATACTGTGACAACAGTGTGCTCAGATGTTATGATTTCATGAGTATATTGAACAAAGTGAAAATAGGTGGATTGGCTGCCTGTTTCTCCCATCTCTCCCAGCCTTGAAGTTCAGGTCAGCTTGTCGTGCCGTGATGGCTTACTCACGTGATACTGGAAACTATGCCACCAGCATTTAAAATATCAGCAGGGCCACTCGCAGTTGAACACATTTCAGTGGAACTTCCAGACTAAGACAAACTAGGAAGAAAGGCCTGATGATCTACTTCTGAACATGGACCAGTGACGGTCCTGTGAGTCACAGTGGAATAACAGTGCTGGGTACCCCTGAGGTTGAAAGGTCCTCAGAATACTCAGCACCAGAAACCATGAACTTGCCCAGTGCCCTTGGATATGATTCAGGACTGGGCAGGGTTTTGGTGTGTTTTCTGTGGAATTAACTTGATGGCAACTGAGAACACCATCATTCCTAGTTCTTGTCGTTGAGGATGTTGGAAGCCGCAGCCTCTTAAACTCAAGGATGTAGAAATGAGATGGTCCAGCTGTACCTGGTGGAACAAAGGTCTCCTCCCTTCAACTATACCAAAGTCCCAGCCTTGGGCCTCTTGATTCAGGTTCTGTTCTCCATCAATCAACTAGGTCTGTCCTCTTAGCATCACCAAGACACCTGTGCTGTCCTGTTTGCCCAAACGCACCCTTGAAATATGTTTCCAGGATATAGCTTTTGACAGACGATCCTTAAGCATAATTTTTCTTGTACTTCTTTTTTTGAGGATATGGTGTATGCTTTCCAAATCCCAAGCTGCAAATACATCAGCACATACACTAGATATGTTCTTCTCCCTCACTTTGCCATCAAAGGCTATAAATTTCCACAGATCGTTTCTCCGATCAGTTCAGGAAACTCTGCAAACATCTCTTCCAAGCTTCCAGAACAGGTGTGCACACTGGTTAGTTTGAGGATGGGAAAACCATTTGCCTGCAACTATGTAAATAAAGGGAAGGTAATTGTCCAGATGACAGAGACGGAATAAATGACAAGCCTACTCTTGAGAAAGAAATGCTTAGAGTATGGATTCATGCAATTTACTCTTCATTGGGGCTATGTGTGATGACAAAGAAACACATAACGACGCAGCGTACACGTGAGTCACAGAGAGAAAGAAAAAGGATGCACATACGAAAGGATGCACAGACATAGTATGTTGTTAGGTTTTTCTGAATCGTCTCCTACTTAGAGCAACACGATGAGCCACTGAACTGAACTCTGCCCTGTCCTGTACCGTCCTCATCACCTGTCGGGCTCAGTTCCACTGACCCAGTCACTGTGTCGATCCATCCGGCTGAGGGTCTTCCTCTCTTTCTTTGACCCTCCACCTTTTCCACCTTTCCAAGGACTGGACCCTCCTGACAATGTGTCCAAAGTACGTGTAAGACCGAGGTTTTCACCGTCCTAGCCTCTGAAGGAGTATCCTGACTGAACTTCCTTCAAGACAGACTTGTTTGTACTTTCGGCAGTTTATGGGATACTTAATACTGTTCTCCACACTGCAATTCAAAGGCATCGATTCTTCTTCTGTCATCTTTATTCACCGTCCAACTTTTAGACACATAGAAAGCAGATGAAAATACCATGCATGGCTTAGATTAGGCACATCTTAGTCTTTACACTGACATCTTTGCTCTTTAGCATTTAGTAGAGGTCCTTCAAAGCAGACTTCCTCGATCCAATGTCTTGATTTATTTTGTAAAATGTTGTTGTTATGTATGTATGAATGTATGTATGTGTATATATGTGTGTGTGTGTGTATATATATATATATATATATATATATGGTTTTTGTCATGTAGACTTTTTTCCCCATTCACATGGTGTTTCATATGATCATTTCAATAGATTGTATCTTATAAAATTAATCACCGTTGATCTATGCCCACTATTACTCTGTTTTGTTTTGTTTTTCAGGTCCCCACTGGATATTCCTTGTGTTGGAAGTGGTTCGACAGCAGTGGTTTTGTTTTGTGAGGATAAGCCTGTATATGCTGTGTGCTTTGATAAACTCTTTATTTACATTTGCTGCTTGAATGTGCCCCAAATCTCGAGTATATTGTGGTTGGATGTGCTTTCGGATGAGGAAAAACTACTCCTCAGAGCAGTGAAATCACTCACCAAAAGGTCACGAATTCAGAAGAAGGCAGGGCTGGGCCTTGGCGTTTCCAACCAGGCCCCTGGGTGTTTGAGAGAAAAGGTGCTGATGGGTTGCCCCAGTTCCAGGCTTGGTGGGGCGTCACTCTCTCTGCTCGCTCTCCACCCTCCTTCCTGGGCTCCAGCTCCTCACATCAGAGCTTATTATTTGGCATAAATCAGCCCTCCAATTACTTGAATGCCACAGCCACGAACACTTGTAATTAAAACTGGGACTGACATCCTGGAAGGATGCTCCTTCCCCCCGTCCCTCTTTGTCCTGCAAGATATTATTGGAAAGAGAATGAACACTCGTCGGGAACATATGCTGGTGGAATATAACGGCAGCCAGCGCCTCAGAGGAAAGGCTGGAGGAGGGCACAGGGCAAAACTCAAAGTAAACAGCTTGGCTTACTAGCTACTGGGGAAGGCAAGAAACCAGAGATGAGTCAACTGGCTTGGAATCCACTGGGACTTTGCAGCAGCTTGCTGGAAGGTCTTTTCAAGACCAATCTGCTCCCCATCATGGACATCTGGAAAGCTTTCCCTAGCTGTCCATGTGCCCCAGGCATTTGCCAGCTAAGCCCACCAAGGGCTCATCCCAGCCTCATTCTCCACCTTCCACGCCTGCAATTCTTCGCTCCTCAATAATAATGAATTCTTTGCTTGCAGAAGTGGTATAGTGCATAGTGTCTCTGGCTGCCAACTGAAAGGTTGGTAGTTTGAATCCACCAGCCATGCCACTGGAGGAAGACGGGTGGTCTCATAAATATTTACAACCTTGGAAACTCGATGGAAGGCCACTGTGAGTTGGAACGGATGCAATGTCCATGGGTTTGCTGTTGGTGCCTGAAAGGATATCCACCATCCTGAACAGCCTTGGCTTCTCTCCCACCCCTTGGTCAAGGTCACGAGCAGAAATCCACTCCATGCACTGCGCGCTCACCATGAGCCTGCAGAGAGAACTCACCATGGCACTTTTCTTTCAGACACAGGGTATGTACTTGGCCCTGCTGCCGGGGGATCCAAGCTCCAGGAACCTTCCTCTGTAATGGCACTTCTTCCAGGTACTTTATTATTATTGCGCAAGCATGCCACAGAGCCTAAGTTCCTAACTTGAGGACTTGGGGGTAGAAACAGGGGGAGAAGGGATGGTTCCTGTGCAGCTATAACATTATGCTTTTCATTTTACTACTGTTGTTGTTGTTGCTAGTTGCCAGCGAGTTGACGGAACTGTGCCCTAGCCCGTGCATCCTGTGATATACATGAACCCACTGATTCAGTCACTGTGTAAAACCATTTTGTTGAAGGTATTCCTCTCTTTCACTGACCATACACTTTTCCAAGCATGTATCTTTTTCCAAAGACTATCCCCTCCTTAGAACTTTTCATCAGCCTCTAGCACTTTATTTAGCCAACTAACTACCACAGCGTTAGAAGCACCTGGTCTGGAGGAGCCACCAACAGAAATCTCAGATCTTTACATCGGTACAAGAGTGGGAGATGACATGTCAGAACATTGCTTTGGCTCGGCACTATGCTAACTGGTTGTTAAACCCACCTCATTGTTGTTGAGTCAGAACTGCAACACAGCTGACCGTCCATCGGGTTTCTGAGGCTGTAAACCACACGGGAGGAGATTGTTCACCTTTCTCCCTTAGAGCCCCTGGTGCCTTCTAGCCTCCAGAGGTCTCTGCCTTTGTGTTAGTAGCGCAACTCCCTGGGGACGGTGCCGCCAGCGCTCTCTAGAACTTGCTATTTAATGGGATAATAAGGAAGAACATTTCTTACTATGTCACCTTTTTAGTATCTTCATAAGTACATCTCAGTTGGTTTCTTCTGCATTTTATCTTCTGCATTTAAAAACATTATTCGGAAACACGCAAGCCCCGGTGTGTAATGGTTAGACTGTTAACCAAAAGGTCAGTGGTCCAAGTCCATCAGTAGCTCCATCAGAAAAAGAGGGGCACTCACCTCCCATAAAGAGCTAGAGCCTCAGAAACCCAATGGATGGCACTGAGAGTGGGAATGGACTCTCAACGGCAGTGGGTCTAGAGTTCATCCTGAAAAAGGGTCTGTAGGCTCCCCAGATGCCCAAGGGGTCTGCGGCACAAAAGAGCTGAGGATTCACTCATAAAGTATGAGTTCTCCGAGACAGGGACTAGGATTCACAGATGCGTTGCTTGCCTGTACCCACAGCCTGGGGTTTTGGAGCACGCAGGGATTCCAATCATGTCAAGTGAGCACAAGAGAACCAGGTTACCACACTCTGCTCTGTGGGGTGGCCTTTCATTGTCTTCAGAGGTGCATCATTCACTCAGTCACTCATTCATTCATTTAACAAGGATCTAACCCACCACGCTGCCAGAGTCACATTAACGACAGAACTTTGAGGCCGGTCACAAACATCTCCTGCCTTCCCTGGGCACAACTTTCCAAAGCTTCCTACACCCTCATTCTGTGCTGAACTATTTGGGGTGACCTATTTAGTTACCTGACATTTGATGTCAAGAATCCCCTAAGCTCCCTCATGTCAAGCTAAGCTCATTAACATATCCCTTCACTTTAAAAAAAAAAATCTATAAACAGCAGGCTGCCTGCCTGTCACGCTTTTGTGGTAGAATTAAACACAGAAAACTTGACTTCAACGTGGCCACCGGTTCTTTCAGAGAGCTTCCAGAGCGGCGGGAACAAAGAAGAATCCAAGTCATGTGTGGAAAGACCAACCCACGGGTCTTCTCCTTATCCACATACAGCTTTCCGTGACCTCAAACTCCTTTGGACGTTAGAGTTTATTACCCTGTCTGTCTGGAAACATGCTCTCCTCATCTTCCTCTTTTCCACGCGGCCAACCTGAGTCATGTTACACAAACAGAAAAGGAGCCCTGGTGGTGCAATGGTTAATTGCGTGGCTGCTAACCCAAAGGCTGGCAGTGTGAACTCGTCTATGACTCTGTAGGAGACAGACCTGGCAACTTGCTTCCAATAAAGATTACAGCCAAGAAAACCCTGTAGGGTCGTTTTACTCTGTTGCTACGAGTTAGAATTGATTGGATGGCACCCAACAACAACATACTAATGGGAAAGATGAAAATACATGCAGTTAACATTTAGAGTTCACTTTCATACGCTCTGCCTGTCTCTTTGTTCTGGGCTCATATTATTGCTGCATTTTCCTTCCAACACCATCATGTAGTTAAGTAGCTAAGTTGTTGTTATGTGCTGTCGAGTCACTTGCGACTCATAGCGACCCTACTGTACAACAGCCCTAAAACCTACTCTATCCTGTGCCAACCTTATTGTCTCTGACACACCTGCCTTCATCTCCCCGGTCACTGAATCTATCCATCTCATTGAGGGTCTGTCCCTCCACCCTTCCAAGCATGATGTCCCTCTCCAAAGACTGGTCCCTCTTTGCAACATGCCCAAAGTATGTCAGATGAAGCTTCAGAAATCTTGCCTCCAAGGAGCAGCCTGGCCTCACCCTCTCCAGGATGAATCTATTGGTGCTCCTGGCAGTCCATGGTATATTCAATACTCTCCTCCAGCACCACAGCTCAAAGGCATCAATTCTCTGTCATACTTAGTCATTGTCAAGTTCTCTGACGCACAGCAAGTAACTGTGAAAACTACGGCCTAGATCAGGTGCGCCTTAGTGTCCAGGCATTATTGTAATCATCATGATTTTACAGATAAAGAAACTGAGGCACAGAAAAGTTCTTATTCACTGACACACACTTAGCAAGAGGTAAAGCCATCAAAGGTTACCTCTGAGGCTGCTGGAAGCCCCAAGACTGTGACCCTAAGACATCATTCAGGGCTGGAATAAGCAATAAAATAAACAGATCTGTAAAGTGAATAATAACACCAGTGAGAAATGTGCCCTTCAGAATCAGACCAAAAGTGCAGTATTTTCCCCAAAACAAAATTCTGAAGACAGGAAGGAATAGGAAAGAAGGACAAATGGAAACAGGAAACCCAGGGATGAAGTCTCAAGAGTGCTGTTGTTACACTAAAGGGGTTGCAACCAATGTCAGAAAACAAAATGTACATAAACTGTACTATGGAAAACTATCATACTCGATAGAAACGCACCCAAACCACAATTTTAGGAAAGATACCTCTGAGGAGTTTTCCAGGCTTGGCCCTCAGAACAGGCACTGCCTCTCCGTCTATCACCTACAAGGATCTTCCTTCTCTGACTGCGTACTTCACTCTCATTGTTCTATGTCTTTCCTTTTGTCCCCACTTAACTGTTTTGAGAGAGCGAGTGCCATGTCACACCCTGTGCTGTCTCTGTAGAGATGGATCTGACACACATGGTCGTGTTCATGAGGTGCTGAGTGACAACTGCTAGAGTGTCCGTGAGGGGTAAGAACAGGCAGAGGGAGAGGGACAGCATCAGGGCCTCTGCTCGCAGGGGAGAGAAGTGGGAGGCTGTGCTTGGGATTGACACAACAGCCCAAGGAGCTGGCACATGTCCCTTTATTAGAAACCTAAAGGGCATATGGATAGTACAGATGGTTAACCTAGTCAGCAGTCAGCAGAGAGGCTGGACATAGGAGTCCACTCATTTGGTCCCTTGGAATAAAGGTCAAGAGATCTACTTGTGAAAAACCAGCAGTGGAAAGCTCTGCAGAGCGCAGTTCTTCTCCAACATTCATGGGGTCACCACAAGTTGCAGTCAATATGTTGACAATCGCCCACGTGACTGGGAGGTAGACGAAGACAGTAAGGGTCAGAATTGTTGCTTAGCTCGCTCCAACTCACCAACTAGGTATGGTAGTACTGGGTCTCGAATCAAATGTAGAAATGAAACTCAAGTCTTCTACCTTTTTTCCTTTTCATCTATGAAGAGCTCAAATCTATCCCTCGATGTGAGTGAATCACAACGGCACCCTTAGCGAGTACAAGGTTTTCTTGCCAATGCAACAAAAGTATTCTATCATTTTCTGGGGTTCGTCGATAGGGAAGAGAATCAATTTGCTTTCATCTTTGCTTTTCTTGCCCCTGGCATTTTGTATCCTTCCAACTTTTGACTTGGATATTTCCATTTTGCATAACGAATCACCACCCTTGGGTCAGAGTGGAACAACAAATTCAAAACACTGTATTTAGGCCATTACCCAGTCCCATCTCCTGGAAATAGGAGAAGCTCTGGCTTTGGCTCAGATGGAATCAATCACTTTCTGGTTGATTTCTTGGAGAAGAGGCAGCCCACATTGATTGGGTGAGCATTATATATTTGAAACAATCTCTTCAGCTTTGAAATGGTGGTGTCTTATAGACATGACCTCAATTCTGACAATTATCTATTTAATTGGATCAATGTAGACAGCCCACTCCCCTAAACCACTGATTCAATTAATCAGCCCATTGTCAAATCTCTTCTCCTCTTGGGTCTGTGTAGACACAGACCAAGTGGCTATTTTTCCCAAGATAGGCACCAAAGTCAATAGTTGGCTTTTGGATAAAGTATCTGATCACTCACAAATTATACAAATCACATTGATTACTGACAAATCATAATGTTTACGGAGCACTATTTGGCTTTGGCTCCACAGCATGACCAGGTATTTAATTAACAGCTGTCAGATATAATTTACACCATTAAGATGACCAGAAATTGGTGGGTTGTTGAGCTTACATAGTATAACAGAAACTCAGACTGGCCTTGGTGAGAACAGAGTGAACAGAGGCTCACTGATACATAATGAATTAAAATCTTTCTACTCTGTTTAACCTGGAGGGTTCTTATGGAGACATGGTACCTTGGTCACCTGTGCGAGTCTGGCATCCTCTAGATCATATGGTCAATGAACTATATGACAATTATTTTATTTCCCTTTTTTGTTTGACTGCCAGGAAACTCAGCACAAATCTTTTATATCAGCACATAACTTTTGTGAATACTTTGACCCATAGTCATGTAATTACTAAATTTTATGTGGTTTTCATTTAATTTTTACATATATTTTATTACTTAATTGCATATTAGCTCCCAAAGTTAAAGAATAATTTACAGGTCAGAAGTGGATTATATACTTTTTTTTTTTTTTTGCATAGCCCATGTATTTAAAACAGATTTTGACTCTTTATACAAATAACTAAAACTCAAGCGTATGGCCTTTAAGTTGGAATCAGCTCATTGCTTACCCTCCAGCAGGTTTCCAGAGGCTGTAAAGCACATGGGAGATCGCCCATCCTTCTCCTGTGGGGTCACTGGTGGGTTTGAACCTTTAAAGAGGCTCTGCCTTTGAATTAACAGTAAGTCCTTAAATACGAAGCCAGAGAGTTGGGGGGTTGAAATGTTCAAATCACAGCTTGCAGTAAAAGAATCAGTGGTTTGAGAAAGAAATAAAAAGCTTAAAAAAGTTTTAAGAGGACAATACGATGTTGTGATACATGAAAATGACATAAAAAGTTCCATATCTACAAATAAAGTTCTATTGGAATATAACCACATCCATTCAATCACGTTCATGATTATGTTTTTTAAGGGTGAAGCTGAATTTTTGTGATACTCTATGGCCTACAAAACCTAAACAATTTATTCTCTGACCCATTATACAAAGTGTTTGCTGGTAATTTTTCCGATTTTTGTGAAGTAAGTGTGGAATGCATAGTCAGCTAAACAACAACAGGTAGACACCTTAATGACTGAGCCTGTAAATTAAGGACAATGATCATATTCTTCGCCCCAAAAAGTAAGCTTTGGTAAGGAGACCATCTCATTACTACTGTTCAAATAATATGAACAACAGAGAAACACAGATAGCTATCATAGTAGAGGTAGAACGCAGAATGGAAGTCAATCAAAATGAAAAAAAAAAAGTCGCGAACATCCTTTAACAACTGTAATATGGAATGTATGAAGCACGAATGTTGGAAAACTAGAAGTTGTTAAAAATTAAATGTAACGCATGAACATTGGCATTCCAGGTGCTAGTGAGAGGACACAGACCAGGGATGGCCACTCTGAATCAGATAATCACATGGTATACTATGCTGGAATGAAAAACAGAAGAATGGTGTTGCATTCATAGTCAAAAGCCAACATCAAGTCCTATCCTGAAGTACAATGTTGTGAGCAATAAAATACTAACCATACACATACAAGGAAGACATGTTAATATGACTATTATTCAAAAAACACTCCTAAACTTAAAGCCAAAGAGGAAATAGAACATTTTTACCGAACCTTGTAGTTCAAAACTGACCAAATGCAATACCAACTAGGGAATTCAAATTGCAAGTTTCTAAGAAAAAGTACTACCTTCTAAAGAAATGTGCAACCATTGCATCAAGGTCATGAGGTCAGATGCTCAGAACATCCACTAAAAGCCTCACTCGTTGGGTCCAGGGAGGATTGTTTTCGCTAGAGATGAACTGGGCAGGAGTGTGGATGGAAATGACTGAGCAGGTATAATGTCAGGAAGAAGCAGCTGAACAGACTGGTCTCAAAGAGAAGTCATGGCAACTTGGTCAGATTCAGAGGTGGAGGGGTTCGTTCTCAGGAAGATCAAGTAATGGGAGAATGAGAAATCAGAGACAAGCCAACTTGACTCAAACTCAGTACCGCCTGTAGATTCTGATCCATAGCAACGCTACCAGGCAGACTGGATCTGCCCCACACAATTTCCAAGGTTGCAAATCTTTGGAGAAACAGACTAAGACATCTTTCTCCCGAAAAGTGGTTGATGCTGGGCTTAAAATGCCAACTCTCTGGTTAGCAACCAAGCTCTTTAAGTACTGAATGATCAGAACATCTTCTGCAAAGACAAAGATGGGACTATTAATAAAACTCAGGCCACCTGACTAGAAGAATCGTCTCTGGAAAAAGTAGGAGGTGACAATCATCTTCTGAAAATGAGTGGCTAGACTAAGATGGGCTCAAAGCTTTGAAGAGAGATTAGGAAAGGGGTTTGGCTTTGTGGGAAAGAGAACACACATGAACACGGAGCAATCCATTTCAAAAGCGATCTCTGCTTCTCCCTGAGGGTGGAGGGGGAGAAAAGAAAGTTGAACAACAGATTCAACCAAAAGGAGAGGAGAGAACCCCTAATATTTCATCATACCTACTGGTAGCAGAAGATTCATCAGTGCCTTTGAGCTGTGGTGTTGAAGAAGAGTACTGAATATCCCATGGACTACCAAAAGGACAAACAGATATGTACTGGAGAAGGTGAAGCCAGAGTGCTCCTTGGAGGCAAAGATGAAAAAGCTTTGTCTCACATACTTTGGACATGTTGCTAGGACAGGCTATTCCTTGGAGAAGGAAGGACATCATGCTTGGGAATGTGAAGGGAGAGTGAATGAGTAGAAGTGGGCTGACAAAGTCAATGCAGCAATGGGCTCAAATATGTCAGAGAAAGTGAGGATGGCACAGGATGGGACAGGGTTCAGATCTGTTGTTCACAGGGTCTCTATGAGTGGTACTTGACTGGACTGGACCTACCAACAGTAACAGTGGTGGGTGGCAGAGACAGACTAACTAAAAAGCAAGGTAAGCATGGGCTTAGGGCATCAACAAAGCAGGGACACCAGCTGTCCAAGGCAAAGACTCACAAGTGTTAGGATACCAGGACAGGTGAGCACCACAGTGTAAGGGAACCAACAGGGCACAAAATTAAATGGATACAACTCCAGTGAGTCAGAATGAGCCCTCTGGATATAAAGTTCACTCAAGGTCCTGATAGCAAATACACACAAGATTGTTTTAAGCTATGAGGCCCCTACCTCTTCAACACCTTCATGGCCATCTGTCTCACACAGTCCTTTGCAATGTATCGGAAACTATCTTAGTGGGCTCTTGAGGACAAGTCATTTCTTCCTTATAAAGAGGTGGGAGAGGGCTCTTGAGTCTAACGCCTGCTGCATTCACCTACTATGCAACTGGACAGGTTACATTAATAGAAACCACCCCTCAGATCCATTTTGAGAGACCAGACTTGTACATACACATATCCGCTGATCCAGTACTTCTAGCCACAAAAGCCAGCAGTGTTTTTAGCTGTGATATAAACACGTGAGTTTGCTCTTACACAAGTCCTGGTAAACCACCAATGGGAACACAGTTCCAGAAAAGCAAAGGGACTCAGAGAAGTCAATCATGTCAATGAATTCAACCAAATTACTTTTCAACTGTATAACATTTATGTATGAGGTCACATCACAAGTTTTCTAAACCATAATAATTTTAACTTTAAAATATTTTGCAAACTCATGAATACAATCTCATTCACCCACTTACTACTGTATAGTTGGTTCCAACTCATTGTAAGGCTTTAAATCATAAGGGAGGAGACTTCTTTTCTTTTCCCCTGAGGGACTCCCTGAGACGTCCCTGGTGGATTTGAACCCTCAGAGTTATGCGCCCTTTGGGTTAGCGACACAGCTTGCTACACACTATACTACCAGAGCTCTCCACAGATATGATCGAGAATACACTTAATACTAAAATGAGTAATCATTTAATATAAAACGAACACAGCAAATGTAAAACATATAGAAAATATTAATATTTATGTACCATGAAAATATTTCATTTATGTATTGAGTGAGTTTAATTTTTTATTCGATCTCATGTTGGAGACAGTGCTTGATATTACTCTGCATATATTACTAAACAAGATAAAAGGCATGTTAAGGACACAAAATTCAAATATTTATCATGCAAAATATGTTTGTTTTGCAAAAATTACTGTTTCTAAAAATTGTCCCCTAAGAGCAACAACGGCTGTTTATTATAAGATTATATTTATATTTTATCAGATATATTTACATGTACCTGAGTAAAGAAATTGAACAAATATACGAGGAAATAAATTAAGTGAATATTTAAATAATAAAAAATGTATTTTATTTTCCACTTTCCTTCAGATAGTCTTCTTTTAAGAAAGTGATTGATATAGTTACGACTTACAAGACAAATTTGCTTGTCATGCAGTGGTGCTATTGTTCCATCAATTATGCATGTATTTCTGAATATGGCATGGGAGCGGAATAATTCCTCAAAGAAACAAAATGTGACTAGGGGTCCCATTTGTGTATCTTGGAATTTTTGTGAAAAATAACAATTATATTTTTCTTTTCATTTTAGATCAACTGAGTGTAACCTCACATGCATTTTCCTCTTGTAAACCACATAAAAATGCACCACTGAAAATATAATAACGTTGTTGTGGTGGATTGCCATTGAGTCGAGCGCAACTCATAGCGACTCTAATGCCTTTCCATAACCATCGCCATTTCTCCAAGTTCATAGTTTCCAGAGGCATGTGGTTTAGGAAGTGAATGCCACTCCTGCTTCCAAATCTGCCTTAAAAACTGGGAGCTCCACCAAACATTGTCCACATTGGGAAACCATTCTGGTATTTGATATCCCAATGATACAAGGTTCAGCATCACAGCAAACCAAGATTACTTCATACTGCACATTGACAAAGAGTGATGTACAAAGTGGAAGAGTGTTCCTCCAGATATAACAGCACTAGTTTCAATTAGCAGTGTTTAAGTGTTGTCAAGTAGAATATGACTGAGAGTAAGTTTTGCACAAAAAAGACCTTTGTTCTGTAATTAACATCATTTCTGTACAGAACTCTGTTCTATAACTAACATCATTTCTGTACATTTATAGAGTTTAGAGTTTGTAGAGTTAGAGAGTTTGTAAAGTTTCCAGAGACATCTAGTTTAGGACGTAGATGCCACTCCTGCTTCCCAGCATAAATTGGTCTGGAAGCTCATGCAAACACTGTACATAATGGGTAACCGTTACGGTATTTGACAAGACTATGGAACAGTGTGCAGTATCACAGCAACACCAAGGTGTTCCATTCAGCAAATAGACAAAAGATTGCAGTATCATCAAAAGGACCGGAGCTGCATGGTGCCACTATTGTAGAATGGGACTGACATCAGGGTTGGGGTGAGACTGAGAAAAATTGGATAAATTATGTATACTGCATTGAGACAGATGAAGGAGAGAACTGTTTGAAAGCAATATATGATTGGGTATTATAATTATGACAAGATGACAAGAGTTCAGAACGAAGGCTGCATAGTGTAATGTACTGGGGGGGTGGATTTTATATCAATGAAATAATTTTTCTTTTACTTTTCAAAGAGAAGTGTGAACTGGGGAGAGGGGTGGGCAGGGAGAAAAATGCAAAAATGAATGTATGGAAATCCAAAATCTCTGTATATGTTTATTAAAACTATTATTTTTCTTTTTTAAAAAAGAGAATAACTGAAGTGCTACACAAGTGGGAAAAAACACTTCTTTGTTCTCTGAGAGTACTTTAAGCATTGTCTGATATGAAGTGGGCACTAAATAAATATTTGTAAATTTTTTTTAAATGGCATAATTTATATCCAGATACAGTGAAATTCTAACAACTCAGTGAAATGTAAAAAGCGAAAGCCCACAAAAAATAAAGGGAGAAGGACTGTGGCTCTTTTAGGTTAACTGCAAAATTAACTTGCCTTTTCAAACGTAGGGAATCAGAAGAGATTTCTCTTCTTTGACAGAATTTAGTAGGCGCAAGTCATTGTATTACTACACTACCACTGAAATTACTAATAGCAATACAGAAATAAACAAATTTGCTCCAAATTTTTTTTCCATTCCTTAGTATATTAAAAAAAAGACAGAGAAATTGAAACTATCATAGATTCAGAAACTGTTGTTGCATCTACAAAAAGCAGCATAAATAACAGAAACAGAGATCTTGCTCTATAGAATAATTTTTGTTCTAATCATTTAAACAACTGGATCAAAGGAGGGACAACTGGTTGTCAACATCACAGAAGGTCATATGAAGATCTGTGCCAAAAATGTTGAGGTGATAAGCAAGGTTCTCTAGCCAGAAGATATATTTTAGATGCAAAACTAATTTTAAAAATTATGCAGGAACGCCCATGCATTCTCCAACATTCAGCTCTGTATATTATTTCATTTGCCAACCAATCAGTCCTAAATCATTTCAATCACAACCCATTCCTTCTGGGGCTTTTCCTTGGGAATCTTCCTTACCCATGCTGGGACATTCCTCTGGGAAAAGCTTGTTGGAAAGACAAGGAAATTGAGCAGTCAACATATATCAAGCACCTGCTGTCCACCAGACCCTCAGGTTAACCCTTAAATCCTCACAACCCCTCGGAAAGGAGGGATTTATGACTATCTTACAAATAAGAAGAAGCAGAGTTCAAGAAAAATCAGTGAACCGGCTGAAGGTCACACAGCTGGAAAATGGAAAGAACTAGCATTTGTTGCTCAGGTTTTCCGCTTGTAAAGTCTTACTCTTCCACCTGAGCTGTGGGGCCCACTGAGTTCAGTATCTGCTCTGTCTCTGAGGCCTGGTTCAGTGCCTAGAACATGCTAGAAAGTCAGGAAAAGTGCTTACTCTTAGGCATTTAGTCTTATACTCAGCATTGGATTTCCAAATGCTTCATCCTGATTTGACTCTCCTGCTGAGAAGTTTCGCTTCTTCTCCAGATAGATTGAATCTGAATCCACATTCCAACAAGGTCCCCAGCTATGCTTACGTATACAGAAGAATGCACACGTTGTATATATGTGTGGAGCTTCTGTATACTTAAGAGGGTGCTCAGTGGGCCTGGTGGGGAAGGAATTTTGCTGGCAACCCCGCGACAGGTGGGGACTCTCCTCCTTTGCCTCCGAAAAGCCACTGGAGAATTGGCTATCAGGAGGCTATGGCTGCATAGCAAACAGTTGGGTTAAGTTAAGGTGAGGTGCATACAGCAGCATTTCCCCAGGCCTTGGGAAAATCAACTGAGGAATCTCGTTAAAACGTAGATGCTGATTTAGTCTGTGTGGGACGGAACTGCAGCGTCAAAAGTGTCCAACTACAATGAACCAGTTTGAAGCTCTGGCTCACATGGTGGTCAATGAAAGAGAAAAGTCCCTTTCACGCTGCACTTAAAATCCTAAATTCACTGCTGTCAAGCCAGTTTGTACTTGTGGCGGCCCTTTCATCTGGCCTTCTGCAGCTGTACAGTTTTATGGGAGGAGACTGGTTCCATCTTTCTCCTGTGCAGGAGCGGGTGGATTCAAACCGCCAACCTTTCAGTTAGCAGACCAACACTTAATGCCACTTCCATGTCACACTCCTCAGGCATTAGCTTTTTGAAGGTATTTTGTCTGGAGGATCCATCTTTGATGAAGTGTCCCAGCCCCTTTAAGGGTATGACGACAGAGGTTTACTAAATATATGCTGATCAACACAGTTGGTGATTAATAAGTGTTTATAAAAGAGAACTGGATAAATGTGTGCGTAACAGGAAAGTAGAAGCAACAAGGACTAAATCTATAATTATTAGCTTTGCAAAAAGGGAAAACTGGACTGGAACCCACTTATTTACCATGCCATCTTGACTTGGTCTCTGTACCTTCATTATAATGGGAACAGCAGGCTCCTTTGAAGGAGTACTCTAAGTATTATCAATAACTCAAGCAAAATAATAACTATTATTATTATTATTATTATTCATGCAAAGCCGTGGGAATCCAGTAGTTTCTCAAATTGTGAGTCTGGAGTCTGGAGTGGACTGTTTTCACCAAGTGTGGGGGCCCTCCAGGTGGGAGCAGGTGTGGAATTGAAGACCCTTTGAACGATTAACAGCAACTGCTGGCCTGCCTTCCCAAATGCAGAGGTATTTACATTTCTCACAGCATGGAAAATTGGGGGTGATCCAGGAACACATAGACATCTTGAGAAAATTTAAAGGCTCCAAAGTGTTTTTCCATTTGGGGACAACAGAAAACAGGAAAACATTAATAACGTGTCGGTGTCCGATGGCGGCTGGAACCCTCCCCAGGAAAGTATGCTGGGGTTTAAAATTACGAGTCAAAACAGCCCCTCCCTCCATCACCAAGATGTTGGAAAAGCTTTCAAAGTTGAGGGAACCCAGAGCCTTCCGGAAACAGGAGCGTCCTCTCCCAGAGCGTCGTCTCGCTCTGCCAGTTGAAAGGCTCAGACGTGAGCAAAGGAGGAAACGCAGGCAGGCGACCGCTCAGCTCCCCAGCGGTCCCTGCAAACTGACAGGCTCTAAATTACTGCCTGGGAAGCATATCGCATGCCAGCTGACAAAGGCAGCCCAGAAGAAGCCGGCTCGGATGGAGGAGTCTCACCCCGTCTCTCCCGGGACGAGGTGTTCCTGCCTCTCCTTGTCACTGGTCCCAGAAACCAAATGAAAAATAAGTGATTCCAAACACCTGGGAGGTAGGCTGGAAAGAAGCGAAAGATGGTTCAAGATGGCCCGCCTCCACTGCAGGCCAATGAGGCCGGGGGACGGGAAAGAGCGAAGAGAAGAAGAAATGAGATAATAAAAGTAACAAATGAACTTGCAATTGCTTTGCTTCTGGAAACTCCCCCCTGATTTCAGATTTGTTCTCCAAGTCAATTTGAGTGGATTAGTGCAGCTTCGAGATGCAAACTCCGCTTTGGCAGGGACCCAGGCTGTGCACAGGCTTACCCCTAGGAAGGGGGGGGAGCACACACAGGTCTGAGCCCGGGCTCTACGTGTGTCACTCGACGGCCTTGTCCTCGGTGCACCTGTGCCTTGAGCTGCCGGATGACGGGGCTGGCATTTCAGTGGAAGAAAAGCACAGAGCCAGGGTGGGGATGGGTGCGGGGTGGGGGGAGGCCCAGGAGTGAGGAGAGAGGAAGGAAGGAGGTGGGCATGCGCCCGACTCCCTCTCCTCCGGCAGGGCCCCACTGCCAACCACAGGCCTCCAGGACAAGGCACGGATGTCCGGCTGACTTGGCTCCCATGAGGAACTCTGGCAGGACTGGGTTGTGAACCCAGACACTCACAACTCAAGCTCCCTGCTGTCAGATCGGGACCAGCTCATGATTTGAGCCTCCAGCCGATGTTTGCAGGCTGTAAATCGCATGGGAATAATCATTCCTTTCTCCTGTGGAGCCACTTGTGGTTTCGTGCCTAGTGCCTTTGGGATTACAGTGTGGCTTCTTACCAAGAGGCCACCAGAGAATGTCCCAGGCTGTAATATTGCATGTCTTTGCAGGAGAACATGATTGACACCTGCAGAGTGGGACTGCCCTGTGGGCGGTGCTATGTTTCTTCTGTGCTTCTCTCTCCCCCAGCCCCTGGCACTGGGTCTGATACCCACACAGAGCTCTATCCATATCTGCTGGCCCCAGGAAACACCCGCCCCCCCCACCCCATCTACAAAGAGCTAGAGAAACTGGGAAGTCTGGGGCGTATATCACTTATGAAGGTGACCTCACTTTCACGTGCTGTCCTGCTTTCAATAAGCGGTTCTGAACAGCCCACAGCCTCCAGAGCAGCTGAGATGATCATTTGTTCGGGCATGGAGGGGAGGGCAGGGTGGCTGCGGACACAGCCACCTCCCTCAGCCAAGCGCGTGGGTCTCTCTGAATAGTACCGGGCCTGTCTGCAGTCAAGTTCAAACATGTTTAATGGTGACCACATCGGCTCCTGATCCAGGCTAACGGCATCAGCGTCACGGGGCTGACTCACCCTGGCTGTGCTGTCCCGCGTGAGGAGGTCGGGGCCATTTTTAGCTTGCCTTTGTGTGCGTGCTGCTCACAACCGGGGCTCTGGCGTCCGCCCTGGCAGGCGGTCAGGTCTTTCTGGTCTCACGTTGCAGGTGAGGCCAAGTGAGGCTGCAGGACAAAGCCCGGGACAGGTGTGGGGACCCACTTGTGCTCTAAGGCAGCAAATGACAAGGTCACAGTGCCTCAGGTGAAGGCCAGGGAGGGAGCGTGAAGATACTGAAGCTCGGTGCTGGTCTGCCCAACAAGCAAGACAGGCACAGGCTGACTGTGTTGACTTGTCTGCCGTGGACACTCTCACATGCTTCCACGACATCAAAGACTCTGCGTCTATGCATGGCCGGCATCCGGCTCTCTCCCAATGCCACAGCACCTTACTCCAAAAGCACAGCCTCTTTGCAAATCTACAATCCCCAGAAGGGGCCAGGGAACCCACGAGCTTCCTTGTGTTTACTTGTGTTGTTGTTGTTGTTAGGTGCCATCAAAATGATTGCTCACTACTCATGGTGACCCTGGACGGACAGATCTGAGCCCTGCACGGCCTGCACCAGCCTCCTTATCTCTGATACACCTGACATCACACTCACCATGGCAATCCACCTTGTTAAGGAGTCGTCTTCCTCTCCTCCTCTGACTCTCCCCACTTCCCCAGCACGGTGTCTTTTTCCAAGGGCTGGCACTTCCTGACAAGATGCCTACAGTATGTGAGATGAAGTGTCATCCTGCTGGCCTCTAAGGGGCACTTCCTCCAAGATCCACTTGCCCTCTTAGCTGTCTATGGGATACTCAGCCCTCCGTGAGCCCTAGCCTTCCCCGGACTCAAGGAGTCTCCGAGGGCTGGGACCAGACTCCACGGCGGCCCGCTTCTCTCCTGGTGGTTCTCTCTCAGTTGCACTGGGGTCCCCCTCGGCCTACGGTCCTTCTTTTTGGTTTCTAGCAAGAACACAAGTACGGGCCACAGCCGAAGGACACTCCCCTTTCATTACATAGATGGACTTAGATGCAGGTCCATTCCATCCGTAATTTTTTTACAACTATTCAGTTTCTCGGCTCCTGCAGGAGTTCACTTAGCTTTCACATTATGTCTTTACATACAAGGATGGTCCTTGGGAAAACAAACAAAAGCTCCCAACTTTTCTGGGAAAGGTGAGAGGTCAGGGGAAGACCCTCAACAAGATGGATTGACACTGTCACCCTCTAACAATGGGCTCAAGGATATAAGCATGCCAGAGACTGGAGCAGGGTAGGGCAAGGTTCAGATCACAAGGTCAAGATGAGTCAGAGTCAATTTGATGCTTCCTAACAACAACCAACAACATTTTAGGAAAATAAAATGTAACCTCTGACAGTGTCAGAGTTGATGCTCGCAGCCCAGGGCCTGCCGTGAAGAGGGGTGAAGTCCCACTTCCTTCTCCCTCCTGCTCCGCTTCCTTCTAATCAAATGCAAGTAGAGGGAAAACAAGAATGAGAACTCCTCCCTCAAACCCATGAGAGGGCCTCTCAAAGTCTTCAGGCCTGAAGGAAGCTGTGGAACTAAACTCGATACATATAATAAAATTCCACATTGGTGCATGGCACCAGCAAAATCGGGGGAAAGGCCACTGTCCCACTGTGTCTTTTTATTACTCAAGGTATGTGGAGTCTCTAATTTAAGGCTAAATATAAAGCTAAGACATACACAGCTGGACTTTCAAGTGTTTTCAAAACACATTTAATACCTTCCCGTGAAATGTCAAAACGGGAGCTGCCCGCACTTCGCAGCAATATAAACAGAAGTTGAGGTTGGGCCCCGAGTGTGGGCTTCAAAAGCATATTTCAGAGGGAGGAGGTCAGGGAGCCTCAGGGTGAGGGGTCCTGGTGAGGTGCCCATGGTCTGGTGGTCTACCTCTCACACCAGGGCTATAATAAGACCCGGCAGACCGGCTGGTGGGGCCAAGGCCAACCCTGGCTGCCTCGGGCCACGGCTTCATCTGCCCTGTGAACACTTCTAGTCTGCTACTCCAACCCAAGGGAGCTCTGGTGGCTTAGTGGTAAGGAATTGTGCTGCCATCCAAAAGGGACACGTTCAAATCCACCCAGCTGCTCTGCTGGAGAAAGATGGGCACTCTCAAGCAATGTACTGCACTTGAAACTCACTGGAGGGTCGGCTAGGGGTCAGCTCCAACTTCATGGTATACAACTCTGACCCACGGAAGACCAGAGAGACTGTGGAGCTGGCTGGGCAGCCAACAGAGGATGCTGTTAACCCAGGTGAACTTCCTGGAGGAGGCCGCATCCTTGGCACACTTTGGTATTGTTGCTGTTACATGTCTTCAAGTAGATTCTGACTTCTAGTGCTCCAAGTACAACAGAACACCATATACCCTGGTCTGTACCTGCTGTGGCGGCCACCAGGCCTGCCCATCTCTCTGAGGGTCTTTGTTTTTTGGCTGACCCTCTGTGCCACCACGTGGGATACCCTCATCCAGGGACTGTGGGAGCTTTGAGTGATTAGAGACGTGTGCATGGAGAACCTTCAAGGCACTGGGGCAAAGCAGCAAATAAGTCCCCACACACCAGGGCCCTCATCTCCTAGGATGGTGCTGTGGCTGTCAGCTGCCAGTGAGCTGGCCTGGCCCATGGTAACCTCACACACAGAAAGAAATGCTGCTGAATCCTACAGCTTGTCGTGCGTGGCGTTTTCACTGGCTGGTCTAGGGACGTAGATTACCACACCTGTCTTGGGCTGGGAGCTCCCCTACAGCCTGGTCAGCAGCATGATATACAAATGTCCACTGGCATGAGAAAGGACCATAGGTGAGGTCTCCCCAGGGAAGGCGAGAAGCCTGCCCTGCACCACCATGTGGACAGATGGACCCTAAGAAGAGACACAAACAAACAAGACACTGGCAGGGTATAGCCTGAGACAGGAAAAGAATGGTTTTCGAGGACACCAGGAGACCCTGGGAGCCTAGCGGGTAAGGAGTTACGCTGCTAAACTCAAAGGCAGGTGGTTCGAATCCATCAGCAACCCTGAAGGAGAAAGATGAGCAATCTGTGGTTGTTATATACCATAGAGTCAGAACCGGCCCACAGCTGACCCTCCGGTGGGTTTTAAGAGGCAGTTAATCACATGGGAAGAGAGAGACTGCCCATCTTTCTCGTGCAGAGCAGCCGCTGTCCTCGAACCACATGCTTTGGGGATTGCAGCACAGCTTCTTGCCAGCCTCTGAAAAACCTGCTGGAGGGTCAGCTAAGAGTTGATTCCAACTTGATAAGTTTGAGGGTTGTTTCTTTCTTTATTTTTTTAGAACTTTGGTGATGTAGTCACTAGGAATTTGTGCATCTAATCCAAAAGAACCAACTCTCTGGTGGTTCAAATCCACCAACAGCTCCTTGGGAGAAAGATGGACAATCTCCTCCAATGAGACTTACAGCTGGGAAATCCAGTGACCACAGTCAGTGCTAACTCAACAGCAATGAGGACTTTTGGAGCAGATCACAGGGTACTGGGGTGGGAGCCCTTTGGGTGGCCAGGAACCCTTCCAAAAGACGACATTTGAGAGAGGTCTGGTGGTAGAGGAGGACTGGGGCAAGGCAGACATTAAGGGGAAAAAACTCTTCTTGGTAAAAGGAACAGTGAAAAACAAAGGCCTTGTGGCAGTTTTAAAACATGGTTATAAATACTGAAGAGGAATGATGTCAGCCTGAAGACTAAGGTGCATCTGATTCAGGTCATGGTCTTTCCTATCACTTGCTATGCATCTGAGAGCTGGAAAATGAGTAAGAATGGAGAGAAATAATTGTTATCTTTGAGCTCTTGGAGAAGAGCACTGAACATCCCCATGGACTGTCAAAAAGCCAAACAGGTGTGTCTTAGAAAAAGTGCAGCCAGAGTGCTCCTGGGAGGCAAGGATGACAGGGCTTCGGCTCACATACTTTGGACTTGTTGTTAGGAGAGGTTATTCCTTAGAAAAGGACATCATGCTTGAAGGGTGAAGGATCAGTGAAAGAGAGGAAGAACCCCAGTGAGAAACACTGACACGGTGACTACAGCAATGGGCTCCACTGTGTCAGAGAGGATGAAGATGGCACAGGATAAGACAGGGTGGCAGACGACAGGACAGGACGGCAGACGGCGGGGCAGGACGGCAGACGAC
>NW_006399822.1:7913757-7934150 GCF_000299155.1 Elephantulus edwardii
GGGACAGGATGGCAGACGACGGGACAGGATGGCAGACAAGAGACAGGACAGGACGGCAGGCAACAGGACAGGACGGCAGACGATGGGACAGGATGGCAGACAACAGACAGGACAGGACGGCAGACAACGGGACAGGACGGCAGATGACGGGACAGGATGGCAGACAACAGACAGGACAGGACGGCAGACGACAGGACAGGGTGACAGAGGACAGGACAGGATGGCAGACGACAGGACAGGATAGTAGATGACAGGACAGGACGGCAGACGACAGGACAGGACGGCAGATGACAGGACAGGACGGCAGACGACAGGACAGGACGGCACAAGATTACAAGATGGCACAAGACAGGATCTGTTGTTTACATGGTGGATATTAGTTGTACTCATCTTGACAGTGACTAACAACAACAACAACAACAACAACAACACATTCCTCCCACGGAAAAGTGATGTCTCATCCCCTTGAGTCCAGGTGAGTGTGTCTATACTCCCAGAGGCATGCAGCATAAGGGACCCTCTCAGACTTCTGAGGTTACATCAGAAGGACCTTTCTTTTGTCAGCTGGAGGTACCATACATAGGTGTTCCACTCGGCCTCTACCAAGCTGCCTACCCTCTCCTGACAGCCCCACCAAAGGAGCAGACAGGTGAGAAAAGCCACCTCTGGCCACGGAATGCCCCTATGTGACCTCTCTGTGAACAATGCCACCTGGAACAGAAGATCCCACCAGCCTCGTTCTAGCCCAAGTCCTGACCCCAGAAATCACAAGTCGGAATGGACAGCACAGGTTAACATGACAGCGAAGGAGCTTAACGAAGGGTGATTGAGCACTTGACTGCTAACCAAAGGGTCAGCTGTTCTAATAGCACAACTGCCCTGAAGGAGGACGAGGCAATGTGCTGTGGTGGCGGGTACAGCCTGGAACCCCTGCGGGGCAGTGGTACAGCGTCCCGCAGGGCGGTCATGGGTCAGAATCCAACAGTTGATGGTGAGGCCAGTAAATCAGGGGGCATCTTGATATTGGTAACAAGCCAACAGGAGTAACCGCAGCTGATAATGGAAGGATTAAACGACGACGTGTACGTGTGGGCACACACAGCCAGGGCGGCTCTTGGCAAAGCTAGATCCCATCTCTGTCCCTCCCGTTCCTTGGGACAATAGAGTTTGATTGCTTTTCAGTTCCACAGCCTATTTTTATCAGACGCGGCATTAAATCATAAATTACAAGCAGCTTACCCGTGCCTGATTCACACTAAGCATGAGGTTTTATTGGGTTCTCAGTGCTAGAGAATGACAGACATGTCGCTTGGCGTCGCTTCTCTGCTCTCTGCTGAGGAAGGTTCTGGAGCGGGGTGCTTTGCTGACACAGGCCCAGGGTCTGAACTGTCTTCCTGCAAGGCCCGGGGCACGGCTGGCTGATGTGCACGCCATGGAGAGCTCGGCTTTGTAAATGCTTTTCTGAGTGACATCGCTTTTCTTCCCTAAACGGCATGGGTCTTTAGAATGGAGCTGGAAGGCGCTTCTGCATTAAGAAGAGGCCTTTCCCGTGGTGTGCTTCTTCACAAAGTTTTGTTTGAAATCGGCGTCTAGAAGAGGTGGTGTAACCTGGTGGCTCTGAGCATGCATCTGAGAGGCAGGCTCAGGGGTGGACACCTGGGCCCTACTGCCTTGCAGGTGGGAATGAAAAACAGCCTCTCTCCCAGCTTGCTGGTGAGATGGCGATCACAGAGTTCTTCACAAAGCCAAACCTGAACGTAATTCACCACTTAAATCATCAGGGGTCCTGGGGTGTGGTGGTCAAATTCTCCACTACTAACAGAAAGATTAGTGGTTCAAACCCACTGTCAACTCCACAGGGAAAAGATGAAGCAGTGGCTTCCTTAGAGTTTCAAACCCTCACGGCTGGAACTGACTTGTAGTTGGTCCTCCACTGAATTCCAAAGGCTGCCAACTATGTTGTTGTTATTATGTGCCATCGAGTCGCTTGCGACTCATAGCGACCCTATGTACAACAGCCCTAAACTCTGCTCTGTCCTGTGCCAATCGAACTATCTCTGACACTCCCATCCCGATTATCCCAGTCACTGAATCAATCCACCTCATAGAGGGCCTTCCCCTCCTGCGCTGTCCCTCCACCCTCCCAAGCATGATGTCCTTCTCCAATGACCAGTCTCTCCTCACAACATGTCCAAAGTATGTTAGACGGAGCCTCAGAGACCTTGCCTCCAAGGAGCCACCCGGTTTAACCCTCTCCAGGACAAATCTGTTTGTTTTCCTAGCAGTCCATGGTATCCTCAACACTCTTCTCAGGAGGATATTGCTCATCCTTCTCCCCGGAAGCCGTAGGTGGATTTGAACCAACAGAGACGTGGCTTTGTGGTTAGCAGCACAACTCCCTCCCGACAAGGCCACCGGAGCTGCCTTCCGGAAGGCCAGCCTGGGAAGCCCCACGGGGCAGTTGCACTCTGTCCTGCAGGCTGCTGCGAGTTGGAGGCATCTCCTGACTGATGATCTGGTGTGTGGTGCTTCTTATTAGCTCTAATGCCGGATTCAGCAAATCAAAATGCAGGGGCACCAGGAAACTGTGAGCTTCAGATCAGGACGATTGTTCTCTATTAAAAAGATTAAAACACAACCTTCATTGCTGTTAAGCCATAGCTTACCCTCCAGTGGGTCTTCAGGGGCTGCATGTTACAGGAGGAGATTTGAACAGCCTGCGTTTGGCACTGCAACTGCTTACCCACCAGGCTACCAGAGCTCCCTGTTATTAGCAGTAATAATCTTAACAACCACCAACTAGCCTCCAGGTCTCAGTGAGTGTTCCCCAAGACCCTGCAAACTCCCCGCCATGTTCTCATCTTTAATAAAATCTCCTACCTTGCCTTTCCCCGCTCTAACCTCACTGCGGGCTGCCCTGCAGTAATTGAGATAAGCCGAGAGGCTGCTGGAGAAAGGCGGGCTCGGGAACTCTGTCTGAAGCGGCACCACTGCAGTTATTATATAAGCCCTTCCCGGTTTCCTACAGCAGAGTCATGAGGTTCGTGGTGGAGAAGCTCCCATTTGTAACCTTTCCAACTTTCTGCTGCAACCCCCCCCTCCTCCCCTCCATCCTGCCCAGGGCTGACTCCACTGAAGTCCCCCCACCAGCTTACTAACCCCCCCCATCCTGAATACCGTAGTGCAGTTTATTACATAAGTGATTTATTGCATGCACCTTAATGTATAAGGGGCAAAACTTGTTTAAAATAAATCCAACCGAGACGATAATCTCTATGGGCAAAATGTACTTGGACTTAATTTCTCTACTGGGTATTACACACTATATAATTGCCTTAAACAGAAGCTGCACACACAAATTTAGCTTGGCACCGATAGCTGGCTTCACAGAACACTCAAGTTACATGCTGGGTTTTGCTACAAATCCTTCCCTCCACCAGAAGAAAACGCCACGGCGTCCCTTAAAGAAATATTCTGCCTGACTCTCCTGCTGAGAGTGGGGGGCGGAGGGGGGCTTGGAATGGGCTGATTGTGTGCTCCGATCATGTGCTGGGGAAAGGCTTTTGTCTTGTGAGAGGGGGTAGGACTGCCAGCTTGCCTGTGACCCGACCGGATTTCTTGGGGTGGTAGCTTTTTTATTCCCTTCTCAGAAGTGTGTTGGTGCAGAGAAGTGAATCGCTGTCCCTCGCCGGAAGTGCTTAATTAATGTTGATAGAGGCTGCCTGGTACCTCCTGTAGATTAATGAATACGTTCACTGATTCCTTTGTGCATTCATTCATTCCCTCCAGAGATGCTCACTGAGTCTCTCTTGGGATTTGGGGCAGTGGTAGACACTGGGGATCCAGTAGAGAACTATGCATAGTCCTTGCCCATGTGGGGTTCACAGCCTACAGGGGGAGATGAGTGTTAACGAAACACACAAATAAGTACAAAATGACAATCTATGAATGTGTCCCATGGCAGAGAGCGACATGGGAACCCAAGAGCTCTTGGGGGAGTTCAAAGAAGTTCTCAAATAAAGGGCTGTGTATGGTATATTAGTTTCCTACTGCTCCTGAAACAATGAGGATTCATGTTCTCAACGTTCTGAAGGGGAGAAGTCTGAAATGGGTCTCGCAGGCTATAATTCACAATCAACACCTGTGAATGTAGCGGTCAAGAGATCAAACGAAGTACTGCATTGGACAAACTTGCTGCAGGGGACCTCTTAAAAGTGCAATGATGTCACTCTGAGGACTAAGGTGCACCTGACCCAAATGATAGTATTTTTAATCACTTCATATGCATTAGAAAGCTGGACACTGAATACAAAAGACTTGAGTACTGACATCTTTGAATTATAGTGCTGGTAAAAAACAAAACAAAACAGCCAATACTGCATGTACCATGGCTGTCCAGATTAACAAATACGTCTGTCCTGGAAAAAGTGCTGCCATCATGCTCGTTAGAAGCAAGGGTGGTGAGACTTTGTCTTACACACTTCAGACATGTGACCGAGTTGGAGGAGCAGGAGCAGGAGAAGCCCTTCATGCTTGGCAAAGGAAAGGGTCAGCTAAAAAGAGGAAGATCCTTGATGAGGTGGATTGGCAACAATGGCTCTGCAACCCTGGGCTCAGACAGCAATGACTGCAGGTGAGAGAGGAGTGGGCCCTGTTTCTGTTGTACAAAGGACCATTATGAGTGGAGCTGACTCCTGAACAAGAAAAAAAGGAGGAAAAACCAGCTAGGCGCTCCTAGTGTCTTCCTATTAAGACGTGCTCTCCCTTGAGTAACTTTTCACTCCAAGTCAATGATGTTCTCTTTCTCTCCTCATATATATTGACATCTGTATCGTCAAGGATGCAGGCAATGCAGCCATTATTATTTTTTTAAATAATAAAAAGAACAATCAGTGGGTTACATTTATATTGAACAAACTTACTGTTGAGTCCCATTTCAGAATCTTCTAGACCAACCCACCCCCTGGCCATTTATCCCTAGGAAGCTGAAAGCTCCACAGCTCCACTGTTATCATTGGATTTCTCTTCCATGCTGCTAATTCTATAAGTTTTGTTGCTGGTACTCTGTGGCACCTAGGATACAGCTCACCACGACTGCTGTCTGACTGGAGAGAGGAGACTGTGCGAGGCGGTTAGATCCCAGGGCCACCACCCCCTGTCATGCGGTGGCCTGCATTTTGCTGTGACGCTAGGTGCTCGACCTCTGACATGTCAAATACCAGCAGGGTCACTTGTGAACAGCTTCCAGGGTAAGAGAGACTCAGAAGAAAGGCCTGGTGACTTAATGCTGAAAACCAGCCAATGGAATCCCTATTGATCACGAGACCATTCTGTCTAATATCATGCTGGAAGGTGGATACCCTGGTTTAGAAGGCACACAAAGTGCACAGTAGTCATCCCGGAGAACTGGAGGACACCAGCAATTAGAAGGATGATAGAGGTGGTGTAGATTTGGTCGTTGCTTCACTCTGTTGAACTTGGGGCCCTCACTGGTTAGAAAGAACTCGCTTTCCAACTCACCATAATGTGAGAAAACTGGCCCTCATCACGGAAGATCCTACCAGTGTTTTCAGGGCAGTGCACTGAAGAGAGACTTGTTCATTTCAAGTTCAAGAATTTGAAAAAGGATTTGATAACAATAATGAAAGGGCCTCTCTTCATACCAATATTGTGTGAGGCACATTCCTACACATACTAAATCATCTCATTCCCTACATAAATTCTGAGCCACGGTGCCTGTATCATACCCATTGTACATACAGAGAAATGGAGACTTAAATCAATGAGCTCATCTGACGGGATCCAGGCGCTGCACAGTTTTGTCATGACTCCAACCAGCATGGCTCCAGAGAGTCACTCTCTTGTGCTCACCACCTCTGCTTCGGACGCGTCTGTCTTAGCCTTTCATGGAGTATCTGCAGATACTCAGAGAGAACCTTTGGCACGGACAGCAGACACAGCTCAGGGCTTGAGGGCAGAGCATACAGCCCAAGGATATTTCACCCGAGCAGATCAGAGCACAACAGAGAAAGGAGAGGAGGAACTCGGATGTTGGATCAGAAAGCACAGAGACGTTCATCTGACTCGCGTTCCTTGACGCTGGGTGCCACTGCCTCAACTCGGTCTCTGCCGGCCTGACACTGTTGCGGCTGCTGTTTCAATCCAGCTCGTTGACTGAGGGGCTGCCTCACTTTTTCTGTGATGCTCAACTTTATTTATTAAGCACAAGCTTCTTTTCCAGGGACAAGCCTCTCCTGGAGATATGTTTAAAGTAGGGAGAGCAGGTCTCTATCTTCAATCTAAGAATGAGAGAGAAGGAAGAAAAACTGTCCCTGTTTTGGTCACAGTGTACCATTTGCTTAAAGAATGTTGGAAGCGAGACACGAGGCTGGCAAACATGCAGAAATTCCCAGGAAGGCAGCGTGAAATATGCATAGAAAATCTATTCCGGTCTCCATCCCAAACATGGATGACCTTACAATTGCCATCCTTCCTCAAGCCAGCCCAATATTTCCTGCTCAGGGAATGACAGAAAAAAAAATGGGGGTGGCGGTGATGGCAGGAGCCTGGGAGGGGAAAGAATATATATAAATGCTGGTACATAGCCACCGCGTCCCTATCTTCTCAGTAGGATTTGTAAGCTCCATTGTATACACATGCTTTTCTTGAGTTTAGAGCCAAACACAAAGAACAAAGGACCATAAAAGTGCAGAAGTACATTAAACGAAAAATTTAAAGTAGAAAGCCCAAGGTATGGAAAAGTTGGAGCCCATATAAATATAGAGATAATAATGAACCTTTCGTTTTTTCTAATTCTGTTGCATGTCACCAGGATAAAGATAAAAACAAATTGAAGCCCTACATCTTAAATATTGACAAACACAGAAAGATACACCGTCTCCAAAGCTGGTTCCACAAACACAAAAGGATACATTATCTCCAAAGCTGATAGCAGCATAGGGAGATGACCTCATTCTATAAAATTCTTGCAAGGCTTGCGCATTTGGGGGATCCACTGAAATTTCCAGTCCATTTTTGGGTTTGGAGGGGCTCTCTGGAAGAGTGGGGGTCCTCCACCTCTTCCCTCGGGGAAAAACACATACACACGCAAACCACTCGAACATATGTCTATGCTGAAGAGTAGGAGATTTGCAAAAACAGATGGTGAAGCGACTTGGGGAATCTGACAGCCCACTCCGAGGCAGCGTTATCAGCAGACAGGACTTGCCGGAGAGGCACATTTGAGAGCGGGGCTGCCAGCACGCACAGATCGTGCCTCACCCTCCGGTCCACGTGAGATGCTGGTGTTTGAAAACAAGCAAACCCCCTCCGCCCCCCCCCCAGCTCCCAGGAACAGCAAAGGAGGACACGGTTCTGTGGCATTTACAGCACATATGCTGGAGGCTGGGGAAATGTTTTGCAAGCAATGGCTCTATAAACGATACCTACTTCGGGTGTTTTCCATACGAGACAGGTGCGAAGCGGGCAGGGAACAGTTGGGAAATTTGCAGAACAACCTGTTTTCATAGCCCATTTCCTTTTCTTCCCTATACCTGGCCATGATCACCAAATTTGCGTGTTGGGGACGGGATGGCGCTGACATCCCGATTCCAGGATGTCACCTCCATTCTATCCCATATATTGATAGGAACCGACCAGTGCCTGGTATCGCTAGTCCTTTACTGCCTCCAGGTTGGTTAGAAGAAATGGGAAGGTGTGAGGAGGGAGGGTGTCATTAGCTACCATCAAGACAGCACCCCCAGTACAATGCACGGTGGAACGAACACTGGTCTGTCCTGCAGTCCTCCAGGTCAGGGGCGGAAGGCACCAGTGTCAATGGCAGGCCTTCCTTCTTAGTCTATCTGACTTGAAAGAACAAGTGTGTCTTGGTGGAAGCGTAAGCAGAGGTGAGGGTAGTGAAATGCCATCTCATCCACTCTGGGCGTGGTGTCAGGAGGCACCCCTCCTCGGAAGAGGACATGATGCTGGGAAAGGTGGCGGGTCAGTGAGAGACAGGAAGCCACTCAGCCGGATGGACAGACACAGTGAGAGCAACAAGGGACCTGTGCATGGCAGAGGCTGGGAGAAGGGTGAAGAATAAAGCAAGGCTCATTCATGTTAGTTACAGGATTGCTATGAGTTATTCTAAGAGCTGGGAAATGAGTAAAAATGACAGAAGAAGAACTGATGCCTTTGAGCTGTGGGGCTGGAGAAGAGTACTGAAGATCTCGTGGACTGCCTGCCAAAGGACTAATGTTAGAGAAGAGGCAGCCAGAGTGCTCCGTGGAGGCAAGGATGGGAAGCTGCGTCTGACATATTTTGGGCATGTTGCTAGGAGAGGCTAGTCCTTGGAAATAGACCTAATGCTTGGAAAGGTGGAGGGTCAGAGAACAAGAGGAAGACCCTCAGTGAAATGGACTGACACAGTGACTACAAGCTCAAAGTGTCAGAAATCATGAGGATGACACAGGCTAGGCCAGGGTTCAGATCTGTTGTCACTGTGCGTCATATTCAACTTGACAGCTCCCAACAACCTCTGAGTCTTCCATGAAAAGGTACCATATAACAGCAACATCTTCATCTAGAAGCTCTGTGGAAGCCTAAACAGAGCATCATAGCAGCACACAAACTCCACAGACAGACAGTGATGTCTGCACATGAGGTGAACTGGCCAGGAACAAATCCCAGCTCTCCAGTATGAAAGGCAAAGCTTCTACCACTGAACCACCACTGCCCCAGGGGAGACAGACAGAAAAGCAGAGAGGGACCAATCGATATGGCTTGCTCCCTAGGACTAGGCCCTGAACTAGGCACTCTGCATATCAAGTCACTGCAGATGTAAACTGTTTGAGTGATGGAAAAGTCTGAGGTCAAATGCATTAAAAAAAAAAAAAAGGTCAAAGTCACACAATTCCTAAGAGGTGAGCTTGAAATTGGAATAGAATTCTCCAGCTTCTGTGAGGCACATTATATGAAGGTAGGAAGATAGGCATATGGCGATACATGGCTTTTAAGGGATACTAGCTTTGTGCTACTGCATGTTGCCGGTTAAATTGTCCCCCTTAATAAATATATACACTCAAGGCCTTAACTCTCTGGTTCTTGTGAACACGAACTTGTGTAGAAATGGGGCCTTTGTTGGCATGAGGTCATGGTGGCATGAGTGGGGGTGCGCCCTCCTGAAATTTCAGCAGTGTCTACTAAAGAGGTGAGGCACAGGCACCCTGGGAAGACGGCCATGTGGTCATGATGGAGTGGGGAGTCCCAGCTCTAAGTCAAGGAACATCCGGGGTCCCCAGAAGCTGACAGAGACCGGAAGGACCATCCCTCAGAGCCTTCAGGGAGGAGGCGGCCCCATGCACAGTCTTCATTTCTGCCTTCCAGAACGAAGAGACAACAACTTTCTGATGTTTCTATCCACTTACTTCCAGGAAAGGAGGTCTGACTGCATTCTGGGAGAAGGAATTGTGCTGCCAACAAAAAGGCATGCGGTTTGAATCCATCAGCCGCATCAAGGAAGAAAGATGGACAATCTTCTGTGGGAATTACAACCTCTGAAACGTGCTGGAGGGTCAGCTAAGGGTCAGCTCCAACTCCAGGGCAAGGAAGCATTTTTCTAAATGTTTACAGTAGCTTGTTTCTGCAGTCCTAGGAATCGTTACACTATGGGATGGCTCCATTCTGCATCGCTCACTATTGTTTTGTATTCCCATGAGGTTTGCAATTTTCTAAACCAAGACATGTTTAAGGAAGATGACATTTTCCTTGGAGGTTTTAGGGGGAATCTATGTATGAGCTGTTGCATTCTGATTTTTGTTTTATTTCCCTAAACAACTTTTGGGGTTTAGGTTCTGAATGGTGAGACCCTCTCTTCCTTGGATGACAGGAAAATGTCAGTCCTTCAAAGCCACTGTGGAAGGGGAGCCAGCCACCACCTCCCCATGATGCTCAGCACTGGTGCTAGTAAGTGAACCGCCTGTCACGGACGCAGAAATGCAAAAACCATCGGGAAATGGTTCCGTTTAAGGCCCTACCACTTCCAACCCCCACTGCCATATCTTATCATTCCTTCAGGCCACTGTGGGTCTCCTTTACACTTGCAACGGACCCCTTTTCAATTTGCATTTAAAAGACAGTAAATCGCAGGGTTCATAAACATTTTTATAGTGATTTATTGAAGAGGAGAACGTCTCGGCTGTTCTTCACACTTTAGCAGTCCTGAGAAGCAACGCTGGCTGGGTATGTAATCTTGCTGTCCTCATAAACCACATAAGAACAAGCCACTTTTGACGGCTCCCCTCCTTCCCTTCCCCCTCCTTTTTTTTTAAACAGTAGCAACCCTATTCATCTTGCACTTAAAGAACGCCTATTCTAATCAGCCTTCAAGTCCCAACTTGGGCTCCATAGCCGACCAAGAACTGGGCCCACCATGGGCACCTAGAAGTCATTCTTCCTTAAGGCTGGGGACCAAAAAGCCCGAGCACGCCTTTCTGTTCATTTTTCCATTTAGTGCCCTGGTTCGAGGAGGACAGCCCACAAACACTGTCCCAGCTGTGGGCTGCAGGAGAGACGCAGGGGGAACCGAATGAATGAATGAATGAATGAAGGTTGGCCATGGCCATGGTGCGCTGACACACTTCTGTCCCCTCTTTCCTGCTGGGGGTAGGGAATAAAGAAAAAGAAAGAAAAAGAAAGAAACAACTTTGAGCAGGCAGGCACTGGGCACGGGATTTGAAATCTGTTATTTGAAAACAATGCAAGCTGAGATCAGAACACTTGTGCTACTTCGCAGCCGGCAGAGTCACAAAGAGGGAGGGCACAGCCAAGGCAGACTGTTTATCTAAGGGCACAGGGCAGGCCTTGGCACCCCGGAGCCATTGTACCAGGGCACTGAGACCCTTTCTGAACGGAGCGCGCATAAAGGCGAAGGCTGGGAGAAGAGAAGAGAGGGGAAAACACTGGAAAAGAAAGCCTTGCACCTCATTTGCCCTTCCAGTGTCCAAGAGGGAGTATTTCTTTCCACCTTTTTCACATTATAATAATGGCTTTGCAGCTCCTGAAAAGACGCCCGCGCCACTGCAAATGGTGCATGACACAGCGGAACCCGGGCTTTGTCGCGCGCCAGGCCCGCTCCACAAAGTCCTTCCCTGCCTTCGTTCCCCGGCCATTAACCGAGATGAAATGAGTTTTCGCCCCCGTTTCATTCCACGCCCCCTGGCTGCCTATCCTGTGTGACGTGACTGGACCTCCTCACCCATTATTTCACCGGCCGTTCTTTGATTCAGGTTTGCGAGTTCGCGCCTGCAAGGTTATCTGTGCGCAAAGCAACGCCTGGGTCTCTGCGTTCATTTCTGGTTCTTTTCTTTCTTTCTTCCTTTTTTTCGAAATCTGATGGCATCGATAAGAACAAGCCTGTTCACACTGCATTTGTCAGATAAGTGGCGTGTCGCCGGGAGTCATAATTTTTGTGGCTTCAGTCAGGGCCCCGAGTTAAAAGGCAGCCACTGATAAAAAGACAAGCATTCTAAAAATCACCTTTGTATCAATCGTGTCAGCCGGTCTTCTCCTCCTCTTCTAAAAAGCATATTATGCCCCCTTTCACACCAGGTACCTCTTAGTACCAAGATGCTTCTTTTCCAGAACGCATTTTTTTTTAAAATCATGTTTTTAAAGGATCTTGTTACTTACTCCTCAGGCATTCTTCAGGAGATAGAAACACACACACACACACACACACACACACAGTCTGAGCTTCCATGGTGGACACAGTGCTGTCTGTTCTCTTGACGTGTACCATCCTGTTGGACAACTCAAAGCTGACCTTCCAGTTGGCTTTCAGAGGCAGTAAATCTCACAGGAGGAGACTGCCTCCCTGTCTCCCTTGGAGCAGCTGGTGGATTTGAACCATGTGCCTCTGATATGGCAGCACTGCTCTTTACCACTGGGCCACCAGAGCTCCCTGAATTATGGTTTATTTCTGACAGTTTCCTCTATGTCAATAGGTAACATTTCCAGAACATGATAAGTAAGTAAACTGAATCCAAACCAAAGTGGGGGGAATATTTAGGAGAAACATTCAAGATACCTCTGTTGAAATATCAAGATTTTCCAACAGGTGAGAGGGACAGCTCACGCAGGGGACAAAACAGCGCTGTCCCTATGTGGTGATGGGCCATGAACACCCACCTGCACCCAAGTGCTAAGAAAAGCGCTGGAGAGGCTGACCAGCGCCCCACTGGGGATGGGGCACAGCTGCTTGCAGGGCTGCATGTCAACGCTGCTTGTGCCCCATAAAAAGTCAGCCCAGCCATGGAGCATGGAGGCTGTGAGCGCAGTATAGAAATATTAACAGCGGGCAGCTTGCCGGAGCCCCTGTGTGTTTCCTATCCCCGGGTGGCAGCCACACAAAGACGCTGGTGACAAAACCAAGAGACAGCCAGGGGCTCCCAGCAGCCTGCAGAGGCTGGCGGGGAAAGGTCCCGTCCCCATCCCTGTTTGGGGCTGTACAGCCGGGCCTGCAGCTGATAACGCCGTAATAGTCCTCCTTTGAGGCCGCGGGCTCCCGCGGGCTGATTAGTCATTTATCACACCTGCAGCCCGGCTGAACTATAATTACTCTTCTCTTATCCCGCTGCACTGTCATGTCCAAGAGGAGAGGCCAGGCGGAGGCTCTGCTTAATGACACATTGCTCTCCTGACAAGCACTTAAAGGTTTTATTGTAAATATTCAAGATATAAAGCATCCGAGATTCCCTTTTTAATTATAAAAAGCAATTTCAGGCCCTCCCTTCCTAGGCCTCCTACCATCCCTCTCTGCAACCCCCTCCACCACGCACACCCCCAAATAGTAAAGTTTCCTCGCTCTTATCCGCTGCTTGCTGCAAACAAACCGATTTCCCTTTTGTCACGTAAACTCATTGCTACAAGTTAACTCAGTATCTCTCTGCAATTATCAGACATATTGCCTATGAAATTGGTAATTTAAACACACATCGCATTCCCACAAAAGTTAAATTTCTGGCCCGGAAGAAGGGGAAGATGTGCATTTATATGAAAAATTATATATGGGGTGGGGAGAAAGCCGAAATGCAGCATAAATAGTCTGGTTTTCCTCATCAGAAAGAGAGGGGGGAGGCACTGAATAATGTTTTAAAAGATGTGTCCCTGAGGAACACACACACACACACACACACACACACACACACACACACACACACACACGTGTTCTGGTGCACTAGTGGTAAAAAGCTTCCCTGTAATCCAAAAGGCACTTGATTTAAATGTAGTAGCTGCTCCCTGGGCGAAGGATGGGCAGCCTCCTCCCATGAGATTTACAGCCTCAGAAAACCCTCCGGACAGCAGCACCACCCCACCCCCCACACACAGAGAAACTCTGGTGGTTTAGTGGTAAGGAATTGTTCTGGCAAACCAAAGGCATGCAGTTCAAAATCACTAGCTCCTCCAATGCGACTTACTGCCCATGAAAACTGAAAGGTCAACTATGAGTTGGTTCCAACTTGACAGTACCCAACAATAACAGCAACAGCATTTGTACGTGTGTCGTGTGTGTCTATACATATGCATGTGTGTGTGTGTGTATTCCCACCTCTTCCTAAACTGAGAAAGTAGCGGTTCAGTGAAAGAGTGGAAGACCTTTGATGGGACTGACTGACGGACACAGTGGCAGCAGCAGCAGCAGCAATGGGCTTGAGTGTGGCGGAGATTGTGTGGGTGGTCCAGGACAGGTCAAGGTCATGATCTGTTGTACACAGGACAACAATAACAAGAACAATGACAAATGGAAATTTGTGGATCATTAAATCCTACACCCTCATTATACAATTTGTGGAGAAAGAAGCCAATAACTTCTGGAGTTACTTATAGACCTTCAGGAATGCTGAGGTAAGTCTCCTGAGTTGAGGGGAGGGCATGGCAGGTTGGATTTATCATGCCCTATTCCAGCTGCGGTATGAGGGTGATATTTCTGCTTCACATAGCCTCGGTGTTCACACGTGAGGCCACCAGGGGCTACCCTCCAAGAAAATTGTTAGGATGAAACAATAAGAATGAAGAGATGATGTTAATAAAAGTTCCCAGTCTCACAGAGAACAGCCTCCTACAGACACAAATCCATGCAACATTCCATAGCAGGCCCACAAAGCACAGGAAGTGCTCCTCTGAAGTCCAAAGGTTTTAACTGCCCTGTCTTCATGTATGTGTATTGTTTTTAGATCTGTATATAGAGACAAGGATGGAAGATCAAGTGTGCTGGGCCCTGTGTCGTCTTGTTCCAACTGGGTGATGATCATGGGCAATGAAAGGTGCTAGAATATGGTGCTTTGGGTTGGGATCGAGGATGTAATGAGAAAGTGGCAGGGACCGGCACCCTTGCTCACATTCCTTCCACTCCACTGAGGTTGATGGAGGTGAATATCCTCTTCTTCCTGCATCCCTTAGGAAAGGAACTCATGAGAGACTTAACAGAATCATCTTTCAAAGAAAGGAAGGTCTTTCTTTGGTCCATGGTCCATGAGACGTGGAAGCATAGCCAAGGGTTAAGAGCAAATGCAGATGGCAGGCAGGATTTGGAAAGAACCAGGAAAGCATATGGCAGCCAAGCCAAGGATCTGAACATAGGAACATCAAGCGTATCCCTAAGTTGGGGATGGTAATGATTCTTGAGGCTCATCTCTGAAGAGAAGGACGGCAGAGTTTGGGGGAGAATAGAAATAATGGGGAGACATTAAGTGAACCAGCAGAGGGAAAGGGATGGCCTCATTCCTGCTGTGAGAATTCTGAAAATGAAAGCCCCTGTCGAGCTGGGGTGGGTTCTTGCCCACTCATGGGAAGATGCATGTGTGGACCAGGGGGCCGGTGGTCTCAGAGACAAGTAGAATAGTGACTTTCTTGGAGCTCATGAACCAGGCTTCCTGGACTGTGAATGCCTCAAAGATAGGACGTTTCATTCATTGTAGAGACTTTGTTAACTAACACGTTAGAAGCACTCTGCAAATGTGGATGAACGTATGAATGAACCTCTCCAAAAGAACATTCCCCGGATAGCCATGCAAGGAGGTTCCCGAGAATGCATTTCCTGATGACCTGATTTCCACTTCCTCACTTCATCAACCAACAAAGACATACTCATGGAGAATTCTTTTGCATCAGTCACTGTGTTAGATGAAACCAAAGGAACATTTACTAAGGTGATCTCAAATGTCTGGCCCCACATGGCGATGAAAGATGGAGTGGACAAAGCTGCTGAAGACGACAAAGATCGCAACCACTGGAGCTCACGTACGCAAGGCCACATGCCAAGCTTTCTCATCGACCAGACTCTTGACCTTCTCACGGGATCTTCACATCAGCACTCTGAGGCATTAATCTTATGGCTGATATTTTACAGAATAGGAAACTGAGGTTCTGAGTGGTTTAATAACTCGTTCAAGACCCTGTGACGTATAAGGGTCTGACTTCCACACAGACTCCACAGTTCAGGTTCTCCACTCAAGGCCATGACGTCTCTTTGCACTAAGGAGAAAGATTCCACGGTGACTCTGAAGCTCAACGGGAAGAGCTTTTCCAAACACCTTTTTCTGACTTTGATTTCAAGGGCTGACTACTGTCTGACTCCACACAGTCCTTTCCTTCACTTTACTGTCACAGCTCTGGCCTTGAGGAAGCTGAACACTGGCATTTCCCCCCACCTTGTCCCCAGAGCACCCTGCACGTTTCAGAGGCATTTTACAAAGCTAATGAGATAACCAGGATTAAAAAAAAAAATATATCCTTCCTTGAGTGTTTGGGCATGAGAGAAGGTACTCTGGATATTGGTTCCCTCTCTCAGTATCACACCCAGCCTGTTTTGCCTCCTGAAAAAACATTAAGTGAACATGCACCTCAAGGACTAGAAACACTACTGCAAAGGCCCATCGAGAAGGTGGGGGGGTCTGGTCAGGTTTGAAGCCCGGTGGTGTCCCAGTCCCTGCCTTCCTTTTTTCCTTTTTCCGGCCCTTTCTCCTTCCTCCATCTTTTCATTAATTTTATTTTATTGGATCCTGGACTGCCCACTAACATCTTACCCAACCTGGGCGGTGAGAGAGTTACACTGGGGCTCCGGGGCCTTCCTCGCATTAACAAAACGCCGTTGTCAGTGTGATGTGCATCTTGGCATTGATAAAATGCAGCCTGGAGTTTGCAATAACACAGCTGTTGACCTTTAGTAACTCACAATTCAGAAAATCCACTGAGGCTGAACGATCACCCCCGCTAAGCCCCAAGCCCCAGCCCCAGAATGAGGCTGCCCAGACTGCAGAACCTTATTCTGTAGCTTGGCCTCACTCAGGGCAGACAGAGGCATCTCACAACACCCAGAACTGGGAATCAGAGTGCAGGGAGCTCTGGGGGGGTGGGGTGGGGGGGGTGAGGGACAGAACCTGGAGCCAGGGAGTGTGGAGGAGAGCTTGATCTGTGAGATGGTCAGTGATGGGTCTGTTGTTGCATTACTACACACACACACACACACACACACACACACACACACACACACACACACTCTCTCTCTCTGCTCCACTTTGCTTCCTCTCACTCCCTTTCATTTCCCTCCATCTGAGCAGACCTTTTTTCTCTCTGCACATTTTTACATCTCTCTCCTGTTTCTGCTTCTGTTACCTCATCAATTCCTTGTGTGGGATGCTACCTTGATGCCCAGTCTCTGAATCCATCGCCTTCTCAGTTCTAACCAGCCTTCTCAATGTTTTTCAGTTGAAACAATCAACATATTAGTGAAGTCCAGGCCAGCCTGGCCCCACTAACCTTGACTGATGGGAGAGAGGGTGTCATTTATGCTGTGGGCAGGGATCCCTGTCCTCAAGGAAAGTGTGGGTCAGCTGGCTGAACGAAGTCTTTCTGGCACAATTAAGACCGTGTCTCTCACTCGTTGCTGTGAAATTGGAGGAACCAACTCATAGCTGACTTTCCATTGGGCTTCTGAGGTTGTAAATCGAGATTTCTTATCTTTCTCTCTCAAAGCTGGTGATCATCTCAAACCATCAGAGAGGTGAGACCATTGGGTTAGAAGGGCAACTCTCTACAGGTGATGTCACCAGAGTCCCCTCTAAGGTTGTTTGTGCTGTCTTATTTCATTCCCAATCACACATCACTGAGATGATTCCAATTCCTGGTGACAGAGTAGAAATGTGCTCTGAGGGGCTTTCAAGTTGGTAACTTCTCAGAAGTAGATTTTCAGAATGTTTATTTTTTGAGGCCCTTTGGGTAGAGTCAAACCTGCATCCTTTTGGAGAACATTCAAGTGTGTTGACCATTTGTACTGCCAAGGATTCCCCAGATTCACCAGGGCCGTTCTGCCTCAGGACTCTGAGGAGATAAAGAGGAGGCCATCAGTCACACGGGCAATTCAAAGTATCTCATTGATGAACCTGAAATCACAACAGGACCAAAAAGAAGGTCTCCCAACTGAATCAGAATTCTTCAAGCCACACAAAGAGTGATCAGGACTGTAATAAACTTGGAAAGATACTAGGATGGACTGATGTTAAGAGAACACTCAATATACTGATAATCTTGTTAATTTAGTTACCACAGAGACACTGGGTACACTAAGCTGTTTATTTTCTTTATTTTGTGAATCGTCAGACGCTGCAGCAGTAACTTCTGTTTGTTTTCACAGAAATCACAGATAATATGGCCAGTTCCAAAGAGAAAACACCTTCTTTCCTACACAGCTAGAAAGGAGTGTACTTACTCATCCTTCCTAACTGCTTTGCAAATCTGCCCCCACATATCAACATGGTGGCTCCAGGGATGGACACAAGACACAGCTGAGAGCAGGACATAGCTAAGAGCCCTTCTCTGAGAACTAAACTTGACAACTGTGCTGGAATCTTCCATTTCCCTGTCCACATCTACTCTCCAAGCTTCCGCTCCATGGTAGGGAGGTAGAGCGATGTCAGCTGCACTGATGGCTTGTAAACATCTGGCTCTCATTGAGACTGAACCCCGGGGTCTCCAGGAGGAGACAGAAGAGGAAGTTGTTATGCGTCCTGTCAAGGTGGAACCTACTCCTAACTGAACCTCCACGAGGTTTTCGGAGGCAGTAAATTGCACAAGAGGAGATCACTCATCCTGCTCCCACAGAGCAGCTGGTGGATTTGAACCTTGTGCCTTTGGGACTGCAGTGCAAATTCTTACCACTAGGCCACCAGGGACAGAACTAAGGGTAAGAGGAAACCATTTCTTCCCTCCCAAGTCTGATTCCCCTAGCCAAAGGCCACAGCCTTTCAGATGATTCTCCTCTCAGCTAGCCTTACCTGGTTCCAGGATTCCCTTGCTCTCTCTCCTTAGCCCTTCAGACCCAGAATGGTTACCGGACCCCCTCAGCACTAGCCCTGGAACTTCCCCAATCCTGAATGGTTTCCCTATATCCCAACCCTATGTTTGTAAATCATCTCTTTAGGAAGCTCTCCTTAAATTTCCTAGTGGGAGCGGTCATTGTTTTTTCCTGCCAGGATCAAGACTGATGCTAAAAGAAGGGGTACAGCCTCTGGCTTCATGTGCACCAAGATCTGAGACGCTAGCCAAACACAGCAGCCTTGCTGTTTAAATGCAGGGGAAAGTCCTGCTAGAAAGTTTCAGGGAGTACTTTTTAAGAAAGAGTTGCTTAGTTCAGCAGGCCCAAGAAGAAAAGGACACGGAAAGTATGGGCCCACGTATGGCAAAACTCTCATTAGGACAAAATGAATTCACTTCATTTTGCCTGTGAATACAGAGGGCCCCACACAGGAACAAAGACATATGCACTGTCATGTAGAAAGCCCCTTGAAGCATGGAGAACACGCGGAAAAGTCCTTCAAAAGTCCCTTTCCAATATTCCTCCACTCGCATGTTTTATGGGAAAGCACGAAACTAGCCCTAGAACAATGGCTTAAAAAATGAGAGAGACTCTGCCTTCGAGATCCATTTGTTTCATCCTTTCAAGATTTGCTTGTGAAATAAGTTGCAAGGGTCCTGGTGTGAATAAACGTGAAGAACCTTGCCTTTGCTTGGAAAAGATTTTACATTTGAAATGTGTCCTTACATACACTGGCTAATTTATTTTTTTAAAAAAAACTACCTAAAAAACTCATTGCCACTGAGTTGGAAGTGACTCCACACCCGATCTTGCAGTGGGTTTTCAGATACAGTAAACTGCGTAAAAGGAGACTGCCCATCTTTCTCCCATGGAGCACTTTGGAGATTTGAACCACCTACCATAGGCTGGCAGTATCTTTTGGCCTGTGATAAAAGGGGGTATCAGATCTCAGAGTCCTACAGTGGCCTTTAGGGAAACAGGAATTATAAATATTGGGGTCTTGTGGACTTTCAAGAGGCCTTGGTGGCACAGTGGTTAGGCAGCTCAGCTCTAGCCACCAGCCCACCAGCCACTTCTACAGGAGAAAGCTGAGGAAGTCAGCGCCCGGGAAAGATGGTGGCCTTGGAAACGTGACAGGGCCCTTCTCTGCCTATGGAGTCGAGACGAATCAGGGCAGACATGATGGCACTGCGTTTGTGCGGCCCTGCGCCTTGAACAAGCCCGGAAGGTGGTTCTCTTTGAAAGCTGTCCTTGAACAAACAGAGAGGGTGCTTCCTTTAGGAAAGCCCCCGCTTCACTTCCCCAGGAAACTTTTCTTGCATCCTTTCCACCCTGTTTGATAGACATTCTCCCAGACCAATCCTTGGTTTTTTTGTGGCACAAACTTGAAATACTTTGTTTCCCCAAGACTTTGGGGTCGGCGGGAATCTAATGCTTATCTGGAAGCTTCTATGTTCCATAAATGGCATGTGCTGTCACAGAGATGCCAGTAAATCTCCCTTGTGCTTAATCCTTGACAAAGGACTAAAACACATTCATTGCCATGAATTCTGAATCAACCCACAGCTGACCCTCTGGCAGGTTTAGGAGGCTGTAAACAGCACAGGAGACTACTCATCTTCTCCCCTCTAGTCACCAGAGAAATGCCACCTCCAACCTTGCGGTGTAACTCCCTACAGACTACACCACCAAAGGAAAAGAACAGCTTGTCCAAACATCAGTATTTCATAATTTTTCCCCCCTGAAGATACCAAGAGAGGGCAGCTTGGTTTCAACTTGAAACTAACCCTGGTCAATTGGTGACAGCTTCCTAGAGCATCACATTAGTGGGAGGGTTCCATCAAAGTTTAGTAGAAAGAAAAAGTGTTATCAATTAGTGATGTTTGCGATGGATCTGGAAGGCCTGTTAGAAGCACTAGCTACAGAAGATCAAGGACTATAGTCCTCACTATGAAATACACCCGTAACATCAAGAAAATAAAAATCCTTACCACCAGGCCGATAGGCAACATTATGATAGATG
>NW_006399822.1:7935605-7944011 GCF_000299155.1 Elephantulus edwardii
ATGCCAGCTTAAAGACTAAGGAGCACCTCATACAGACCATGGTCTTCTCAATTGCTTGCTATGTATCTCAAAGTTGGACAATGACTAAGATGGACAGTACTGATGCCTTTGAGTTGTGGTGCTGGAGAAGAGTATTGAATATCCCATAGACTATCAAGAGAACAAGCAGATCATTCCTGGAGGAAGTGACGCCAGGGTGCTTCCTGAAGTCAAAGATGGTGGAACTCCATCTCATACACTTTGGGCATGTTGATAGGAGGGACCAATCCTAAGAGAAGGGCACTATGCATGGAAAGGTGGGTGTCAGTATAAGAAAGGAAGACCTTCAACAAGATGGACTGACAGAGTGACTGTATCAATGGGCTCAAGTGTTTCAGAAATGATGAGGACAGCACAGGACATGGTGGGGTTGAGGTCCATTGTTCATAGGGTCGCTATGCATCAGAGTCAACTCCACAGCACATAACAACATCAAACATGGATCTGAGGAGTGCTGACGGCTCAGTGAATTAGGTGGTGGGCTGCTGACTGGAGACGTAGTGGTTAGTGCCCATCCACCAGCAACCCAGCAGAAGGATGAGGTAGTCTGGTCTCACCAAGATTTCCAGTCTTGGTTGTTCACCTCTATCCTCCAGGGTCACCACGAGGTGGAATCTATTTGATGGCAGTATGTTTGGCTTGGGGTTTACCACAAACCCGGAATGATGTCGGCCAGGGCATGGACTGGGCACCCTTGTTCTTCTTTCTCCTCAATCCTTGCAGGTCACTTACATGAAGCCATCACAAGAAAATCCACTGCAATCCCATGAATGGTGTAATCAGCATAGCCCCAACCTATTTAGGGTAGTGTAGGCTTGGAGTCTAAAAACAGAAACCAGTTCATGTCCAAACCAATTGTTCTTGGGATGGCATAGGGAGCTTATTAGGGAGGGCACCTTCATCAGCTCTGAGTCAGACGAGCGAGCGTATCCTCTAGGTGACTTTCAGAACCGCCGGTCCGGAAGCACCTCCACCTATGGCTCCTTTGTAAAATTGATTAACTATTTTCAATAAGTTTTTCTATAAGCCCCGGTGGAAAACTGCAAGCGTGTTGCATATGTAAAAATATAAATGTTTGACTCATCTCGCCCGGGGAAATGCTGACTGAGCCAGGGGTGTGCGCAGGCTCTCATAAGTGCCTCCTGAGCCCCAATTCAGCTTGACATTTCCCCCCCATGTCCCCAGAGCTCCTTGGACAAGCTTGCGTTGGATGTTCCTCTGACCCTGGGAGGCCCCTCAAAGGCACTCCTCAAGGAGACTGGGAGGTCAGCCTGATGCATTGTTGGCTCTGTGCCATGACCTTTGGACTTTGCATCCACATTGTCCAGGCAGCCAAGGTCGCTGTATCTGATGGATCCTGGCTGACCAAGCTGGAAGAGGCAGCCAGTTGGAACGCAGGCCTTATCTGCACGTTCACCCTCCTGCTGGAGCGGCCAGCGATGGGATGTGAGGCTCTGGATAAATCATCCCATCATGCACTGAGCAGAGCTCACACTCTGCAGGCAGCAGAGGGGAGCAATTGGGAGCTGGGTCCCCTGACACTGCTATCAGCCTAGTGTGTGGAGAAGCCACATTGAACATAACACCCTGTGTGCCGGTGACATAGATTTACAGGCTGTACTGTTTCCTCTCCCCCCGACATCATCTGGTGTGACAGAGTGACAGAAAAAGAACATTTGGACAAGAAAAGCCCTGTGATCAACAGGAAATGGAGACTGCTCAGGAGTTAAGTGCTGGAAGCTTCTGCTGCTAGAGCTGAAGTCCCAGCAACTTGGTAGTTCCCAGAGTCACAAAGCACCCTCGTCCTCCAGCCAGGGACAGCCAGAGTCTGGCCACCGATTAAGTGGACACAGAGGGCGCAGTGACTCAGGGACACTTGGATCTGGGCTGGAGTCTGGTGGTGTTTCATGTGGCCCAGATAGCATAAATACCCCAAGGGAGCTTGGGTGGCCTGTGCTACAAACTCAAAGCTGAGTCCTTCTAACCCACCACCTGCTCCAAGAGAGAAAGGTGAGTGGCAATCTCTTCTCCTGTGATTTATAGCCTCCGAAAACCCATTGGAAGGTCAGCCATGAGTTATTTCCTACGTGATGGTACACAGCAGCAGTGCATTGCAATAGCACTGGAAGAAGAGCTTCCGAGTTGGAAGGTACTCAACGGAGGGGGTTCCTTCAAAGAGGTGGATTCACACCACAGTGGCAATAATGGACTCAAGCATACCAAAGGTCAGGAGGGTTGCGCAGGCCCATGCGATGGTTTATTCCACTAGACATGATTGGGACCCGACTCTGATAATTAACAACAAAAAACACTAGGCCCCTGAAAAGAGTAAATTAAGAACCAGGTCCCAATACTGGCATCTTGCTGGAATCATTAGATGAGAGACTCTAACACTCTCATCAACATGAGTCAACGGTAAAGGACCATTCATGCCTGTTGCATTTTTCTTTTCCTTCTCCATCTTTCTTCGACCTATCATATGCCCTGTACCTTCTCCGTCTTTCTTCGACCTATCATATGTCCTGTACCTTTTCTGTCTTTCTTCAACCTATCACATGCCCTGCACTGTCTCAGTCATGCATTGAGTTGCATGCCCCACCATTATGTGCCAACTTGCTGAACCAAGATTCTCAGTATCATGCAATTAGTGACCTGATGTAATTATCCTATTTTTTGTCGATCCTTGTATTGGTGAGCTTCGTGAGGTAGGAAGAGAGGTAGTCACATTAACAAAGCAGGATCCAATCTACAGGATTAGGCTGCATCTTCTCTCAATTCCTACTGATACATGAAAGAGACTGAACAATCAAGCAGAGGGAGACTACTATGATACTATGAGTAGAAAGAAGAGCTAGAAGCATAGCACTCTTTGGATTCAGGGTTCCTGTGCTGAGCACCTTCTAGACCCAGGGGAAGATGAAGACTAAGATACATGGAGATCTCCAAGGACATCAAATTCATAGATGGTAAGGAGATAAAGAACCTTCCTCCTCAACATGAGCTGACAGAGAAGGCATCCCCTATGGCTAGCAATCTGGGCTTGGACTCTTAGCTTCCTACACTGTAAGAAGATCAGTTTCTATTTGTTAAACCCAACCCCTTGTGATATTTCTCTTACAGCAGGACTAGATGACTATGACAGGGACTGTTGTGGGAACACTAGAAGGATCAGTGGGGAGAAGTCATATTGCAGGCTGCTAACCAAAACGTTGGAGGTTTGCGTCTACCCAGAGGTGTTTGAAAAGAAACGTCTAGAAACCAGATTCTGATAACTTAGAATCTTTTCATTGAAATGTAATCTTTACATTGAAAACGGTACATATTTTAATTCTACTCTTGTGCTCACAGGAGTCATATAAGTCAGATGAGACTCAATGAGTGTGGGACATTTTTTGTTTTGTTTTGTGTATATTTACCAGCTCATTCTGGTCCTGAGATTCTGTGCAGAAATCCCAATTTGGGAGCTCCGTGTCTTACTGGGAAATAAATTTAAGAGTGCCATTCTCAGTACCTTTCAAATCTTTCCATGAAAGTCCATGTCCAGATAAGACTCAAGCTAACACGGACCCACAAGAAATGCTCCACAAAGGAAAACAAAAGACTTTCTAGCACACTACTGTCAAAAGGAACTCAAAGCCCAATTACTGCCTCCCCAACTGCATGTGGTTTTATAAGCAATCTACTCTGCATAATTCTTTTATTTCAAGCACTGTTTGCTGCATTTCCAGGAAGAAATAAAAACCTGATGGAATTAACTTAGCCAGCATAGGCTGGATAAAGGCGTGCTCTGTAGGATATTCCCTGGATCAGCCACATACCTCCCAGAAGTGAACAGCCAGGTAATTGTGCATCCTTCTTGGGGGTTTAAGGATTCCACTGTAACTTTATTTTCTCTTCGCTAAAACAACATACATATTTGAGGAGTCCAGTTGAAAACATTAGCAGTCCTTCTGCATCAGAAATATGAGCCCTTTTCTCCTTTTCTGCCCGCTTCTGTCAGAAAGCCAGAGAGCATACAGCCGCGGCGCCTAGCTAACCATGTAATTGATAACTCCCTACTCTATTCACTGTGGGAACCTGTCAGTTAAAGTCTAAAGATACATACACACCATGAGGAAAATGAACTTACACAAGCCTGTCTGTGGCCCACGCAGGGCCTGAATGCAGCCGACAGCTTGCTACTTAATTGGTCGGGGCTGGTTTACCAGTGCACATGTGTAGTCAGAGAGAGTCATGCTGTACTATGACTCTTTTTGACAGACCTATTCAGATGGGAAGAGGTGCGGCTTCCACTTGCCCCCACCCCAGATAATTGCTCAAAATCACGCTTTCAAAGTCAAAGTGATTCTAACTTGCCTGTCTGTATTCTGCAAACACACAAGGCGGGAGAGATGCAAATGTACTTTCCTTAGGCAGATGCACAAAAGATGCTGGCTCCCCCCCCCTCCCTTTTTTATTGCTTTCTGCCTCCTCCTCTCCTCACAGCAATGAAGGAGAAGGAATACAGACCTCAGAGCTGTAACCCATCACGGCATGGCTGAGAGGACAGCCAGGTGAGGCAGTGTGCCTGGCTCACCGAGGACCCAGCAGTGAGAGGAGCTGAGTCTCAGATCCCGCACTAGCTGGGCCTTCAACTGTCCTCTGGGTGTCCTTGGGTGGGGCAGATGGTTGGAGCCTTTGGGTTGTTAACATAAATATTGGAGGATCAATTCCACCTAGAGGTACCTCAGAAGAAAGGCTTGGTGATCTGCTGAAAAACGATTATTATATACCTCCACATTGACTCAAAGCAATTCTAGCAACAGATCAAAACCTTGCCCTATCTGCACCATCCTCGCAATCTCTGACATGCTCAAGTTCACGGTTACAGTCACTAAGCCTTGAGATGCAATGGGTGTTTTGTTTTTTTTTTTTAATTTGATTGTTATGTATCTTCCTCCTTAGAAGGAAGCCTTTGTGTTGTGGTGCTGGGGAAGAGTACTGAATATTCCACGGATTGCCAAAAGAACAATCAAGACTGCCTTGGATGAAGTATAAAAAGGCAGTTCCTTAGAGGCAAGAATGGTGAAGCTTCGTTTTATGTACTTTAGGCATGCTGTCAGGAGGGCGTAATCTTTGGGGGAAAAAAGATACTATGCTGTGAAAAACAGAGGAGAGGACTAAGAGAGGAAGATCTTCAACAAAATGGGCGACAGAGTGACAGAGTGTTGGGCTCAAGTATATCAGAGACAGTAAGGTTGCCTCAGGAGAGGGCGGGATTCAGATCTGTTGTTAACAGGCTCACTGTGATTCGCACTTGGCTCCACAGCGTCTACCCCCAACCCCAGCACCACTACCCTGTGTGTTGACTGTGGATCCCAGTAAAATGAAGGTGTTGGCAACTTCAATCTTTCCTCTGTTTATCATCCCTGAAAAACTGTCACTGAGAACTCCACAGAGCACAGCTGCAATCCGACACACACGGGGTTGCCACGAGTCAGAGCTGATGCAACAGTAACTCGTTTGTTGTTGCTGTTACTGTTATTTTACAGGACATTGTTTTTTCTTTTGCTTTTTCAGTATCTTGTGACAGTTTCTCCAACAGAGTAGAGGAGAACTTTAGGATGTTGGTCGCAGTCATTTGGCTTTTGGTGCGGCACGTGGAGTACCGGACAGAGCAGGAACCTTGGAATCTGACAGGGCTCAGAATGAGCACGAAAGGTATCCCACTCCCCTGCACTACTTCCTATCGGGAGACTGGCTGTATATACCTGGTTAGGGCTGTGGGACACAGATGAAGCTGAGTGAGGTGTTCATTTGAACCTGGCAGGTGCTGTGTAGGTCACTATCTGTTTACTTTATCCCTGTTCCCTCACATCGCTCTGGTGACCTCTGTTAGCATTTCCTACTTTTTAGAATTTTTTAACATTTATGCAGTCATCATAAAAGGGATGAGGCATTAGCAAGCATGGAGAAACCCCTGGAAGAGAGCAGTGTCAGGAGGTGTTAGCAAATCCATTTCAAATGCAGCTGGGGATGTCAGAAAGATCAGCTGTGGTTTTATGGATGTCCACTGGCACCAAGAGGCTTCCTGTGAGGAAAGGGGCTCAACAGTAAGACACACGGACCTGCAGGTGAATAAGGGCCTCCCCTAGCACAGATCTACACATAGTGGTATAGTTTGTAGGGAGCTGGCCGCACCCCTCTGGTGGTTTCAATCTACCAGCTACTCCTCAAGAGAAAGATGCCCAATCTCCTCCTGTACAATTCGCAGCCTCTGAAAACCTACTGGAGGGTCAACTATGAATCGCTTTCATCTTGACGTAGCAACTGGGAAAAATAAATTCAACACACAAATAAAGAGCAAACAGGGCGCAAATCACGAGACTTTATGCAACTCTAGCTTACCGCTTTAGAAGGAAAATAAAACTGATGAAATATCATCCCTACACACTATTCCATGAACACAACCTTACAAAATTATAGACGTTTGACACTGAAAGCTAAGCCAAGTCTATCTGTGTTCACAGCGATCCTACTGCTCCACAGGGCTTCTTACACTGTAAATCTTAACGGGAGTAGAATACTTCTTCTGACCCCTGTGGAGGGGCCAATCAATTCAAACAGTGCGCCCTTCCGTTAGCAGCCTGGCGCTTAACCCTACCATCCCACCAGGACCCCTTCCACAGATCACAATATGTTAAAAGTGGATTCTTCTTTTTAAGATGATGGAAACCAGTACTTCCCCCAAGTACTTATCCAGAATGCAACAACTGCAGTTGGTAAGCCAAGATCTTGATTTCCTTCGGAGAAGTGAACTAGAAAAACAGACCTGGTAACACCTGGTCAACATTCTGGTATGGATGTGAAATGTTATTCGTGCTTACTATGATTCTGTCTATGGAAAGAATCAGTCCCGTATTAGTATTTCCACCTTCAAAATATGTACGTAGGATCCTTAAAGATGGCGGCATGGCAAAGATGCTTTGTGAACCACTTAGTAAATAAATAAATTATTAGAATTTTAATTGAGGCCAGATTGCCAGGCAGTCAATTTAATTAATTGCAGCACAAGTAACTGTGAAAATTGAGATTGGACTGTGACGTCCCCAAACTGAGTGGCACGTGTACACTTGGTGACAGCCACAGTAACACAAATGATTCCAGGCACATGGTGGGTGTGGAATGGTCAGTGAGGAAATGTATCCAGACTCCAACCAAAGATACGGAAATCCTGCAAGAGAGGAGCTGTGTTTAGACAACCTGGCCTCCGTTTCCTCATCTGCAAAGTGGTGTTAATAGGTTCTACCTCACGAGACGGTCAGAGAAGATTTAAAAAACCCTAAATATTAGAGGAAGGGGAGGGGAGAGCTAAGGCAGCAGAGATCAGTGGACGGATGAGCGAGGGAAAGGAAGAAGCAAGGCACCGAGATGGCTGGATGAGACAGGGTGCTAGAAGGTGTTGAACCACTGTGATTAATAATGCAAAACATAATGTATACCAAGGATTATATAAGAAAAAGAAAATAAAAAGTAGATTGACTTGAAGCCAAATAAATTCCTATCTAGTGTAGTTCAAGGGGTGGCGAGTGAGAAGTAAATGCAAATGTTCAGTGATAGAGTTGATTCTGACTCTGTGATCTTGCAGGGCGGGAAGAATTGCCTCTCGAGTTTCCAAAGCAGTGAATCTTGATGGCAGGACACCGTCTCATCTCTCCCCCATAGAAAGGCTGGGGGGGGGGGGGGGGCTCTGGTGGCCTAGTGGCAAGGAGCTGCAACTACAGTCCCAGAGGCGCACGGTTCAAATCCACCAGATGCTCTGCCGGGGAAGGAGCGGGCAATCTCCTCCTGCACCAGTCAGATCTGAGTTGATGGTACATGCACACAAAAATAATAAAATAAGATAAAAAAATATTTTAAAAAAGAAAGGCTAGTGGGTTCACATTTAAACCTTTTGACTAGCCGCCAGAAGCCTTAGCCATAGCATTGTTGTTGTGTCCAGTAGAGTCGGAACCGGCCCATACCTGACCCTCCAATGGGTTTTCAGAGGCAGATAATCAAATGGGAGGAGACTGTCCATCCTTCTCCTGCAGAGCAGCTGGTGGCCTTGAACTGCATGCCTTCGGAGGTTGCAGTACAGCTTCCTGCCACTAGGCCACCAGAGCTCCCTTAACCACAGCACTACTAAAATCTCAAAACCTCAATGCCATCAAGTTTGAGTGACTCATAGATGACCCTTCAGAACGTTTTTAGGGGGCTCTAAATCACATCGAAAGAGATCACCCATCATCCTTTGGAGGAGCTGACAGAGGATCTGAACCACCACAGAAGTGTCACCTTTGGGCTAGCAGCGTCATTGCCTGCTCCTCAGTAATGGGTGTGTGTGTG
>NW_006399822.1:7946681-7971783 GCF_000299155.1 Elephantulus edwardii
GAGAGAGAGGGAGGGAGGGATGGGAGGGAGAGGGATGGGAGGGTGGGCGGGCCAATACCTCTTATGAACATAGACACAAAAATACTGACTAAAATCCTGGCCAATAGAATTCAACAATGTGCCCAAAATTAATTCCCTGTGACCAAGTGAGAGAACATGCACACGGAGAGCAATATTCCTTAGATTTGGTCCCCTGGATCTGGATTTGGAACCTCCTAAACTGATCTTTTCAGTCACTTGCGATGCCTCTGAGAACTGGATAAAGAATAAGGATGACAGAAGAAGACCTGATACCTTTGAGCTGTGGTGCGGGAGAAGAGTATGGAAAATCCCATGGATTACCAAAATCCAAACAGATATGTCTTGGCAAAACTGCAGTCAGAATGTTCCTTGAAAGCAAGGACAGCAAAGTTTTGTCTCAGCATACATTGGGTATGTTGCTAGGAGAGGATATTTCTTGGTTGGAATGGTGGAAGCTCAGCGAAAGGTGGGAAGACTCTCAACTAGATGAATGGACACAGAGACTGCAGTTATGGGCTCAAGTGTGTCAGAGACGATGAGGATGGCACGGGCCAGAACAAGATTCAGATGTGTTGTTCACAGGGTGACTATGAGACATATTTGTCTGTATGGCACCCAACAACAACAGACTGAGAGTGGGAGATCTGGTCGCCTTGTCCACAGGGAACCTCACTGTTAATCTAACGGCTACCTTTCTAGTGTTTAAATCTACTAGGGACCCTGTGGGAGAAAAATAGGCAATCTCCTCTCATGGAATGTACAGCTTTTACAACCCAATGAAGGGTCAGCTCTGAGTGAGATGCAACACAAAAGCAATGGGCTGACCTTTAATTTCAAGAAAACAAATTTCTGTTTCATAGGCCACTTACTCGTGGTGTTGCTGTTACCGCAGCACTAGATAACTAAGATGGCAGTGCAAGTGGGGGAGTTCTTGCCTTGTACCCAGGAGACATGGGTTTGAATCCCCGGCAGTGCAACTCACATTTCAGTACCTGTCAGTCTGTGGAGGTTTGCCTGCCACTGGGCAGGTTTCAGGGGACCAAAGTGTAATAAGAAGAAAAACCTGGTAAAAGGGCCTGGGAGCCACATGAACAGATGCATCAGCTCTCTCCCCTCCACTGTGGTACCTGAACCAGGTATTAAAGAGACATGTCTATTATTTATCCCCACAATCAAACAAGGAGAAAAAGAGACATGACCACACCACTAACAGTTGTCTATGCAGAAAGTATTCTAAACAGTGGCTGTGATAAATAAGCCTACAGCAGGGAAGACAGGAGAAAACAACCTCCAGTGTATCCTAGGCATTTTGCCTTTGTGCTATTTTATTCCACCTGTGTGTGAATGCCATTGGCTGGTTTTGGCTCACCTGTCTTTCAGGTGAGGATCTCAGCAGGAATGTTTGGAGGTGCCCCAACCATGACCATGGTAGAAATTTAGATCAGGTGTGAAGGCGAAGATCACACTCCTTCTGATGTCCCACGCCTCTCATTCTCTGCCTCCTGGGACCCTCTTCAGAAATGACTTTGCGTTGTTAGCTTTCAGGTTGCTACCTGGTCGGGCGCTGTCTGGCTATTTGTCTCAGGCCCACACACATCATGTGAGCCGGATCTGAGGTCTGACCACAAGGCCCTGGTGCTGGGAGTGTGGGGGGACCCGGGGTACCAGGAGGAGAAACAGCCCTGTCAATTCTCATTTCAAAACTACTTAACAAGTAACATCAGAAAGCAGTGGGTGTGTTTCACAAGATGCTGGTGAGATTAAAGCCTACCTACGAAGAGGTTCTGCAAGACAAAAATCCCTTATTCATACCTTCATTCAGTTGTTGTTGTTGTTATGTGCCGTCGAGTCACTTGCGAATCATAGCGACCCTATGTACAACAGCTCTAAACTCCACTCTGTCCTGTGCCAATGGCACTGCCTCTGACACACCCATCCCAATTATCCCCGTCACTGAATCAATCCACCTCATAGAGGGCCTTCCTCTCTGGCACTGTCCCTCCACCCTCCCAAGCATGATGTCCCTCTCTAAGGACCGGTCTCTCCTCATAACATGTCCAAAGTATGTTAGATGGAGCCTCAGAATCCTTGCCTCCAAGGAGCCACCCAGTTTAACCCTTTCCAGGACAAATCTGTTTGTTTTCTTAGCAGTCCATGGTATTCTCAATACTCTTCTCCAGCACCACAGCTCAAAGGCTTCATTCAGGGGATAAATAAATATTGGATACACACTGGGCCACGGACGTGTCAGGACATCCAAAGATGAGTGGAGGTCACACACTATCCCTCGACACTGCTGGCCTCCAGGAGGAACCAGAGGTCAGATGCACCACTGAAGGAAGGTGGCATCTCCAGACAGGTCTCACAAAGCTTCCCCAATTGCTGGCAGGAGATTATTGGGTCATTAAGGGTGACGTGTGATTTTCAGGAGCCCTGGTGGCACCATGGTTAAAATGCTCTATTGCTAATGAAAAGGTCAGTGGTTTCAACAAACCTGCTGCTCCTCAGGACAAAGATGAAGGTGGTCTGCTTCTAGAAAGATCTGCAGCCTGGGATGCCTACATCGGCAAGTGTATTCTGTCCTGACAGGGCTGACAGGGGTCAGGATACACTCAAGGCAATGGGTCTGTGACTGAGGGTCACAGTCACATGGGAGAAGAGGCTGAGTCCAGATGAGCTAGAATCAGGAGATTCTTTCTATCAGTCACAGGCTGGAATTTTCCTATTCCCCCTCCAAGAGGCTGCAAGACTCTCATTTTTTTTTTTTTAAGACTCTCATTTTAAAAAGAATTGCACCTCATCCCTGCACTAATTGCTTAAAAGCATCAAGCAACTAGTTCCTTTTGACCAAAAAATAAAGTGCATCTCAGAACCCTGAGTACTTCAGTCCTTGGAGAAGGTCATCGTGCTGATAAAGTGGCGGGTCAGAGAAAAAGAGGCAGGCCCTCACCGGGATGGGCTGACACCTTGGCTGCAGCGATGAGCTCAGACACAGCAGTGACGAGGAAGGCACAGCCCCAGGCAACATTTTCGTCTCCTGCACACCAGTCACTACGAGTCCAAGTAATGTGAAGATGGCACCTAACAACAACCAGGGGACCCGGTGTCCTCAGTAATAGCTGCAAGCGGGTGAGACCAAGTCCTGGTGGAGCTGAAAACTGTACTCTTCTCACGTATAAAGTCTTGGTCTACCCACAGACAGAGCTGTGATGTTAAAATATCACACATGGCGCAATTGGCACAGTCATGGCTCTACAGAATGAGAGGGCCGAGGTTTAACAAAAGGACAAAAGGCGGCTTGAAACACTCCCTAGCTTAAGGCTGACATTGTTGGGTGCGTCAGTCGTCATGGGGCCTGTCCTGTGAACTGAAGGAGAGTTAGAGACATCTCCAGGCCATAGACCTAGAGGCCAGAGCAACAGCACCTACCAGAGTTATGACAGTCAAAATATCTCCAGACATTGCCAGATGTTCCCCTGGGATGGGGAGAAGGTAAAATCGCCACGTTGAGAACCCCCTGCTTGGATGTGGTTGTTAAATGAAGAGTACACTGTGAGTCTAACAGCGATGCTGAGGTATAGAGAGATGGGTGTCTCGCACAGGCTGCCATGAATTCTGAGGGACCCCCGCAGGCCTCCCATTGGTAGGATAACAAGGTATAAGGATGGACCCATTTCTTGCTCTTGACAGAGATTTTCTCAGGAGTGAGGAGGGACTAGGGGAGCCGAGCTGGCCAGCCCCCAAATGTCCATATCCAGAGAGACCCCTCTCAGTTCAATGACTCAAAAACTAACTCGACTCATTGCCATCAAGTCAGAACTCACCCAACTGATCCTTCAGGAAGATTCTGGAGGCTTTAATTGCACAGGAGGAGACCGCTCACTTTTTTTTCTATTGGATTTGAACCACCAGAGACGCCACCTTTGGGTGAGGAGTGTTATCTCTCTACGAACTAAGCCGTCAGAGCTGAGGTTCATTCTGTGCCTGTGGAGTCTGATATGCAGCTGGCGAACTTCAAGTCCTCCCTGCGCCTCTGGTGGACAAGAGACTGGATAAATTGCCTGTGCTTCCCACTCGGGCTTCAAGCCTGGAGAAGTTACCTCCCAAACATCCATTATGAAGGGGGAAAGCTGGGGGGGGGGGGGGCCCAAGGTGGAGAATAAGGGAGGGTCTCCGTGCTTGGCTGGGTGGTAACTAAATATTAAGACATCTGTGATCCTCAGAATAATACTGTGCTGCTAATGGAAAGGATCTGCTTCTCTGCTGGTTCAAATCCACCAGGGGGCCAATAGGAGAAAACGGGTAGCCTCTCACAGGCATTTACAACCTCTGGAAACTCGCCGGAGGGTCAGCTATAAGTCACTTCAAACTTGATGGCAATGAGGTTGCTGGGTAAGAAGCTGAGCTGCCAACCCAAAGGCAGGTGGTTCTAATCCACCAGTTGCTCCTCAAGAGAAATACAGGCAACCTCCTCATGCGTCTGAAAATGGAATGAAAGTTTAGCTACGAGCCACTTCCAACTAGTTGGCAAAATGTGCACAAGAGAGAAATACTCACGCCAAGTGAAGTAACATTTTCTCATCAATCAGTATGATTAGATATTTGAAAACAAAACTCTGAGACAATTCTTAAGTGAACCACATGATACTTTGCGAACTGCAGGTTAGAGGTTTGAATCAACCAGTCCCTCAGTGGGGAAAAGGTGGAGCCAGAAACTGCCTGATACAAACCGTGGGGATGGATGGTCTCCAGGAGTCCAGACGGATTCACAGCCGTGGAGGAGTTTTTTTGGTTTTGGGGGTTTTGTTGTTGTCGTTCACGTTATGGATTGAATTGTATCCTCTCAAAACACATGAATGTGACATACAATGTGGGGCCTATGCAATGAACCCCCTTTGATGGTTGTAACAGGATTAAGAATGGAATGAAATACTCCTTAATCCCATCATAGCCCTAATCTGATGAAAGAGGAGTTTCCCAAGGGTGTGGCCCAGAATACCATTCCTTTTACTAGAGCTAAAAGCGGAAGTCATTGAGCTAAAGCAGGAGGTAGGGTACTGGGTGTAAAAGGTATTCCACCACCATCAAGAAGGACCTGTTAGGAGTAGCATTTCTCTTTCCGGGTCTACCTTTTAAATGAGGAGGCTCTGAGATACCAGGGAATCGCCAAGAAATGCCTGACCTAGAGATGCTGAAAGAAACAAAACCTTTCCTTCAGAACTGAGAGAGGGAGATGTGAGCACCTGAATTGATACATCTAGCCTCCTAAATGAGATTATAAAATTAATTTCTCTTGGTTAAAATCACCTGCACTTGTGGCATCTCTGTTTTAACAGCACAAGATCATCAAGACTGGCATATTTTTTAAGATGAAATACGGCTTATCTTGATTGATAACTGGACGGAAGGCAGAGCCATGCCATCACGCGTGGGCTGCGTTCCGGCAGATGCATTTGAACTGGACCTGACTCTGGAGAGCCCGCCGTAAGCCTGGAGCCTGTGAGGTCTCGTGCTCCATCAAAACTCTGCAAAGCGAGGCCACGTCAGGCGTGTGTTAAGGGCGAGGCAGCGTGCGGTTCAATTAAGATGTTTATTGATGTGACACGCAACACTCTCCTATTTTATTATGTGGGCTGGAAGGCAGTTATTCATTTAACGGCTTTACTTCTGTGCTGCGGGTTCGTTAGAGGCAGTTTTTACTCTTTTTAACACAAATCCCAGAGAATCGGTTCATTCTCCATCTCCTCCTGCTGAAAGCACTTTGTAGATGGAGCTTTCCTGCTATTGTTTGACTTGTGAAACCCCACTCGCTCTCGGGACTACTTTACCCTGCAGTCAGTAAGAAGAATATTTCGAGAGTTTAAGAAAAGTGAAATGCGATAGGAAGTCTTGGGTACACTCAACGCGAATGTGAACGTTAGCTTCTGCTTGAGAAAATAAGGCAAACTCAATAAAAATCATCTAGAGCTAATCCTAGGATCATTTTTATTGTGATTTTGCTCACAATAAAGAACATTTAATTGTGCTAATACGAAACCTATACTTGGACCAAGAGGCAGTAGTCAGAACAGAGCAGGGTAACACTGCATGGTTCAAAATAGGGAAGGGTGTACGCCAGGGATGCATCCTGTCTCCATACCTTTTCAACATGTATGCAGAGCAGATTATCCGAGAAGCTGGGCTCTATGAGAAGAATTGTGGCATCAGGATTGGTGGAAGCTCTATTAACAATCTCCGTTATGTAGATGACACAACCTTGCTTGCTGAAACTGAGGAAGACCTCATGCACTTGCTGCGAAGGGTCAAGGACTGCAGCCTTCAGTATGGACTAAGGCTCAATGTCAAGAAGACAAAGATACTCGCCACTGAACCAGTTGGCAGCGTCAGGATGGATGATGAAGAGATTGAGAGTGTTCACAGCTTCACTTTGCTCGGCTCCACAGTCAGCACTCTTGGTACCAGCAGTCAGGAAATAAAAAAGCGTATCGCGATGGGAAAGTCTGCCGTTAGGGACCTCTCAAAGGTACTCAGGAGCAATAGTGTCTCTCTGGAGACTAAGGTGCGCCTGATACAGGTCATGGTATTTGCAATCGCTTGTTATGCATCAGAGAGTTGGACAATGACTAGGGAGGACAGAAGGAGAGTGGATGCTTTTGAGCTGTGGTGCTGGAGAAGGGTACTGAATGTACCAGGAAAACAAACAGATTCATCTTGGAGAGGACTAAACCAAGCTGCTCCTTGGAGGCAAGGATTCTGGGGCTTCGTCTGACATACTTTGGACATGTTGCCAGGAGGGACGGGTCCTTGGAGAGGGACATCATGCTTGGGAGGGTGGAGGGACAGCGCAGGAGGGGAAGACCCTCTATGAGATGGATTGATTCGGTGACTGGGGTAATCGGGATGGGTGTGTCAGAGGCGGTGCGGTTGGCGCAGGATAGAGCAGGGTTTAGAGCTGTTGTGCATAGGGTCGCTATGAGTCGGAAACGACTCGATGGCACATTACAACAAAAACAACAATAACATAGAGTTAATCTTAGGATAGGCAACCGTGGTGGTCTACTGGTAAGGAGTTGCACTGTCAGCCCAAAGGCAGGCAGTTCCAATCCACCTGCTGCTCTGAGGGATAAGAAGCACAATCTCCCCCAGTTCAATTTGCAGCCTCTGAAAACCCACTGGAGGGGTAGGTACAAGTCAGTTCCGACTTGACAGCACATAACAACAGCGATCCTAGTACTGACTCGAAGCTGAAGGAACAAAACAAGAGCATATTTTCCTCTTTTGGGAGATAGAAGGCCCAGTGAAGAACGGAAACTGGAAGTGCTCATGAGCTCGGGGTGCTTGCCCCACTCCACGCCCTCTACAGCTCTGCTTCCACATCCACAAAAGCAGTTGGTGTTGCTGAAGATTCTAGAAGTTCAACTTCCACTTTTTTCCTAGGGAACAGAGTTCTTGCACTGAAGTCAGGACTCGACCTTTCATTTGCCATGGTTGCTGCTGTTGGGTGTCCCTGAGCTGGCTCTGACCTCTAGCGACCCTAAGCGTATATGAAGGGAGCTCTGGTGGCCTAGTGCTAAGAAGCTGAGCTACAATCCCAAAGGCACGAGGTTCGAATCCATCAGCTGCTCTGCTGGAGAAGGATGGGCAGTCTCCTTTTATGCAATTAACTGGCTCTGGAAACCTGCTGGAGGGTCGGCTATGGACTGGTTCCGACTCGATGGCACACACCACCACCAACAACAACGTGTGCGGACACAGGGAATCCCTGTGCACCCCTGCCAAGCCAGCGCTGTAGAGGTGACAGTGGAGCATTACAAGCCACCGTGAGAAGCTAATGTTGGCTTTCCAACACTCCTGGGGAGGCCGTCAGAGAGACGGGGGTCGAGTGAGGGGCACAGAAGGCTCCTGCTTCCTGTTCATCAGACGAATGGATACAGATGTTTCACGCCACTGGCAGCCACGTGGAGAACATTTGGAAAGTTCATCTGGGGCTGGTTCACCAGTAGATCCGTTTTGTGTTATTTGAAAAAAAAATTTTTTTTAAGTGGAGAGATGATGGGAAGCGTCCACATTTCCTTCCCTTTCTCACATTCCCAGTCTACCCAGCTGCTCCCACCAGAGGCGGAGATGGCCCAGCACCACCGTGACAGCCTGGCTCTGGCAAAGCGGCTTAATTACTCATTATGAGAGTCCATCAACACCAGCTCCGGTCTGTGGTTCCGTCATAAGGGCTGTTATCTTTCCGTGGATTTGTCCCCCCTTCCTAAAGGGGGGGGGTGGCAGTGGCAGCGCTTTCTGGCACCCCACTTTATGTGGGGAAGGGAGGATTTAATGCTGGAGTTTGATGTCATTAACAATGCTGACAGCTGTTTAATCCCAGTGGGAACAACAGCTGAGTCCCCATTGAGGAGGGAAATAATTAACTCTTCATTGTGCTCCTAGGGACCGGAGCCTATGAGTCAATTACACCAACTCGGGCCTTACCTGTGCCTTTTGTCCACGACTCAGCCATTCGTTGGAGAGAATCAAGGTACCAATAAAACGATGAGGGGCTTTACAGGACAGGGGAGCTGCTAGGCACGTTCGGAGAACAGATTCCTCAAACGGGCCTGTTCTATGTTTGCAAGTCATTACAATGAAGAACCATCTTAAAAAGTGTTTCCGCTGATCACAGAACGGAATGAATTAAAGAGAAAAAAATAAACTAATTAGTAAGGGTCTTGGATGGTCAGACGGCAGAAGGGGAAAGGTGGTTGAGAAACAAGAAGGAGAGAAATAGACTGATTCTGAAACAGCGGGCTGGGTGGGTGCGTGGTGCAGGCCGCACTGTGAGACCTGCCACTTCAATGCATGGTGACACATGTGGTGGTGAACTGGCCCCTGGCTCCTCCTCTCCTGGAGACGGTCTCAACCAGCGTCTCTCTACAAGGCTCCAATTCTCCTTCTTTCCTTAAATCCTGCCTCACGTCCTCTTTCAGGGAGGATTCCTCTTGCTCTTTAGATGTAAAATACTACAGGTATAAATAGCGTCTGTTTAGGCCCCTGCTTTGAAACCCGTGACACGCACTCCTGGACCTCCATCTGATAAGAGTGTGGCCAAAGCCTTCCCTCTCCTTCCTAATGGACAACCATGAGCAGATGTCTTAAGTATTCAACGTCGCAAACAGCAGCATTCCATGCATTTCAATCTGCCTCTTTGCACGCCCCTCTGAGCCTGGCAGCTGACGTCCAGGGAGCCTGGTTTCATCTGGAAACAGCTCCGCCACCTGCCCCAGCGTCCTGCTCGTCCTGCTTGCTGTTTCAAGGAAGATACCCTGCCCTCTCCTCCTCAGGGTCTGGGCTGTAGGTGTAAGGGGACACCTCCCATCTGGCCAGCCCACCCGCCACGGTGACAGCTGGAGGGAGGCGAAACCACACAGCCAGCAGGTGCACACTTCAGCCTCGGCCTGGGAAGGATACTTAATGTCCCTGATGGATCACCACAAAGATCCTGCAAGGTCAACAGTAGCCCCGTTTCACAGATGAGCACACTGAGGCTCAGAGGAGAGAAATGACTCCACTCTTGCTAGCATTGTACCTAAATGGAATTTGCTGCGTATGCATGTAGAGCTAAGGTGTGAAATCCAACATCACAAGTACAGGGTATTGAAGACATAAGTTAACACCTGAGCAAAGCAATCCTAGGAGACTAGGGAGGCCGCAGTCAATCCAGCCTTTGCTCACTCGGGCTACGTTCTTCTATCCTAGGAGACCGACTTTTACTCCATTTGATGCTGGCAATTTGAGTGTGTCGGGGTTAATAAGGACCATGCAGGGTAGCACAGGCTTCAGATCCACCGCCCGTGGGGTCGCTGAGTCCTGCGTAACTCGACAGCCCCTAACAACGATAACATGGTGCCCCTACTGCTAAGGAGCTGCACTGGCAACTCAAAGGCAGCAAGTTCAAACCTGCCTGCTGCCCCGCAGGAGAAAGACGGGCAATCTCCCGTGTGACTGGTGCCCTGAAAACTCAGCGGAGGGTCAGCCAGGACTGGATTCTGATTCGATACCACACAACGAGCCCCCTTTTCCAGGAGCAGCCGAAGTGCTCCTTAGATGCAGGGATGAGGAGATGCTGTCTTACGGTCCTGGGGCACCTGGTTAGGATGGGCCAGTCCTTGGAACAGGACAGCATTCCTGGGAGAGTAGAGGGTCAGCGAAAGACAAGAAGACCTCAGTGACACGGACATGGTGACTGCAGCATGACAACGACTGTGCGGCGACACGAGGTCAGGCCGCTCCTGTCGCACACGCTGTCGCCGTGACTCACAGCTGGCACCACGGCACCGAACACGGCATTCTTTTTCCACAGGATTTTTACTGAGCAATTAACAGTCTCTGGATCACAGTGCTTTCTGGCTCAGGTGTAAGCATGAGGCCCAACTGAGAAGAGGGTCTTTGGGAGACAGAGAGATGTTGTTGTTAAGTACCATCCAGTCAGAACTGACCCAGAGAGGACCCTTCAGTGGGTTCTCAGAGGCAGTAAATTGCACGAGAGGATACTGCACATCTTTCTCCCACAGAGTGGCTGGTGGATTTGGATTATGTGCCTTTGGGTTGCCAGTGCAACTCCTGACCTCTAGGACATTTATACACACACACACACACACACACACACACACACACACACACACATGTATATATATATATGTGTGTGTGTGTATATATATATCTGTATATGTATATGTGTGTTTATGCATATGTATATAGAGAGATAGATATATAGATATAGATTAGATATAGATATGTGTATGTGTGTATATATATGTGTGTGTATTTATATGAGAGAGAGAGAGAAAGAAAAAGAAAGAAGACAAAAGAGAGAAGAGAGAGGAGAGAGAGACAAAGACAGACAGGGTGAGTAAGTGAGTCTTTCCTGGGAGAAAAAGTGGTGAGATTTCTTCTGGCAGACATCTTTCCCCCTGTAGGGAGACAATCTGCTGAGAACTTAATTCAGAGATGCCCACAGACAAAAGATGGAAACAGACAACTAATCTAAATACATTTTTTAGTCCCTGGATCCACTTATACCTGAAGCCATGACACTCACACTTTTAAGTACATAAACATATAAACCAATATGTTGCTTCCTTTTCTCATAAACTAGGTTCAGTTGCAACCAAGAATGAGAACTAATATGAGAAGACAGAATTCCAGTTTCTGCTCCATGCATGTTCTACGCATGGTACATAGGTTCCACAGGATGTGGTACCTATTGTCCTTACAAATTATGACCTTACATTAACTTTTAGCACTCCTGGTTTGACATCCTATATGCAACCCCACAGCTTTCCTTACGCTCTTCCTTATAGCTGAACTGTCTCACTGTTCTGCTTCTCCGCAGGAACTTCTACACCCCATTCAAGTCCTAGCTCAACGTCACCTCCCAGGTGAAGCCTTCCTTGACTTCACTGCTATATTTTCAAGAACAAGTCCCCTGGTGGCCATGAAGTCATCAAAAGACCCCAAAACAACTCAGCATGGAAAGGATGAGTGGACACTGTTGTGGTGCAGGGACAAATCTGATTGCATAACTGAGAGCAAGGCTGATGAAGGGCTCTCTACCCAGCCATGGTTGTGCAGGTGGCAGTGACAGCCACGGGGTGCCGGGGTGATTCAGCATGACAGGACTTCTGTACGCGGGCTGCTCAGTCAGGCCACATCTGCGTCTCCTCCTCTGTTCACACCTCAGTGGAGACACTTTCAGGTCTTGAGCATGAGACCAGCTGGATTACATCATCGCTGTTATACTGCCTTTTAACAGCTTTATTGACATATCATTCACACGTCATACCGCTCACCCATTCCACGTGCACAATTCAATAACTTCTGGAATATTCAGAGTTGAGCAGCTATCATCACAATCAATGTCTGAGCATTTTCATCACCCCAAAGAAACTCTGCTCTTCTTTCTCACCAAACCTCGGTTCACGTGCGCGCACATACACACACATGCAGAGAGAGTGAGCCCCTGGCAACCAGTAGTCTGCTCTCTGTCTCATTGTCTATCAATTCAGAACAGTTACTATAAATGGACCCATACATCTGTGCTCCTCTGTCGGTGGCTTCTCTGTCTTCCCAGCAGGTCCAGCCTGCAGGAAACATCCCTTTTCCATGCACACTGTCTTATATGGAATACCAACATACCAGAGCGCAAAGAAGGAACTTCCATGGCTGCAAGAGCAAAATAGCAGTTCCAAGCATTATGGTCTTGCTTTTGGCACCTTAAAATAAAACCTAAAAAGGATACTATGTCTGGCAACCTGATTCTACCTACAAGACTTCAAGACTACAGGGCAAGGGTCATGGTACTGGAATCTCTGACTCCTGGTCCCCTGCTCCCTCCCTCATCCACTTGCCAGACCTCGCCCGAGCACAGGCAGAAACCTAGCACCAGCAGGGCTGGGCAGTTGGGCCACTCCTTGTGTTCTAAACAGGACATCAGAACATATGGGCTATGGCATCGCTACACTTTTGAAAGCAGAAGAAAGCCATGCTGTTTTGAATTGATCTTCCTCTCTTTTTGTATTTTTTTTTTTTTAATTTTAAGAAACTGCCTTCTCCATGAAGGGGTATTATGTGACAAACATTCCAAGTCCCTTCTTATGGTAATACTGCACTTTGCAAATGGCTCGGATCCAATCCAATTGAACGTAATAAAATGAAACAATCTGTGCTATCTCCAATAGCTTTAATCTTTACCATGCTAATGATTCCTAAAACCAATAAGCACGGTTAAAAAAAAAGCAGAAGAAAGAAAAGACACGTTGTGCTTGTCCCTGCGTCCTAGGCAGCTGGAATTCTCATTTATTGTTGTCATCTTGTCCTTGGGAAAAGTTTACTGTTGCGAGGTCAAAGTCACCATGTGACACAAACTTGTAACAGTTACTGCGTAGTTCTTCTGCTTGTGACTGTTCACAGTGAAACATAATTGCTCTGGTGATTAGACTGCCACCCTGTGTTGTGAGACTGAGGAGTTTTGGTAGTACTGTGCTTTACAGAAGGTTAGGAGTTCGAATCCACCAGCCCCTCCTTGGGAGAAAGATGTGCACTTTCCTCCTGTAAAATGTCCAGCTTCGATGGAAGGCTGCCAGGAGTTAGAACCAACCAGGCAGCAGTGGATTTGTTTGTGATGCTCACAAGAATTCCCTGGCCACGATCGGGCAGAGGCTCTGCTGCTCAGATTATCATTTAAACCATAAGTTTTCCTCGTTTCGTCAAGCTCCCTCTGAGTGCTGACAGCTTCCTCAGAGGGGCAGGTACACAGTTGGGGAACAGCCTGAAACATGTCTTAGAAATCCGCAGAGCTAGTAGGTAACTCTGGGAAAAGTTCTAGAAGGGGAGAAACTGAAACCATCAAAGAAAAGTCTGGGTGCACATTCTCCAGGAAAAACAATAATCTCAGTTCTTAGTAATCATACACAGATAGGCCCTTACCACCACCAGACTCATCTGACATCTGCGATATATATGAACTCACTCAGTTCTCACAGTATAGTCTAGTTTACAGATCTGGAAACTGAGGCACAGATAGGCTAGGTAAGTGATTGTCTCAGAGCAGATGCATGTTGTTAGAGGCTGTTGAGCTGACCACATATCCTAACAGCCCTATAAACTACAGAGGGAAACTCTGTCCTATCCTACACCATCAACACAATCTCTGCCACGCTCCAGTCTACTGTTATTGTCAATGGCCCCTCTTTAACAATGTGCCCAATGTATTTGAGAAGACATTTACTGTCTTTGCCTTTTTTTTCTATATTTTATTAATTTTCATAAACATTTACAGAGATTTTGGGTTTCCATTCATTCATTGTTGCACTATTCTCTCTACCCTCCTCCCAGTTTGTTCTTATCCAAATGCCACAGTGCTTGTCAAAGCCAGTTCTGATTAATCTTCTTTGTCAGTGTGTCCTTTGCCATTCCCTATCACTCCTCCCTGAGAGAGACTTCACCCTGAGTCATAAGGAAAAGGGGATGGCGTATTCTCTTAGCTACTTCCTGCTGAAAAGGGACGCTGTGGGTTTCAGGGTGAAGATCTTCTCTCACTACTCTAAAGGGCCCCTTTGGCAGTAGGAAACACATAGACTATTATGGAGATTGATTTTGGCATTTAGATGCACTCTTATTGATTGTGCTTGGCCGTACATGTTCATATCCTTCAAGATGTATCATGGGGGTGTTGCAACCTAGAAGACACAAATTAAGGAGCAGTCTGGTTGCTTATCTTCCAAGACAAATGAGTGTGGGTCTTTTTTGTTTGTTCTCTGGCAGTTCAGGGGATAGTCAGTACTCTCCACCAACGTCACAATTTTACTGGCATCAATTCTCACTCTTCTTCTGGTCTTCTTTACTCATTGTTCAACATTTACATGCATATGAAACAGCAGAAATACCACGACTTGGGTCAGGTACACCTCAGTCTTCAAACCGGCATCCTTGCTCTTTTAACACACACAGATTTCTGCGATACATTATATCTTTTGATTCTTTGGTGGCTTAGGACCATTGGTGTTGACTGTAGAGCCAAGAAAAAGGAAATAATTGACAACGTCAATCTTTCTCCATTCACCATAATATTGCCTATTTTGTATTCTTGATGTTGAGGGATGTTTCAATATAGGATTTGAACCTTTATTGCTGTTTTCATAATATTGACATGCCAGGGGAACACATGTGCAACATATCCAAACTTCTTTAAAATAAGTATTGCCTCTCTGACTAAGTGATCTCCTTTAAAAAAACAAAACAAAGAACCAAAAACAACTAATGCTGTAGATTACATCTAAAATTTGTCCACACTGCTTTGCCATCTGACTTACAATAAGGTAAACCTGGAAATAATCTAAATTTCCAATACGAGGGGCATGGTTAAGAAAATGCAATAAATTGCCACTAACTGGAATTTATAGCCATCATTAAAAATGATATTCATGAAGAGTCAAAAATATCATGTAACTGTGTTATTATGTTAAGTAAAAAGCCAGAACTCCAACTTTCACAGGCAACATGATCACAAATATATTTAGATGCCAGGGTGGCAGGCAGTATATGGGAAAAGAGAAGAAAAAAAAAAACAAAATCAGAGGTTTTCCATCTGGTTCCACCCGAAGCTGTTCCCAAGAAATCGTTAATTCTGGAGGAGATCTCCTCTTCCCCCTTAGTACTCTCCTAGCCCAGCACCTCAAGAAAACCCAACCTGGCACTTATTTTCTCCCCCTTTCCTGAGATACTTCACATGGAAAAAGAAATTACACCAGTGGGTTTAATATCTCAGTTGGCTAAGCAAATCTAGGTTCTTAAGTGCAATGAAAAGAAAAAAAACCAAGAAGAAAGAAAAAAAAGAGAGAGAAAGAGAGTGTAGGGCTGACTTCCGAGAGCTGCTCGCGTGGCGGGCCCGGAGTTGATGAGGCGCACACACAGGCCGCCAGGAGGGAACTTCTTCAGATTGGTTCGCAGGCTCAGAACCAAATCACAGGGCCTCCCTCCTCTGGCCCCGCTTTGCAGCAAATTGAGTCCAAATTAGATCACCCGTTTCGTCCAACTGTACAAACCATGGCAATGCCGTGTGGGGAAAATCTAATAGTCTTAATCTGAGAAGTGCTCCGGTGCCTACAATGGAATCAAACAAATAATCAATAGGCCTCTAGATATTATAACATCGCTGCATGGAGAGGGGGGTGGCTGAGCTTCCATGGCAGCACGGGCGTCTTAAACGGAATCAAACCACAGTTTAGCAAGAACAGGGTCCGAACAGCCACGGCCGTAAAAGTGTGTGCAGTGAGTTTGTCCGACAGACTCTCTCTGTTCTGGAATGTTCCACCGGGACACTTTAAAGAATGAATCGGAAAGAGGTCGGTGGTTTGCTGGGCATTTTAAAATCCCTTGCATCCCACAGTCAGTTGGCATCAACAGTATTTGCTGCATTTTAATGGGCAACAAATGTGAGGTTCAGAGGAGTTGGTTCACTTGTTCAAAGACACACTGTTGGTAAGTGGCAGGTGAAGAAACTGATGGCAAGACTTTTAACTCGAAGTCAAGCGAATTGCCTGTCAGCCACTGGCTCCTGAAGTCAACTGCAACCCAGAGATGGTGCATTTCCTCTGAAAACCCAGGCAACTTGGTAGCATCATTAAGTCTATTTCTGTGCCTTAAAACTCAAGTAACAAGAGGCGCATGTGTGTTCCAGTCCTCAGCGAAATCTCTGGCACAAAGCCTGCAGTAAATATTGACTGTTTAGGGAGTTCTGGTGGCCTACGGGTGAGGAGTTGCACGGCCAGTCTAACTCGGGCGGTTCAAATCCACCAGCTGCTCCACTGGAGAAAGGTGGGCCACTTTCTCCTGCAAAACTGACCCACTGGAGGGTCAACTCTGGTTAGTGTCAACTCCACTACAGTAATGACTTTGATGAACTGTAAATGCTTAGTCCTAGCAAAAACCCACAAGCAAATATCAATGCTGAGTTAAATAATGCAGAATGAGATGCCTGCTGAAGCAGTGTTTAGAAGTGAAACCACCAATGGCTGCAACTTCCTAGGAATCACATCTCCAATCGGGGAACTTTGCTGGGTGGCAGGAAGGACAGACAAATGGTGAGAGATGCAAGTAGCGCAGCGTGTTCAGTGTAGACTTTAGGGAAGTAGATGCTTCTCCTAGAGGGCTTTCAACTTCAACTTTTTCATAGTAAAGGACCGGAGGAAAGGGGTGTACCTCACAATGTAGAAAAATCCCACAGACTTTACGATAAGCTAATGTGGACAGACACCAAAGAGCGGATATGCTACACAAGTCCACCTAGATGAAGTTCAAGAAACCAAACCATGGTCTTGGAAAGTAGGGCAGTATTTGTCTGGAGTTACTGCTTAGAAGGGGATATGTGAGCCTCCTAGGGTCTTGGAAATGTTCCATTTCTTGAGCTAGGAGGTGTTTATGCAGGTGTATAACTAAGCAAAAAGGTACTAGGCCCTCAAGCTATTATTTACGCATCCTGCTATATGGGGGGGGATCAGCTGTGAGCTGCTTTCTAGCTGAAGTCACTGAGCTGAGCTGACTTGTCTATGTGCATGATATGCCTCAAGTTAGATTCTGGTCAACCAGCTCTCATTTCTCTGAATACCGTCCCTTCCTCGCACTCCATTAAGCATTCTTTCCAGGCGCTTTCTGATGTGTTCACCTGGAAAACCACCCAAGAGAATTGTCTGACAGGATGCAGCACTTAAACCTTTAAGTGCAATGTGGAATGATCCTACTTTCTTAGAAAATGGCAGTTATCTCAGCAAGCAAACTTGGTTGGCCAGGGACAAGCAAGATGGCCCTCCTCGGTGAGGGAGCTTGAGTCCTCTTTTCTTCGTTGTATCATAATGGGATTCTCGGCAAAGCGGGGCAGCTCCTGATTGAAATCTCTTCCCTCTGCAGGAGTGTTAGCTAACCCGAAGGAGGAGGGTGAGGCCACGTCCTAATCAGACATGATCATCAGGGTGAACGTCCTAGTCAAAGCCGTGCCTCACCCTCTAGTCTGTGAGACAAAGCTCTGTCTCTCATTAACACCAACAGCAAAAGTTCCTCCTCTGGCCTGACCCAAAGACAAGAGATGCAAAGCACAGGGGGCCACCAGAGCTCCCTAAATCTCAAGGAAGTCCTACAGAAACCTTCACCTTACTTGCTTTTGCTTTCTCAGCACCCAGTAAAACACTTGGCTGGTTGGAGGTGCATCAACAGGTGAAAAATATATCTTGAAAACAAATGCCTTTAGCTCAGTGTCTTAACTGCTAAGTCAGTGCAGAAGTTTTCCGGTACCAGAATTCTTGAGCATCAAGGAGGATCACAATTCTTGTCATAGAGACGCTCTGCTGACATTCCGTTCTCCTACTGTATGAGGCTGAACTAGCGGCCAGTGCTGACACTAACTGTAATCGGAAGATGCTCTTACTGATCTCAAGAGCAAGAGAAGAGACGCACATTCAAAGAAACGTGGGTTTTAGAGGTAGTAAATGTCTTCCTATCAGGGCTCTGGCAGCTAATAGCTAAGGAGCTGTGCCCGTCAACCCAAAGGTATGCAGTTTGAATCCACTCGCTGCTCCTTGGGAGGAAAATCAACATTATCCTCCTGTGGAAACTGCAGCCTCTGCAAACCTGCTGGAGGGCCAGCCGGAAGTCGGTTCCGACTCAGTGGCACTTTAACAACATTATCACAGAAATTTCTTTTCCCCCCCTACAACTGGGAAACTGAGGCCTCGCCAGTAACTTGCTCAAGAAAGACTTGGAACCCAGGACACTTCTCTCCCAGTCGAAGGTTTCCCCCAAGTATGTTATGCTGATCCTACAGAGATAAAAGCAACAACCATGTTCTTCTTTTGAATCAAAGTCCTAATTCTTTTTAAAAATTGGTTTTTGAGTGAAAGTTTACAGGGCCAATGGGTCTTCCATTCAAACATTCACACACATTTAATTCTGTGACATTAACGATAATAACGCCAATGTAACCTCACTGCTCCCCTACTTCCTCCCTATGATACTGATTTCCACTAGTCCTTCTATCATACTCCTTCTTGCCTTCTGAGTTTTATCCCTGGGGAAATCCTGCCATTATGAACTTGTCTGAATGACTACTGGTTTTACTATTTACCTTCCAGGCCTGTCTGTTGTTTGACTGGGAGCTGAGTCAGTGGGTTAAATTGTGTTCTGAATTTGAAGGGTGGCTAAGGGTCACAGTCTTGAAGGCCCCACAGCCTCTATCAGACCAGCAAGCTGATCAGTTTTATGACTTGGGATTTTTGTTCCACATTTTCACCCACTCTATTGAGGATCTTCGGGATTGGCCAGTAGTGAGGACTTAACCTTTCTCTTCTTCCCTAACTATGATCCAAGTGGAATCAGTGAGTTGGTATTTTTCACCAGAAAAGGGGGGGGGCGGAGAGAGAGGGAGAGAGAGGAGAAAGGAGAAAGGAGAAGAGAGGAGAGAGAAGAATGAGAATATATATGAGAGAGAAGAGAGATATGAATGAGACGAGAGAGAATATGAATGAGAGAAGAGAGAATATGAATGAGAGAAGAGAAAGAGAGAGATAGAGAGACAGAAAGAGAAGAAACATTGGATCTCGTAACACATGAAAATGGGAGAAGATGGGCACTCTCCCTCCTGTGAGATGTACAATCTCAAACCTGCTGGAAGGCCAGCGAAGGAGCCGTGGCTGTTTCACCCCCAGCTGATGGGCAGAATCCCGTGTCTAGGCGTCTGACCTATACAAGTGGTACATTGCCATAAAGAAAATACTGTTCGGATTACTTCGGAAAGTATGAAGCACCATAACTTCCCAAATTGGCAAAAACTACCTGCTATGGATTGTAGTAAAGTGTGTTTTTAAATTATTTCAGAACCATAAAACCTCTCCACAGAGAGTGCTGGGGAACTGCAAATTAAATATAGAACATCTATGAACTGTATCCGTTTTTACAGTAAGTGTATATTTCCATGGGGGTTTGGCCCATCCTTTTTTGTCTAGTTATACTAGTTAATAATGCAGTGAATTTGCAGTAATAGAGTAAATGTTATTTTGATGACACTATTTGATTAAATTAAAGCTGACATTAAAAGGACCATTTCAATAAAAAACCTGAAACACCCAGAAGGAACAGGAGCTGAGTCTGGAAGGCAAGCTATTTGGGCGGTCTTAAGAGGGCCAAGTGGCCTTTCCGGCCCTGTGTGAACGATGAGGAATTGAAGGAACAACAGATCAAATTCTACACGGGAGCAATTGAAAGGTGCTGGTTCCAAGGCACAGGTAATTTTAGCTATTTGAAGCAAGTATGGAAGACAAGGACTCAAGTGTCCCAGGGAAAATGCAAAACACTGTAAATAAGGGGAAAGTGAGCCAGCATCTCAATTTCCAGTCAAATCTGCTGATAGAGTAGCAGACAACCGAGCACAAGATGAGTTCTGGTCCCGTCCCCTCTGCATCTGCCTCCCATCTCCTCCGCAAGGCCTGGGCGGGCCACCCATGTAACACACAGCGAAATCTTTGTGATTAGAAGAAGAGTCCTAATTATTTTTACTTTCTCCCCCTCGAGCCTCTGTTTGCCTGGCGCTTGCCAAAGAAGAGTTCTTTCCTGAGCAAGAGAGGTTCCTGCACGTAAATCAAGCGGCTGTTTGAAAATCCCTTGCCTTAAGTTCTTAGAATCTATCTGAAGAGACATTCTTCAGTAACGTGACTGAGTTATGAATCGCAGGCGTTTCACTAGGAAAAAGAATAAAAAGAAAGATCCAAGATTAAGGGTGTACAGAGGCTGAGCCTTGGTTCCCACAGAAACACCTGCTTCAGCATCTCCACCTGAGACAGTGATGTCTCTATCTCTGTGGCAGGCTGCCTGCTGGTGGCAGGTTCAAGCCCCACATGCTCACCTCTGTGACTGTTCACGGGGCGGGGTGGTGGTGGTGGTTTGTAAAACAACAGTGCAACAGCTCGAGTTAATCTACTTCTTCCATGTGATGTCAGTAAAGCATCAGTAAATGCTACACAGCCCTCCCTCCAGTAATTCTTTGTGTGAATGAATGGATCCTGGGATCAGGGAACTCACTCACTCACTCTCATTGCTGTGAGTTGGAATCGACTCAGAGCTGACACACCAGCAGGTTTCCGAGGCAGTAAATCACATGGGAGGAGACTGTCCGTCTCTCTTCTTCGGCACTGCTCATGGATTGGAACCTATAGGGATGCACTGCCTCTCACTCTGCAGCGTAATGTCTTATCGTATCCCTGGTATTATCAGAGGACAGGTGTCCTGATCTCAGTAAACACTGTCTTTTTTTTTTTTTTAAATACAGTCAGCTCAGAATGCAACATCCACAGCGTACTTGACTTTTCTGAGCAGAAATCTGATGTGTGTATCCTCATCCCAGCAGTAAACTGTGCAGAGACTGAGGATGGTGGGAAATAACGTGCAAGTCTATTAAGAAAGCCCTCAACTCACAAGCTTCATGATGCTATGATCCTCGGAGCTGCACGGAGCAGAGTCTTGGAGCTCGCCAATCCGTTCTCACCAGAGAGAAACATGTCCTTAGAAGCCACAGCCAGCTTTCTTGAGGGAGGACGTGTCACTCAGAATTCTGCGCGGCTCCAATCGCTGCCATTTCTGAGCGTGCTTTCAGGCCTTTTCCCCGGTCTTTGGTTACTTCCTCTTTCTCCTTACTGATCTGAGACGGCATTGTGTAGGTTTCAATTTTTTGTTGTTGTTGTAGGTGAACTCTCAAAAATGTAACAACTTGAAACTCATGCTTGGAGAGAGTAAGAAGCCAAAACAGAATTTGGCAAAGGAAAATCTGAACATACGGAGGCGAGAAGCATCCAGAGAGAACATCTCCAGTGTGGTACCATTACGTGAGAACTTATCTGCAGCATCTTCAGTGGGTTAAGTGCTGGGCTGCTAACTGGGAGGCTGAGAGTTCAAACCCACCAGGAGAAAGATGAGGTGGCCTGCTTTCTGGAAAGATTCACAGCGTCAGCAACCCCAAGGGACAGTGGTACTGTGCCCTGTAAGGCTGCTGTGAAGCGAGATGGACTGACAGCAGTGAGCTGAGTTTGCTCTCTGTGTCTTAGACTGTCTTCAGTCATAAGCTTACTGTTGGTGTTGGGAGCCATCATGTCCACTTTGAATTCCGACTGAGAGCAACTTCACGTGACCGAGTGGAACTGTCCCACAGGGTTTTCTTGGCGGCAGTCTTTAGGACATGGATTTCTAGACCTTTCTTCAATGGAACAGCTGGGTAGGGTTGAACTGTGTCCTTCTGTTCACCAGTTGTCAGCATGTTACCATATAAGCTCCTTACAAGTTCACTGAGGCTCGAAAATCTGTATCCTTATACTGTACACCCAGCCATCTCGCCCATGCTTGTCCTCACAGGTTCAAGGCCATGATCCACCCACCGTAGCAAACTTCCACTCTGGACTGTGAGGAGCTTGGCGTGGCCTCTCTGGCTCTATCAGCATTAGGTCTGCAGAATTCTATCAACTAGAAGTGATCATTGATTAAGTACCTGGGCTTCCCACAGCAATGAATGGGAACTGCCACCACCACCACCTCCCTGGATGATAGAAATGGCACATGCCTCACTCTCACTGAAAGTAAGCCTGAGTCTTGTCTATGCTTATTTATTTGCCTAGTTCTGTGCCTGTGCAGGGGATTGATACCTCAATGATGTTCTATAAGTACATACGAGAGACTATGCTTAGTGACAAGGCATTGGGCTGCCAACCCAGAGACAGATGATTTGAATCCACCCATCACTCTGCAGGAGAAAGGTGAGCAGTCTCCTCCCTGCGTTTGACAGACCCTGAAAACCTGCCATCACTCTACACCTGAGCCCACTGTTGCAGCCCCTGCACCACTGCGTCGATGGCCCATGACAATATGTCTAACAAGCTACAAGGATGTGTTCTGTGCTGCTCACACAAAGGGCATGCCTTTCAGGTCCACCCACTGCTTTGGAAGATGGACAATCTCCCCTTGTGCGATTTACTGCCTTGGGGACCCAATGAAGAGTGGGCTCTGAGTCAGCCCAGCTCAACAGCAGTGAGGCATTTAGTCACTAGGATATCACGGCAGACTTTAAGTAACATAGAAAAATATTACCATTCACTCATTCATACATCACTTATCGATCCACCCAACCACTCATCCACTCATGTATGCAGCCATCTGTCCATCCATCCATCCAAAACAATATGCAATAGTATCTACTCCATCAGACCTTGCTGTAGAAACTTTTAAAAATGAAAAATGACTAAAAGAATGAATAAGGTATGTTTCGTGCCCTGATATATGCTGCCTCTTAACAAGAGGCATATATGAACACACAGGCTGTGTCTTGTCCATTTCTTGGTCCCTGCTGTATTCAGTAGCCTCATGTGCGTGTGGAATCTGGCCAATGAATAAGGAGGGGGGAAAGTGGGAGAGAAAGAAATGATGCATTTAAAATATGGTCTTAATGAATCCTATTGTCTAGATATTCTACCAGAATAATAAGCAAGCTGTCTTGGAGCAAATCTATCGAGGGTTCTCTTTAGAATCAAGGCCAGTAAGACTTTGTCTGACATTCTTTGGATGTGTTATCAAGAGAGATTTAACCTTAAAGATGGACATCCTGAATGGTTGTTGTTGTCATGTGCTGTCGAGTCACTTGCGACTCATAGCAGTCCTATGTACAACAGCCTTAACCCTGCCCTATTCCTTGCCAATCTTACTGCCTCCAACACGCCTATCCCCATTACCCCAGTCACTGAATCAATCTATCTCATCGAGGGTCTTCCTCTTCTGTGCTGTCCCTCCAGCCTCCCCAGTATGATGTCCCTCTCCAAGGACTGATCCTGTCTTGCAACATGTCCAAAGTATGTCAGGCAAAGCTTCAGAATCCTTGCCTCCAAGGAGCAGCCTGGCTTCACCCTCCCCAGGACAAACTTGTTTGTTCTCCATGGCAGTCCATGTACTCAACGGTATATTCAATACTCTTCTCCAGCACCACAGCTCAAAGCCATCAACTCTCCTTCTATCATCCCTAGTCATTGCCCAACTCCCTGATGCATAACAAGTGTTTGCAAAGACCACAGCCTGTATCAGGTGCACCTTAGTCTCCAGACAGACATCGTTGCTCCTTAGTACCTTGGAGATGTCTCTGACAGCAGACTTTCCCAATTCGTCTTTTAATTTCCTGGCTGCTGGTATCAAGAGGGTCAACTGTAGGGCCAAGCAAACTGAAGTTGTCAATGGTCTAAATAAATTTTGTTAAAAGAGGAAGATCCTCAACAAGATAGAATGACAAAACAATGTGCTCATGCTCAACAGAGGCTGCGAGAAGGGCTCCGGGCCAGACACCGGGGTGCTTTGCTCGACTGTATGTAGAGTCCAGTGCACAGTCCACAGGGAGGTGTGCTGCTAGCCCAGAGGTCATACCCCTCAAGCAGCAGGAATCCACCAGATGGGCCCGACTCCGGCGTCATTTACAGTCTCAGAAACCCCGTGGAGGGGCAGCTATGAGTCGGTTCCAATTCTCTGGCAATGAGGAGAGCAGATGAGTTGAGCCAGACCAATTCAAGTGTCCCTAACAAGAAGAAGAACCCAGCAATGAATGATTGTTGACTTCATGAACAAAGGCAAGCACATGTGTAAGAAGGGCGTTAACACACAGAGCGCACAGGAGAGTGGAGGATGGTTGGTCACGGAAGGTGGGCCTCTCAGGAGTCTGAGCTGGGCAGGTGGGACTGGCTCAGATTGACAGTGCGGTGGTGAAAGCAGACCACATCCATTTCAGCCTGTCCTCACAGCCTGTCCCAATACTTGGGATGGAGGACGACCTCAGTGTATGTTTCTTTTGTGCTCGTGTGAGAGATCTGATGGGCCGAGCTGGGCAGTGAAGCAGAGTGAAGGGTGGGTCTCCCGGAGCAATAAAGCCGTGGTGGCAGTGGGGTGAGGGAGGGAGAGCGGGCAGAAAGAACGGGCACGTAACGTAGCTGAACAGCAGCAATTTAAACTGCACTGAGAGAAGGAGACATCCTAAAGGGATGGGTGATGAATAGTTTTCTAATTTGACTAGGTTTAAATCTTGTTTTTGCAATTAGCAGTCTCAATTTGCATGCAATTAATGTGCAAAAGCCCTTACAAAGAGTTTGTTCTCTAAAGTAGTTTAAATATACCCCCCAATCATGCCTGCACTGTTGATTTGCTTCACAAATACATCATCTGATAGCAGCAGAAAGAGTCCCTGGCTGAGTCAGATGCCTAACACACTGGGCTGCTAACCAAAAGGGTGGAGGTTCTAGTCCACCTAGAGGCACTTTAGAAGGAAGGCCTGGCAATCTACTTCTGAAAAAGCAGCCATTGAAAACCCTATGGGGTGCAGTTCTACTCTGGATGCACATGGGGCGGTCATGAGTCAGAAACAACTTCATGGCCACTGGATTATAGAGGCCAAGGACAGGTCCAGAAGACAACACCAATGACATTAACCACCCTGTACGATCAATACAGGCCTGGATTCTCCAAGAGCTCTAACAAA